>NC_134833.1:143408715-143733327 GCF_004210375.1 Tachypleus tridentatus
ATCTGGTTTCCATTTTATTAAAATGGAAACAACTTCAAGAAATTTCTCCTGGTTACCAAACAAACTTATTTTAAACATGGGTTAACCCATGGAAAAATTTCTTTAGCATCCTTTAGATTTTAATACTTAAATTATTTACAGTTTTATTTACATTATGTATATATATTTGATATCAAAACCTGATTTATAGTTACTTAAATATGTTCATTGAAAAATAACATTTATTTCCTGTTTTGTATAGTTCACTTATTTCCATAAATATTTGCAATTCTTTCAGTTTTTGCTTTAAATAAGGCATTTCAATAACAAACATTACACTTTCAGTTACAAAACATTATTTACTTACACATTCCTTTTATAAAAACTAAGTATACCGACCACCTCGAACTATTTTCAAGTATGTGACACTATCAAATAAATAAAGTTTCTATTATAGTTTCTAACTTGCTACGATACACACAGTAAAGATCATGTTTCAAATTTGGTACAGTCACAGTAAAAACAATGCTTTAGTTCAGGCTAGCAGACTGAAGGCTGCTCCAAGTCCCCAGCTTGTTTCATAAGTGTTGATTTTTTTAACAAGCTAAAAATAGAAAATAAAACCATCTATAACACTCATAGTACATACCTTAAGCATGTAAAACATTCTGAAGAATAATAAAGTGATTCTGAGCAGTTAAGTCAAGATGGGAGGGAAAGTGTACCAATAAAATGTGTCGAAAAACATTTACCAAAGGAAGATGTTAAAACTACACAACTGACTTAGAAAGGTGATGAAAAATGGTTACTAGATTTATGTCAGTATTAATTATATTCTTCATAGAATAAAAAAAAGTGGCAAAACTTCTATTATTACCTGGCTCAGCAAAACCTATAAACTTGTCTTCTGATATATAAAATAATAATAAAAAAGTGGGATAATGCATTCTCTATCATACAGAAAATTTTAATTTTCTGGAAAAGACCATCCAGAAAATGCTCTGGAGAGAAGAAGAAGAATATCCTCAGTTATTTCCTTATCCAAACTCTACACTCACTTAAAATTTGATTTATTTACGAGCATTTAAAACATGTACAATATTATTTGTTTGTTTGTGAAAATCTGAACACTATTACCCAACCAGACTTGTCAAGCATTCCACTTGTTTTAAGAAATACCATGATTCAAAATCTAAATTAAAAAAACTTCTCACCTTGTATAATTTAAATTTAAAGAATGCTGAGAAATCTATATATTTTGATGTGTTTCTTGAAATACTTACAGTTACCTCCTTGTTTAAGTCAAACTGAAAACCATCATGAAGTAAAGAGCTGATATAGGTCAAGTCCAAACACAGGAAGGGCATGTCAACGTTACCATCTCCAGAACAGGCTAAAAACACGACCCATAGAGTTTAAACAAGAAATGACAATCATATTTCAAAAAAATAATAAATTCAAAAATGCATTTATAAACACCCAGGACTTCATGGTTCTAACAAATTCTGTGGTTAACATCTAAAACAAGCCCATCACTCATCACAGTGTGTTCATGCAGGAATTTACTTTTGCAACAGTTCTAAATACTGAAATGCCACTTAAGCAAATTCACAAGTATCACATAAACTGTCATAACACTGTTGGTGTTCTTGGTTGATTCTTGTAAGTTGAAACCTAAAATACAGATATAGACCTAATTTATCAGATAACAATCACCTCATCCATGTGTAATTAACATGGTTATGTAAATTAATAGCCTCTGTCTTAACCTATAATGTATAATGTTAGACTGGAAATCAGTTTTTTTCTCTATATTCATCTTCGTTTGTTAAGACTTCTACCTGAAATGAGTGCCAAAAGCTGAGTTGGATAAGGGTGAGTGAAATATTTATCTACAATAATTTTTGTATACGTAGTACAGGAAGTTTGAATGTTATGATCTTAATAATAAAAACTGGCAAGAAACAGGAAGCTAACTTCAAATGCTGGTGGTGTTTTACCATTATTTTCCATAACATTGTGTAATGCTGTAGATTTGATATAAACTAAATGGCTGCCTTAACTGACTGAAAGAGCTACTCTTAGATGCAACTAAAAGAACACTTTTGCTTAATGTTTCTAACACATTAAATCTTAAGACTACACAGTAACTCCAGTGTCAGTCTGTATCCTTATACTTGGATAACATCTTACAACAAATCAAACATTTGTAATAAAATATGCTAAAAATCTTTAAAATAAATCTAGTGATCATAAAATCACGTACATAAGAGAAAAACAAACAAACCTTTTTTTGCTGCCTTGAAAAAATCTCCAACAAGAATTATACCACCATCACCTTTATCTGAAATAAAACATATCTGTCATTGGCATCAAAGTTCATTAACATCAATCGTGAAAAACAAAACTTTAATACTCTATCTCAAAACAGCTGGTACGGGTATTAACACTTTTACTGATAAGCAGAGAACAACATTTCAACCTACCTATGTCATCTTCAGGTTAACAACCTTTTCTCTGCTTATCTATGAGTGTTAATACCTATACCAGCCATTCTGAGATATATTTATTTCAGGTGGGTTTCTTGTCATCAAGAAAAACTTTAATACATACAAAACTATACACAGGTACAACACAAAACTTTTCATCTCTTTACTAATACTTAGTGTGTTACATATTAAATACAGTATTTAACTTTATATTGAAGAAATGATGAATTGTAATGCAACATACAAGTTTTCTTGTGGCTTTAAAATCACCTATAAATATGTATATCAAACTCCCACACACATTTGTTCCTTATTTTATTTATTTACAAAAAGATTTGAATGGTAATCACCAACTGTAAAATATTAATCATGTTACAAAATCACACATACATTAATTAATTTTAAAGCACTTTTAAAACCTTACACATGCATATATTACAAACCAATATACTGATGTAGGATATTTGTAAATTCCAAGCTCTGGTAAACAAACTGATTAAATTTTATTTGTCACAATTAACATTTTTAACAATTTTGTCATTTAAGAATAATATTCACAATAATCCAAACTCAATGCACCCACATCTGATATTCATTTTTTTCACTGCCAACATTTCATTCTTAAACTTTTGGTTTTATTAGTGGACACAAATTACACTTTCTAGGTCCTTTTATAAACATACTTCCTAAACAGCTCCCACATTATAATCTTGTTGTGGTTAAATTTTAGTTTATACATGGGAGTTTTTTCAGTTAAGACATTTGATAATGTGTGTATGACTGCAAGGTTAACTTAAGGATTTCATTTAATCGCAATAATAACTGATGGAAGTTTTCTTAGAAGTATATTCTTTTAAACAACTGTTTATATAAGTCTACCATGCTCTGATATTATAAGTAAGGTTAAACGTTAAAAATTAACAATAGCTAGCTAGTAAACTTCTAGTTAGTGGGAAGTTTTGCCAGAAAAACTTAGATGGCATTTGAAAAAAACACAAAAAAACTAACATTATTCTTTTCAGAATCAAGATTCTATGATGTGTATCAGTACCCCTATATTACATACAATTTTACTGTAATATTCCAAGTACAGAAGGTTACTGTAATTGTGACTAACAAGACCACTTCATGCTGATTTTACAACTTCAATTTGATCTGCAGGACACTGACCAGGAAAAAGGGTTATTGAGACCACAGCTTAAACTCATATGCTTAAGTGCTAAGGCATGAGCCAGCTGGCTAGTCACATCTGAAGTACAGTTTTGACAACAGTACAATTCGAAAATTTTGTGCTGAAGTGGTTGCTCATTTAAATGTAATAACAGCACAGAATTCATGTAAACAAGATATACTTTTCACATATTTCTCTTAACCTGCCAATGACTCCTTCTGACTTCTAATACTTAGCATCAGTTCTACCCATTTATAATCTGTTACTTATAAATTATTTTTTGAATAGGGTAGTTATCAGTAATGGAGAAATGCTGATACAATTACTGTTAAAAATTTAAAGGGTAGTGTTGTTGCTAGCATAGTCCTAAATGTGTTATTTCCTTCAAAAGTTAAGGTTATGAGCCGAATATTTATATTTATTTATTAAAAATGAACATACACGAAAAAAATAACTTAGAGCAAGCTTGTACCAAATCTGTAATGTTCATTTCTAGTTGTTTCCAAATATATTAATATATCTTTAAACATACTGTTGTAAAGTGTACTTAACTATTCTAAAAACTTAAAAAAGTATTAAGGTAACAAAGTACATTAATGTGACAAACTAAACCTTACCTATTAGTCCCGAGTCAACAGCTCTGTCATAATAGTAGGACATAGCATATAGCTGTCGCTTACTAGTTTCTTGCACACCATGTATTTTATTTCCAATAAACTTCTTAGCTCTGTCGTAACAAGCATCGAAACTGTACTTTCCAGACCGAAGCCCCCTAGTTAGGAAATTACAACACTATGAGAATAGAATACCACTTCTAATGTGTTTAAAAAATTAAGGAAAATTACCAAGTAAGCCATGTCAGTAAGTTTAATTATATTCACTATGTAAACTACATACATATTACATTGCAATGAAAAAGAAAGTACTAGTAATACAAGAATTAAAGAAAATGTACTTACATTATCAAATACTCTATTCCACCATATTGCCATGATTTCTGAATCAGTGGATGGATACATGGACTGTGCAAGATTTCAGTTTTCTCATCAGCAGATTCTATAAAATTCAAATTACCATGTCAAAGGATTGTTTGTTTTTGAATTTCGCACAAAGCTACATGAGGGGTATCTGCATTAGCCATCCCTAATTTAGCAGTTTAAAACCAGAGAGAAGGCAGCTAGTCATCACCACCCACTGCCAACTCTTGGGCTACTCTTTTACCAATGAATAGTGGGATTGACTGTCACATTATAATGTCCCCATGGCTTGAAGGGTGAGCATGTTTGATGCAATGGGGATTCAAACTCGTGATTATGAGTTGAGCGCCTTAACCACCTGGCCATGCTGGGCCCCATGCCAAAGGAAGAGATAAGATAACATTTGAAGCTTAGAGGCAATTTTTTAAGCACTCTGAAGGAAAATACACATTTCAGTGCTAATTCTAACATTAACTTTGCAACCATTCACATGTTGCTATTTAAGCAAATTGCACAAAACAGAATTCTGACTTTTTCACCTAATGTTTTTGTAATGCTTTATATATCTAAAACAAGTACAATATTTCCAAAGTAGATTAAACGTAGGATCAAATGTGCATCACAACCTTTTACACAGGTTGATAAAAAGTTGTTTAAAGTTTTGAATGAATCCATGTCACACTTGGCATCAAAACAGTCTGTAATTTAAAATAAAAGTTAGTTTTTTAATTTCAAAAGGGAATATTTAAATAAATTCTCAGTGATCTCTTATCTGTATTATGTGACACTTCTTTGTTCAAAACTGCACATTTTAGATTTCCTTTCTATTCATATGCTCTTCCAAGTTTTCCAAAAAATTACACACATACAATTTCCCTGAGCTAAAATATAAACTTATAGCATCTAACTTATACTTCAATTAAAATAATTTCTGAAATTAGTCTTTAAAAAATATTAAGCTTAGTGTTCTTCTGCTGAATCTGTCTTAAACTTGAAAGATTACAGATAGAATTACTAAATTTCTTATGTGCAAGTTTTACTTTTTGTTATAAAAGTAATTTAAATGTAAAAATTTCAAACTCATTCGGTTAGATAATTTTAAATGAGAGTAAATAGTTTTACTAATGAGAAAATTTCTAACATTCGTTTACGATGTTCTAAAAGGTAATAAAACATGAACACTAAGCTGAAAAACAACAATTATATTCTTAACATGAAAATCAACTTGCACTTGGATGGACTCAAGTCTTTGTAAATTAAGGAGACCAATCATGAGTAAAACTAATTTTTTTGTTGTTTACAATGTACTTGTAATATCTGTTAAAAGGATAACACACTTCATGAAGATACACTCACCAAATTCAGAGTTATATTACCTATAGCTTCACAGTCAAAGTTACTGTTAATTAAGCCAATATATAGTTAAAACAATTTATAACTTTTCATGCTTAGATTTTATTTTACCTACAAATTCATACTGCCAGGGTTATTTTGCAGGCATTTATAAATGACTCAACTAAAAAATCTCACCAAAATTTAGTCAACCAATAAAACTGATGACTTACTTTCACCAGAACTTGATGATTGGAGTATAGTGAGGCGAGCTGACATTAATCCATTTCCCAAATAACTACAGCAAAGAATAAAGAAAAAGTTTAGATTTAACATTTAAGTTTTGATTTCTGTATCAATAATGGTTCTGAAAAATGTACACATACAGAATTTTTTTTGTAAACTAGAAATTAGCTTATAGCACAAAACTGAGCTAATACATTGAGAAACTTAGAAAACAATGCTTAAATTCTTATGTATATACATACACAAATTCATAAAAATATTAAAAAACTTTGGAACGTGATGAAACACACTTCTCTTATGATGTTCTTTCTATGAATTGATTCACGATGATGTTTAAAAACTCATGACTATTTTAGAAGCAACAATTACTTAATACATAATTCTAAAAACAAGAGTTTGTTCAGAACATCACACAAGTGTCAAGGAGTTTTTAAAATTATTGAAGAGGAGTTTTAAACAATTACATGTGAATATTTCATTTAAAATTTCCTTACAGGAGTTACTTACCCTTGCACCTTATAATCACCTGTAAAACTGATGAACAAACTTAGCTGGCTTGGTAACAGCTTACAGATCTACACTGTACTAAACTTAAGAGTGAAAAACCTAATGTGAAAATAAATGGAAGTCTTTTGAACCCTGTGAATGTGAAAGCATTACAGATGTAACATGCAACATTTCAAAATATTCTTTATGCTGTGAAATGCTTTGTTGTATCTTATGGATTTCACATCTTACTAAAGACACTTTAAAGATAGTCCATTATCAATACTATTTTCAGAAATACACCTTTACATACACCAACACCATCCTTTCAGCTTCCTAGCTTGGACACAAAATCTTTTATATCATTTTCTTACCTATGAGAATAAAGGTAGCCTGGATTTTCTTGAATTTTTAGTTTCACCAAGTCTTCCTTAGGAACAGACACCAGTGTTTCTAAAGACAGTGGTTGAAATGTGATTTGAGTAGAGCCACCTCCAAGATCTAACGTGACAACAGATTGGGAGGCATTGTTTAAATGACCTGCAAAAAAAACAAAGTTACAAGTTTCATAAAAAGTTGTAATTAATTAATTAATGTACATGGAGCTGGAGTAAATAATATTGGATATACATCTTAGAACGAATACTTTCCAAGATACAGTATCTATTTATTTTTCACTTTCATTGTATTTTGATAAAGATACCAGCAAATTGTTTAGAATTTAAAGCTATTTCTACTTTTTGAATTACAAATTACTGATTCCATTTTTCACAAAAAAGGTAAAGGTGAAACTAAAGAGATTATTGATGTTTTCATAACATTCATAATCTACATCTGCTTGCACTTGTGTTTTATTATATTCAGATGCATTAATTCCTTACTGTATTCGACAGGAAAAAGAGAGATCAATATTACAACACTTACCTAAAAGAAAGTTAACTGTGTACCATGCAAATAGTCCTATAACAAAAAAGACACAAGAAAAAACATTTAAGTGACCATTTATATACAATAAATATACAACACATCTATTTTAACTAAACCTAAGAGATGTAACTACAGTGCCAGAAAACTAAGCAATAAGTACCTTTACTGGTTTAGAAAACAACAAGACTATTCATGTTTAACCATGTCACCCTGATTATCTTTTACTGTGCATGATGTTAGGGTTTTATTGCCTCCCCTTCTAGGTGCAGATAGCCTAGTTGCTTTTGTCACAAAATGCCAGATCTACCCACCCACCCATTCAAAAGTTTATTTAGCTATTTTTGTTTATGTTATACCAGTTAGATTAGTATAAAATTCTGGCCAATGATCCATATTTAAATAGTATTACAAATTCTAAATTATATAACACAATATTATCAATTTCCCATAGTGGAACTCATGACATTTCCTCCAAGTATCCTTTCATCTCTATTATCTACAGCTCTCCCTAACAAGAAAGTATGAAATTAAATTTAAATTATTCACAAGAGAATCGTCATTGCTCAGACAGTCCATAATTTTTATAGCCTTCAATTTTGTTTGGTTACAGCTATCAACAGAAAATTAGACCTCTCCTGTCACATCTCTTACATTATAATTATATGTTACCTATAAACAACAGAAATTTGATAGATGAAAACCTTGACTGACACATTGTATAATGTTGTAAACTAAATAAATAAGCATCAACTTTACTTGTAATAAAACTCTAGATTCCCATTGGAATCACAACAACTAGCTTGGGTGAATTTGTAACAGCTCTTGTTGCATGGTTAGAAAGCAAAAACAACTGCAAGAGGAAGCTGTCTGCTTTTTTACATGTTGTTAATCTACATTCTTTGTTACATTATTTAATGCACTTCTACCAACAGTATATATAAAAAATAGAATTAATTGTCATTGACAATTGACAGCAAGAAAAAAGAATACTGAAGTAATTTATTTGTTGTTTTCATGTTTATTCTTTATCATTATAAAGTAACTAAAATGTAAAAACAGATATCTTTAGGCTAGTTAAGGTATGATTAGTCAAAATAAATAATAAAAATATGACAAGAGGAACACATGTGAGCAGCTCTTGAGTAAGGTAATTTGATAAAGTAATGTAATGTGTGCTTCATATTACCAAAATTACTCAATTTACAACAGCACAAATATTAGTTAGACATGATTCAAAGAGCAATAAAAAACAAATAAAATGTAATTATAAATAGATGTTTACTGTTATAAGTCTAAAGCTACTTAGTTTCATGTTACATTTGAAGTCATTATAGAAAGAAAAGGATTTTTTTTTTGTAGGGCGGAAGGAGTTTAGAAGGTCAGTCAAATTAACCAACCTTGTATAGAGTTAGGGTAGAGAATATAGCAGATAAAATAGAGATTTTATTGAAAACACACATTTAAAATGTATTTACAGGTTTTAAAAGGTTACACAAATGAAATAAAATAAAAAAGTATTTTTAATCTTAAAATGAAATTCATCTTGCACACAAACTAATTAAAAACAAATACTTGATACATTATTCAAATACTTTATTAAAAATACTTCACTAAAAATAATTATGTGAAAAGCTTATAATTTTTACTGAAAGAATATCAGATTTTGTGAAGATACACATACTATATCAAAAGTTAGTACTACAAATCGATAAAACCTTTATACAAGTACAAAAAGGTCAAACTGACCGAGCCCATATGGAAAGTGTTAATTCTTACCTTCATCCATTCCATTCATAATTGAAACTGAATCATTCAAAAGGTGAAATGGATAGCACTTAATTTTTTTGTTGACCTAAAAATAAAAAAGTTAAATATATTTTTGCATTTTTTCTCACTTCACATCATCTAAGGGCAGTCTCTAAAGTTAAAAATCCTTTGATGTAACAACTTTATGTTTTACATGGCAATGAACCCAATCACCTGTAAATAAAATACATGAATGATATAAAGTGTGTAACTATAAAATGCAATAAACTAAATGATGCTGGGGAAATAAAAACATCTCAGCATGCAACAAGAAAATTAACTTGCTTTTGTTCTTTGTAGATCATCACATAATATTCAAAATTCTAATTAGTGTTCATTGAATTAACATAGAGAAAATAGACGAGTTATAACCATGCTTACATTATTTTCTAAATAATATTTACCCATCACTGACTAAGAGTTATTGTCAGAAAAACAATTTTTTTGCCAATATTTTTACCTTTAGTGAACATGGAACTCTACCTTAAGCGATATCAGTTCACTAATTACACTGGTGAAGATTTTGTTTTACCTCTCCACTAACATCACTAATTTACTCTAGGATGATGCATGTCAACTAACTTTATTAATGAAGAAAGTGTATGTAAAATCATCTGTCCATACAAACACAACACTGACCTCATCAAGAATGGCATCAGCTGAATGAGCTGGTAAAAGTCTAAGTCCTGCTGTGGCTTTCACGGACAAGGGAGTGGTGTGCCACCTTTCAGCTGGAATCACAGTTTTAGCCTTCTCTAACAATGGTACAATACTGCTGGCAGCCTGAGGAAAAGGATTTAACATTATTTCTATCCAAGTGTGACAGCTTCTGTAAAAATATTTCATTGTAAACACTAGTAACTCTTTCTGAATCATTTCGTTTACTAAACTCGTACAAACTGCCCCATCTCATAATAAAATTTTGCAGATAATTAGACAAGACTGGGTGGACAAGTAGCACTTTGGTTCAAATAGGAAGAGAAAAGAATTTAAATATGCATGTTCTACAGCTATACAGTTAAAAGATGGAAGTATAAGAAAATATTCATAAAGTGATCTATAACATTCCCAAATGAAATTCTGTTGTTCATGGTGTGTGTGTGTGTGTGTGTGTGTGTGTGTGTGTGTGTGTGTGTGTGTGTGTAATAATTAAAATAGGTGTGTCTAATCTGCTACTGTGAAAAAAGAAAACATAATAATTAAAATAGGCCTAACTACTTATTTTACAAGTACATCTACAATCATTTAATTGAAAAATACCCGTGATGACGAGAAAATCCACTTGTAAAAAAAAAAAAATTATATGTAAAAAATGGCTAGTATGGGTAGAGAAAACACTATGTAGAGCAGTGTGAACCTGACGATGACCGAAGAATGTCGAAACGCTGTTCGCTCCTCTACATAGAGCTTTCTCTACCCATACTAGCTATTTTTTACATATATAATGAGAAAATCTGTATCTCGGAACGACTGCTATGAGTATTAACACTTTTACTGATAAGGGGAGAACAACATTTCAACCTTCCTGGATCACCTTCCGTTAACAAGGTCTAATTGTTGTTCTCACTGATAAGGGGAGAACAACATTTCAACCTTCCTGGATCACCTTCACGTTAACAAGGTCTAAATGTTGTTCTCTCCTTATCAGTGAAAGTGTTAATACCATACCATCAGTTCCGAGATACATTTTTATTTCAAGTGGGTTTCTCGTCATCAAGAATGAAAAATACCTACTGACAAAAATGTGAAATCAAAGTTTTAACATAAGTCTTATTTTTTTATTAACCTTGAAAGTATTTATCAAACTCAGTAGCATGAAATATCTTTGTTATAACAAATTTTTTATCATAACAACTGAATAAATAGAAAAATTAGAGAATGAAAAATTTATATACACTTAACTTTACAATTATGCTCTGGAATAACAAGAAGACATTCATATACTGTAAAGTCTCTTTAAACTTTCAATCATTAAATTCAGGGTGTGGCCTGCAAAATGAAATTTAACCATCACTTAAGTGCCATCTTTTAAGTGAATTATGAACTAATATCTCTAACAAATATATAACAGACTTTGTGCAGTCAAAGCAGTACTAAGCAAGAAAATTAGCCAAGAATATTTTTTATTACTTTTCCTTTGGTGCTTAAAATGCAGAATAAAATTGAATAGTTGTAGTTTAAAATAAAACAAGTATTTTCACAAATGGTTTTGATGTCTTTAGAACAAAAAGATTCTCTAACAAGCTGTAGAACTTTCAATTACAGAGTTCGTGCATCTTAAAAAACTCACAAAAAAAAATTCAAAAGTTAATCAGTAAATAAAAACATAATGCAGTTATTGGATACTAAAGATATCTAATGTGTTCTCTGAAATGAGATATTTCTATGACTAACCTTTGATGGAGAATCAGCATAGCTTGACAATCCAGGTTTAACCTCTTGAAAGTATTCATCAAGAAGGGTCATGCCTGTCTCTATGAATAAATCAACAAATTAAAGTCATTCAACTATTACTACT
This sequence comes from Tachypleus tridentatus, assembly GCF_004210375.1. Taxonomy (NCBI): domain Eukaryota; kingdom Metazoa; phylum Arthropoda; class Merostomata; order Xiphosura; family Limulidae; genus Tachypleus; species Tachypleus tridentatus. Next base: position 143,420,647 of record NC_134833.1, read on the forward strand.
TATTGCAAACTGTCGTTTCCAAATACCAAAAATATTTAAGTTTTACATGTTAGAGAAGACAGAATTGTAAAATAGTTTCACAATCACAAACTTGTGCATATGTTTAAACATACAGCACTGATTTTTTACAACTACCAAAAGTAATCTCGCAACCAAAAATTCTTCTATTCAAATTTTTACAGCTGATAAAACTTTTTGTTTAGTTTACTGTACAAGAAACGTTTCTTCACCTGTGCTATTCAAGAAAGTAAACACGTGGACTCGTGTTCCAGTACTGCCTCCATCAAAAACTATAGCATAAGATCTTTGTACAACTTCATCCCCATCTTGTAATTCTACTACTTTCTTCATTGCAGAAAAGGGGCCAACTTGAGTCACTGTACACACCAGCAACAGTAGGCCACTCAATACTGGTGTTGGTAGGATTGTAAATTGCATTTTCACACACTGATTTTATTAAATAAATTTTAAACTACCTTATGAGTAAACACTTTTTGATGCCCTAGAAATTTCCAACAGGATTTTGTACCTAAAAAACACAAAAATGTTTAAACATAAATAATAGCTGTTTACTTGTAGTGCTAGTACACAGACAGTAATAAGAAACCAGTGTTTGTAAAGACAAAATTCATAACTTGTACAACATGAAGAAGCTAGGTGTGTTTGTATTTCACTGTTTGCTATCTTGAAGAAAACCTTTTCCTTACATTGGGATGATGAATTCTTTTTACAATAGTTTTGTATCAAGTATTTTCATCTGATATGTGCAGCATGTATTTAGGTTTTGTTCACTGAATTGTACTTAAGTTGCAATCTTTTTGTAAAGTACTTGTCAAAAATACATCAACTATATATCAGTTTTCTCAGAGAATTGAGGATAATAATTAAAGGTATAACAACTTCCAACTATCACAAATATATCCAAAACATTCCAAATTTCAAATATGCATTTTAATTTTGCCAATATAATAACTGAAGACGTTAGTACAGTGTGTTCTATAAACTACATATAAGCAGCATATGGTAATACTCATTAAATACACAACAGTAAATACTACAACTTAAGAAACTACACAGTAAATATCCTTGACAAGTGTGGGGATTTTGATGTTTGGGTAGAAGCTACAGAGAGGTAAAATAGGTTAGTCAAAAATAAGCTTGTAAAGCAATATTCAAAATACATACCAGATCTTGCAAAATAGAGAGTTCCGTAACAGCATGAAATGTAGTGTGTTAAAACTGTGATCCTGTGAATATTTTAATCACGACTGGTAAGTACAATGAAACGTGAAATAGACATACTAATATTATATTTAGTAGTCTGCTTGAACTTTCCCTGAAAGCAACATATAATTAAGAAAGATAATAAAGGTAGAAAGCTAAATATTAAGTTTTTACTACTGGCAAGCATAGATTATATACAATTTGGGAACAGATGCTTAACGTGTCAGAATACTTACTCAGTAAATTAAAAAAAACCAAGCTTGAATTGGATCTGTAATTTATTTCAAACTTGTAATCTATGCTAAGAATTGCAATTGAATAAATTAATACAAATATCTCAACAGTTCACACTAATGTTTTTTTTTACCCATTCCTATATATATTATACACACACACAATATACCTGATTTAGAACAAACTATTTGGAGGATGGTTTACAGCAGAGTAATACAGATGTTATACTTTGAAAGACATTCTTCACATGTATAAATTCTCCTACTACAAGTATATTTATACTCTCTAATATAGAACACAATCTGATTACCACAGTTCTGAGGCCACTTATTATCACCAAGAATCAGCATTCAACCATTTGATATTTCTGGCCAAAAGTCACTTTGCTCACAAGGGGCTTGGCACTATCTGCATGGAGTGCACTGACTGTGATTGGATGGACAAAAGCCACCACCTGATTCATACCCTCCAGGGAACCAATCATGTCTTGTTTCATATGACAATCATGAATGCAGCACATGGGTGTTAGCTGATAAATTCCTCTCTATACAGTTATTATTGTGAGACAAGGTTCACAATTCAATCTTTATTCACTATTCTGATCACTTAGTAAGCCTCATATTTTTGTAAACAGGAACTCACTCAAACCAGACAAAACCAGAACCTATAGTGAAAAGCATGTTTCATTTATAAAGTAATTTTAATTGGTTCAGCATACTATAAATAAGTCTAAATACACAAAGATCAGTAAAAGTTAATATAAACACCTGTTCTTAACTTAAGTTTGGGTAACACTAATACTCCTCAGATGTGAGATATCTATAAACTCAACCTTACTACTTTTTAATTTTATGGAAACAAAAACTACCTATAAGAATTAATACAGTTTGCAATGCTGTCTCCACACAAAAGCTACGTAAATAAATGTTGCCCAGTTCATTTACACCATTTGAAATTACAAATTTCAAGTTTAAACTAAATATGTATGCTATTAGTTATTAGCAAGTTGCATAAATAAGTTATTTTAATGCTCACATGGTCAGGAAAAGATAATACATGCAAAGTGTGGAAAGATAGTCAAGCACTTACAAAAATATACGCACAAATAAAGTTAGTGAAACTATCTAATTCCCACTAAATTTCAATGGTCACAATGTGTATGATACTTTCAATATAGCTGGGAATCACTCAAGTAATTAAAACTGTTCTACTGCAATTAGTGACATAAAAAAAGTGTAGAATGTTTTTACTGATGCACTAGTTGAAAGAGGTAATTTCTATACTAACCACTAGATGCATCTCACTTGAAATACTACTATAGTTTTGGTCTTTTTTAAGAAAGATTCTGATTTATAGAAGAGGATTCAAAGTACAGCCACTAGAATGATAATTCTGGAGAAAGACGAGTTGACTTATAAGGAAAACAACAAGATATTTTCTTTGAGAAAAGATACAGGTAAGAAGTTAACTTAATTTTATAGTATTATTTAAAGATTGATGAGATAAAGGCCTCTGATTTTATTATGCTATATCCTGAAAATAAGAGGAATAATAAACACAAGTTAAAGAATCTAGTTAAAAGTTCTATTTTTCTCACAGTGACTGGCTTACGGAATAAGTTACAATTGACAACAATACGAGAGTAGCACTTTACATGAGCTTTAGAAGAGAATCAATGATTTCTTGCAAAATAAAGAATCAACTAAGAGCTTTTCTCAAGTGTGGGAGTATAAATAGTCTTGTAAAACCAAACAACTTTTTGTTGTTTGTATATTGTTTTACATCAAGAAAGTGATGAGAACAAAATTAACTGTTTCCTCTTTTAGCCCTTAAATGGCATCCATCATCAACTGATGCTGCTACACACAATATTCCCACTGTTTAACGATTAAGTTTTATCAGCAGTCACATCTAACTCTACCCCACCTCATTCCTTGCCCCATAACATCAATCATCCATTTCTACTATCCAAATTTCCATACCCCATTCTAACCTATTCATAAAAACTGTGAAGTTTTTTTTCACTGAAAAGGGTACTCTTACCAGGACTTTGCTCAGCTTGAAATGATACATGAATTTTATAATTCTCTATAATATTAGTCAAATACTAAATTCAAACTTCTACAGATACCAGTTTGGGCATTTTACACCACTGCCGTAAGTTACATAATGTGCAACTCTCAAGATAAAATATATATATTAGAAAAGGCACAATATACTGGTGAGTAAATTACTATTTCATTAAAAACATGTTAATAACAGATGTTAGAGTAAGCTGTAATTATTATGGATAACTTAAATCAAGCATAAGATATTATCACATCCCTTGCACAAATTCTTTGTCATGATTAACCAAGGATACATTATGAGATATGAAACATTTTAACTCTTGTCTCATAAAGGTGGTCAACAAGGCACATCAATGTGTTGTCAAGGCAACCAATATACATGGATCATCTCAGGAAAACTTTATATATGAGACTATACAGAGGTGAAGTAAAACCATACCGATTCAGTTATATCTAATTACAATTTGTTTAAACCTGTAAATTATATATGGGCATATGGTACAAGATTTCTGTTACTCACTAATAAAGACCTGCAAAGCCTCAACTGCATACTAAAACATTATTATGAAAGGAATACTTCACTGGATAAGGTATGACTGTGCATGATATCTACAATCTTATGAACATTTTATGTTGAAGTTAGAGAGATATATATTTAATGTTTATTGTAAAATGCAAAGATATGAAAGTACTATCTTTCCTGTGATCTGATATTCAACAATAAACTTACTGGATCAGCATGGCCCAATCCTCAGTTAACTTGTTTACTGTATAAATTTTAAAACCATTTAAACAATGGGTTATGCTTTTCATAGCTATGTCACCAGCAGTGACATGAATATAGAATTAGTCCTATGAATTGAAATTGTACATAATCAAACATTTAAACATTGTTTAATTTGAAATGATAAATAATATAAATCTTATTATTTCAATACTGGTTTTTGATCTCAATGAAAACTAAAATGTTAAATGTGAAAGGTAGATATTTAGGCTAAATATACTATGTGACCTCACTAACTAACCAAATTTTAGTAATACTGAAAATAGAAAGTGAGGTTGAAATAAAACAATTAAAAAGTGGTTATTTAGGAAATCGGGTCATTTCTTGCCTCCCCATAACCAAACAATTTTTGTACAGTTAAATAGCTCAGAAGCTACAACTGAAAACCAGTAATTTACTAGAATAAGAGTAACCTCAATATATTCACACAAACATAGAGAAAAAGAAAATCTTAATATACACTTGTGCAAGATGTGCATCTTGCAAGGAATTTACTACCTTTCTTTGGTATAACTAATTTTTTCTTCATTAGTTTAATAAATAAACTTCACATTAAATTTGAAAACTTTCTTCAGATAAATTATAACTAACTGCTGTAGCTAAGTCAATACTATTATTATTATCCTAATAACTAAATAATTAAACTTTCGTGATAGTGAAACCCTTTATCAAGTAACAACATTGTTTTCTTACGTAATCTTGCTACGTTTCCCAATTCTACGAGCTTTCTTAAAACTTTAAAACTTAGAATAGTGACATAGTGCTATAGTTGTAGCTATTTTCAGAATATTTTTATGTGGGTCAGCTTCAAAAAATAACAGTAAAAAGTTAGTATGAGCCTGATTATCTCAAAGCAATATATAAATTATAATTAAATCATGACAAATTTGTCTTCGTATCAGTAACTACTAAACTTATACGAACTCGTACGCAATGACAACTGTCAGAAATTAAAATTTACGAATACAAATATAGCACGTTATTTGTCTCGAGGCCTAGCTCCACTTGGTACTTTGTCTAAAAATGTGAAATTATTTGAGAGTTGGAACTACAGTGTAACATTAATCAAATACACTTAACATTTTTGACGCTAACAAAAACTTTTAAAAACATTTTGTTAACAGTGCAATACTTACTTTTGTCAGGAATTCATCTTAATTTGCTTTATGATCTAATTTCAGCGAAAAGATAGATTAGTTCGCAATCTTCTCAAGCTTAAGCCTAATACGCAATACCTATAAAACTAACCTAAAACATTTACTTGTACTACATTAACCAATCAAAACTTGCCAAGTTACCAACAAGGAACTATTAAATTATTGAACATTCTCAACGATTTTAAATATATTGCAATGGTGTCACGAAAAAAAAACCACCAAAAACCTGCTATCCTGCTCGAGTTTTGTAACCTTTACTAAACCTTAGAATTTTATATATAAAATTCTAAAATCTCAGTTCACATTCCTCGTCTCTCTCTTTTTTTTTTTTTTTTTTTTTTTTTTTAATGATAGGGCCATACAACTTCTATAGTTTTAAAGGGACTAAAATATTTTATTTGTGCATCGCTAGCCAATATTTCTACAGATCGTTGAGTAATGAAATAGTTAATAATAGAAGATTGGAAAATGGTTAATGTTAGTCCAATACTTAAAGGAGATGATAAACATTCTACAGGCAATTATAGGCCAGTTGGTTTTACATCAGCAGTTAGAAATGTTTGTATAGTGTGATTAAGGATACATTGCAGGGCCACTTAAAGCAATGTGATGTAGTGTTAAACAGTCGGCATGGTTATACTAAAGGAAAGTCTTGTTTATCAAATCTTCTGACATTCTTTGATGATGTTATTGCAAGAAGTGATGAGGGAAACACTGTGGATTTGGTTTACGTTGATTTTCAGAAAGCATATGATAAGGTACCTCACAAAAGACTTGTTACAAAAATTAAAACTGTAGGTACAAGGTAATGTTATTAAATTGGATAGAAAATTAACTGGAGAGCAGAGATTAGTAATAAATACAGCTAGAACTAACTGGATCACAATTACAAATGCTATACCTCATGGCTTTGTGCTGGATCATCTGCTGTTTGTGATTTATATTAATGATATTTGACTTAAGTTTGCAAATAACATTAAGATTTATGAGGTGGCTAATTGCATTAAATATGCTGTAGACTTACAGGGAGATTTAGATCATTTGATACACTGGACCAATACGTGGAAGATAGTGTTTAACGACCCAAAATGTAAAGTGATACATGTAGGTTTTTACAATTCAAATTATTGTTACAACTTAAATGGTAATACATTAAATATCGTGGTTGTAGAAAAAGTATTATTGGTGTTGTGATAGAAAAATCACTTAAGTCATCTAAACAGTGTATGGTAGCTAATAACAGGGCTAATAGAATTTTGAGTGGTAGCTATATAAATATTGAATACAAAATAAGGGATATTATTATTTCACTGTATAGATCACTTGTAAGGCCTCATCTAGAGTACTGTATGCAGTTTTGGGCTTCATTCCTCACGAAGAACATTGAATTGTTGGAGAAGGCTTAGAGAAGAGCCACTACACTAGGATGATACCTGGGATGGTGGGATTGTCTTATGAGGAGAGACTAAAATCTCTAAACTTGTTTTCTCTGGAGAGAAGGAGGGTCAGTTGGAATTTGATTGAGGTGTTTAAGGGTATTGATAATAAACACCCATCAAACATTTTTGTGTTTAGCAGTCAAAATAATAGGAAGAGGGGTTATAAATTCAAATTTTCACAGCATAAGAGTCGTCTGTAGTTCAGACGGTATTACTTTTCAAACAGGGTGGTTAGCTTTCAAAATGAACTGTCTTCAAGGGTGGTAGAGGGAGAAATTTTAACAAAGTTCAAGAAAAGATTGGATGAATACGCGAGTAATTAGAGGTGATTATAGTTGAGAGCTGGAAAGGATATCTTCGACCTGTTAATAAGTCCCTTTTTGTCTCTGAAGCATTTTATGAAATTTATGAAAATTAATTTTGTGATAAAGTATTCAATACTGTTGTTTCTTCTGTCCAAAATTACTTCTGTTCACCGCGGGGAATTGAATTTCATTTTGCATTGTAAGTCATTTACAGTTATCGCTGACTGATTGTGAGACACAATACTAAAGTATTCTTAAAAATATGAAGAAGCATAACAGTGATGATAAGAAAAAAAAACCAACAAAAATGATTTAACATTTGATTTCTAAGAGTAAATGAATAGCTACAGATTCACTTAAACATCTGGACTTTTCTGTTCCCTAGATTTTCATTTCACGCATTTTAGGCGAATTGTCTTCTTTTTACACAACGTGACATCAAAGTATTTTTTACAATCGAATATATTATCTAGTATCATTTTAACTTTATTATTCTGTTGTGCATAGTTATGAAATAACCTTCTGTTTAGTTATTATTTGGTACTTGCTGCAGTTAAAAAAAGAAAACGGCACTGTCTGATAATTTCTTTAAGTTGGTTATACTAAAATTTTGTAACCTTTGTTACAAACAAATGTCCACAGACTCACAACGCTAGAAACCACGTTTCGATACCCGTGACGGGCAGAGCACAGATAGTCCACTGTGTGGCTTTGAAAAAAGAAAAGCTCCAGCTTATATCAAGGAATTTATGTAGAAATCTCTTTAATAGTCCTAGAAAAAGAATTAGGTTTAATGCATATTTTTATGCACTTAAATTTTAAATATTGAAGGCACAACTCAAGGTAAAAAAAACATATTTTATATTGGAAATCTCTCTGGTTTAACAAAATCTCATATTATAACATGAAAAACACATCTTAAACAAATAATTTTGTTAATAATATATTAAATTTTAGGCTCTGTTACTTGCAATTGGAAACTAAGAATCAGATACTGGAAATTCTACTGTTTTAATATACTGCTATGTATAAATCTCAAATCTTTAGGTTTTTAAATTTATTTTTTATGTTTAACATAACTGCCAAAATAGAGAAAAATAGTTTTTCTGTTTTATAGTAATTTTAAAGAAACTACACACTATTATTCTTGTAGCTGAAATGTTATATTATGAACACGAAACATAAAGCAGTAGAATCTAACACAATTCCTCGAATTTAAATTCAAAGTGTGTTTGATACATCAGATAAAGGAACTATTATCGCGAATCAAGTTCCTGAATATTATCCTTGAGATTCTGGATTGTTTGAGAATCAGAGCACACTATGAAAACGAAGATCACGCTTTGTTCATTAGATTTCAAAAAGAACCAAATGAGTTCTTACTTGAAGAATTTTACGTTTCAAATATGACGAAACATGAATTTTGTATAATAAAATCACAGAACATTGATTCATAACTGACAATCAACATGACTGATGATTTTCCTATGAAGTACAAGTGAAGTGAAAGATGATGAATTACGTGTTACCATGACATCATTTCAAAATCTAGTCTTTCTGAGTCTATAAATTCAAATCTTACATGCATGGTTTACACTGAACGTTAAAGGCAAACAACTAATTATGCTAGAAACACAAAATAATTGTTTAACCATAAAGCACATGTTCGAATCTTTTTTCATTTATTTATGTAGTGACATATCTTTAGTACGATAAATTGAAATGTCTTGTGTTAAATTCAACGTTTGCTTTCACATATTGTTACAAAAATGAACTATATCATTTACATGAAAAATAGAAACAGTAATGAACAAATAGTAATATGGACATTCTGTACAAAAGTTGTACACAAACTAATTTAAATATGCCAATCCAGTATTTTCTAAATTGATACACTTATGTTTATCGAACTTTTATTCTGTCAATGGGTGGTCTTGAAGTTCAAAAATTTTGATATATTGATTGGAGGTTTAGCCTTAGGCAAATTCGCCAGTTGATTTTACACAATAGTCAAGTTTAGTCAACATATTTTGGGGATGTGGTTAGTCAGAATAAAATAACCAATAGAGTGAAAAGATTCTGTGCCATTTGTATGTATGTTAGCAACATTGTCATAAATTATTTAGTAATCATTTGATGGTAAATATATGGAAAAAATGTATAAATAAAATGGTATACGATGCTTTTTTTTTCTGACAACCAGAGTTTATCGAGCTTTTAGCCTGTATGCAAATAGTTTAAATTAGTAAGAAACAAGTTCTAGATAAAGATTTGTAAAAACATCTACAGAAGGATTAGAACATAATTATCTAGAACGTTTACTTAGGTCATTTACACCTGAATGAAACAAATCAACTTATAAAACTAAACACGAAATTGTTGTATATTAAATAACGTTCGAAATAAACATGTTATACGATAGATTAATTGTAGAAATAAATTAGTATAAAGTATTTTATTTATAAAACTTCAAAAAAATATAAAAACGTATGACATGTAAATTAGACAGAGAAGACTAAAATCAGTACGTAAAATATATATTAGATCGATATTTAAAACATGATCTGCATTACTGTCTTGTTCAATGTTTATGAAAATGTTTATTAGATGTACTAAAAATTCTCAGTATTGCAGTATATTAGTAACATTACCTCTCTATAGAAGCACCACCCGCCCATTTAAAACACATGTAATACAGCAGTCCTAAAGAACTTTAGTAGCTGTCTCCACCAAAAGTGCCCCCAGTGGCACAGCGGTATATCTGCAGACTTACAACGCTAGAATCTGGGTTTTGATACCCGTGGCTGGCAAAACACAGATATTCCATTGTGTATCAACTTCAAAACAACAACAACAACCCACCTATAGTAACATCATCCACTCTGTAAAACACATTGAAGTACTTGTTTACAATAACACTACCCTTAAGGACATTATCCGTTTTTGTGAAAAGTACATATCGCAATTAAATATACAAGCAAACAAAAGTATTAAATTGATCATAATGATAAGAACCAGAAATTAATGTTTTATTTATAAAGCGTAACATAATTCTACTAACTTTTCAGTGACGATAATTTTAAACAATTCGTTATGTAAGTTGGATAAAATTGTAATTTGTTTTTCTTCTTTGTGGACTTTTGTGTATATAGGATTTTAGATACCCAAGAGGGTCAGGTGTAAAAAGACTTCTTCCTCCATCCCGAACATTCATGTAACCCACAGTACTCCAGCCCTTGTTTTCTGAATTTCGCGCTACGCTACACGAGGGTTATCTGCTCTAACCGTTCCTAATCTAGCAGTGTTAGCCTAGAGGGAAAGCGACTAGTTATCACCACCCACCGGGCCAGTTACTATGAAGCTGATGATATGTTGATATATTTAAATATACATGACCTTTTGGTCACTCACTCGCGAACTATCTGCACAGATGACTTCATCCTTCTTCTCCCTGTCCACCAGTTCCTCTTTTAGTGACGTGACCTCTGTTGCCACTTCGTGGAATTATAACGTCATCGCCCTCTGCTACCTGTTACGTAACAGTTACATAAATTTTAGGCGGTGGCATCCGTTGTATATTACGTAATAATTATGTAACCATCAGGTTGACATAATTAGCAAATTATGTAATTGTTATGTTGCATGCAGGTGGCGTCCTTAGATATCCTGTCACCTGGCGACTCTTGTACCTGTTAAGGAGATCAAGTTGTGACCCATTTGATAAATTTTCATATGAGTACTTCTATATCAAGTGCAATAACAACAAGATTAAACTCTGACCCTCAAAAAAACTTGTTAATGAGTTTCATCTTTTAATGATATTTTTTTCCGTCAAAGTCATCTGTAATAATGGAGATTACATTTTGATATTTGGATTAAGCATGCAATATTTTTATCCAAAGTGATTAAAAATATGAAGACGGAGAACGTTCAAAAGAAAGACAAACTGGATGAATATGTGCACACATTTTACTGTAGATGTACGTTTAGGTTCTTTAGGAAGTCAGTTGAACGATAGATAATAGATAATTATAACATACAGTCTCGCTATTTACGATCGTTTTACTTGTATTAGATAGGAATTGATTGATTGATTACTCAGAATAAAGTACAAAACAAGACAGTGGGCTATCTGTGCTCTGCCCATCACGAGTATCGAAATGCTGTTTCAAAAGGCAAAATTTAAATGTAGAGACTGAGGAATGCATAAATTATGTGCATTTTGGCAAATCAAAGAAACGAATTAAACTTGATACAGTATTTTTCTTGGAGACCGGGGATATTATAAATAAGGAATCACTTGATTCAATGTTTCATTCCTCTCAAATAATTCGAAAAATATATTACCAGAAAATAGCACAATCCGTGGAATATCAACTGATTCTTTATTTGGACATTATATATGTTTTTTCATGGAATGTGATATGTTACTTCGTTCGAACTCGCCACACGAAAATCGTGACGTTTAATGCTATAGGTATAACAAAGGAACATGTAACAAAAACAGTTAATATATTATGTTTTAAATCAAGGAAATGTAAGATATTTCTGCTATAAAACTAAATTAGGGACGACCAGCGCAGAGTCCTCGTGTAACTTTGCGCGAAATTCGAAACAAACTAGTTTATGTTTAAGGAATATAAATATCAATATCTGCTATAGCCGTCCCTAATTTAACAGTGTAAGACTAAAGGTAAGGCAGCTAGTCATCACCAGCAATTGCTAACTCTATGACTACTCTTTTACCAACGAATCAATCCCATTATAACGCCCCCACGGCTGAAAGGGCGAGCATGTTTGGAGTGACGGAGATTCGAACCCGCAACCCTCAGATTTTGAGTCAAGTTGCTCAACCACCTTACCGTGCCGGGTCTGCACAGGGGAGGAAGGTTATTGGAAGTATAGTTGTGTAGAATTCTTATAATGACGGGGATGAAGGAATTGTAGCACAGTCAGCATTTGCACATGGAAGCAAAACTCATCGTGCTGGCCCTATATATAACAACCACTAGTTATAGGAATGCCATTCTTAAATCCAATAGTGAATGTTACAATACATCAAAACTTATATCTGTATAAAGACAACCACATAAACCAAATAAAGAGAACTAAAAATGGCTCTAAAGAAAGAAAGAAACTGATGCAACTAAACATTATATTAATAAACTATAATCTTACTATATTTCAAGGCAAAAAACCCGTAAATTATAGTGTAACATTCTTAGATTGAATCAACTATACAATCAATTAAAAAAACAGTTAAAACGGTATCAAACAAAAACAATATAAACTATTGTGTAACAGTATTAGATCGGATCAAATATACAACCAATTAAAGAAACAGTTAAAACGTTATCAAACACAACAATGTAATCCGTGATGACGACAAAACCCACTTGTAGAGAAAATTATATATGTGAAAACGGCTGGTACGGATAGAGAAAACTCTATGTAGAGGAGCGAACAACGTTTCGACCTTCTTCGGTCATCGATGTTTGATTATATTTATTAATACAGGCATAAATGTGTTCCTTTTCACGCCCTCTACATTCCTACACTCAATTACACAACCGCCTTCAAATATGTGGACAGTTATCGGTCAATTACCTCTTTCTTTCTTTGTGAACCTGACGATGACCGAAGAAGGTCGAAACGTTGTTCTCTCCTCTACATAGAGTTTTTTGTATCCATACTAGCCGTTTTTACTTATATAAAAACAACGTAAACCATTGTGTACAGTCTTAGATCGGATCGAATATACAACCAGCTAAAGAAAAACAGTTAAATCGTTATCAAACAAAAACAACGTAAACTATTGTGTAGCAGTCTTACATCAATCAAATGTACAATCAATTAAAGAAAAACAGTTAAAACGTTATCAAGCTGAAAACCGGGTTTTGATACCCGTGATTGGCAGAGCACAGCTCTTCCCTTGTGTAGTTTTAGGTTTAGTTCTAAACAAACAACATTATTTGTATCGCTGTACAGAAGAGTCTTGTTTCTCCAACTGAGGTTTGTGTTTTATGTCAAAAATTTCTTTAAAACATCTTTAAAATATGATTTATAGAATAATTTTTTTTTCGTAAAATTAAATGTATATAAACTAAAATATTCAATTTTTGGAAAAAAAACTTTTCATGTACACGGAATCTTTCTTTGAAACAACAACAACAAAATAAATCGACAGGTTTGCGGGCCGAAATTCTTTTTAATTAAAAGTAGACCTTGAGTTACCAAAGTTACTAAGTAATGTATAATTAAAAGGAGACCTCTGGTTACTAAAGTTGCTAAGTAATGTATAATAAATTGGTTTTATTTAGGGATTTGAGATATTATTTCGAAATCTGAAATCTTTGATTCCGTGGTTATCTGGTCGTTTTGAATTCTTGTTAAGAGAACTCAAAACTTGTGATGTTTATTTTCTTTTTAACGAAATTTTGGAATACATATTAGCAGGGGCCCGGCATGGCCAAGCGTATTAAGACGTTCGACTCCTCATCCAAGGGTCGCGGGTTCGAATCCCGGTCGCACCAAACATCCTCGCCCTTTTAGCCGTGAGGGCGTTAAAGTGTGATGATCTCTCCCATTATTCGCTGGTAAAAGAGTAGCCCAAGAGTTGGCGGTGGGTGGTGATGACTAGCTGTCTTCCCTCTAGTTTTACACTCCAAAATTAGGGACGGCTATCTTTGTGTAGCTTTGCGCGAAATTCAAAAACAAACAAGCAAACTTTCGATACTCGAGATGGGTAAAGCACAAATAGCTCATTGTGCTTAATTACAAACAAATAGCGAAGCGAATTACTTTATTGTTGTTAAGCACAAAACTGCACATTATACTGTCTGTACTTTGTCTACCGTGGGTATTGAGATCCGAATTTTGTCGTTATAAGCTCTCTTATTTAGTCAAGAAGTGTAAAATATTACGCATGTAACAACTCAACCACATTTTCACTCTTCAACGACCAATGATATTTGTCGACAGGGCAGCATTTACAGATTGGCAGCTAGCTGCCGAGGGACACGAAATTAATAACATGGAACGAAAGAGGTAACAAAAATTTAATAAATCAAGTTTTTGTTTAATTTTTGTTATGCGATGTACCGCAACCACCACACCAGATTGATATACCAATCTTTTGTTTTGTTTTGTTTGTTTGTTTTGGAATTTCGCACAAAGCTACTCGAGGGCTATCTGTGCTAGCCGTCCCTAATTTAGCAGTGTAAGACTAGAGGGAAGGCAGCTAGTCATCACCACCCACCGCCAACTCTTGGGCTACTCTTTTACCAACGAATAGTGGGATTGACCGTCACATTATACACCCCCACGGCTGGGAGGGCGAGCATGTTTAGCGCGACGCGGGCGCGAACCCGCGACCCTCGGATTACAAAGTACACGCCTTAACGCGCTTGGCCATGCCGGGCCCTATACAAAGAGGAAGATTTGTTAGACGGTACAATGTACAAGTGCCATTGATAGCAAATACATCTACCTGACAATGCCTACAGGCCGAGAGGAGAAGAAAACATGCCTTAAGAAATATGTGGAACAAATAACTTAAACCGGTGTGGGAAGGCATTGTGAACACCGAGTGAGAGGGACAAACAATCAAAATCTTCATCAGTGTGGTCAGAATCAGGAAGAAAAGGGGCAAAAGGAGGAGATAAAGTTTGTCCCATATAACTCTCAATCTCTTTGAAAATAAATGCCAATACATTCATCCTGTGGCCTGAAATATGGCATCAGGTGAATAGACCTGAAGTGGTCACATTAACTTCAGAATCTATGTATGACATCAAACAAACAAGCAAAAGATTTGCTGGCAAAACAGATAAGTAAATACTTTCAAAGTGAAAGGGAACATAATGTAAATTAAACTAAGGTGAATCACTCTGTAACAGAACTGGAACAAAAGAAAAATGTCTAATCTCAAGTTCTGTCAAATGAGAATTGATTGTTCAGTAATGGTGCACAGAGGGAGCCATGTGATGGTGGTGTTCTATTGGTGGAAAAATTATGACATGAAATCACATGAAAGTGAGGCGAAACACACATCTGCCTGGAGCTATACCACATGTTATTGTGAGCCTTGTTTATCGAATCTTGACACTTATTATTATGGAAAGTCGAAAACCACACACATTTGTACTTAACCCTTTATATGTTGTAATTAGCATTTTTGAGCAAGATGCATTTACTTTTACTTATTTTTCCCCTAAAAGGAGCCTAAGGTAGCCTAGAGAGGTCACCTGTTTTAACCACTTCCACCAATTAACAGTGGTATGTTATCTGCCTGTCTCTCAGTCAGTATACACTAAAATGACGTCACATATAGGGCGTTTAACATTGAAATTTGTATTGTTGTGATGTCACTAAAACTGTGCACCCTATACATCACGAGGAGTACTATGCACTCTGTAGGTTGTAACACAGCATGACGTACGAACTTCAAATGCGAGACATAAACATATTTTTTAATCTTAATTTTGTTTTATTTACTCTTGGAACATAACACTTTCGGAAAGCACATTTATCAAATAATTTTGCTTATGTAGGTGGTATAAATAATAATTTAATCATAACGCATCCCTCTCGAAATGATTGCGATCTTTGTTGGATTACATAAAGTTTAACCAATGCCACAGAAACGGAAAAGCATTTCGTAAATTTAACTAACTAACAATAAACCAAAAATAACAGTATAGTTCTTAATATTGTGATAATTGTAAATATCATTATATTTTATCATTTCATAACTACTAAAGACTATATATTTACCAAGATATATTTATGTACCTTTTTTTAAATATTCGTGCAGGTGTTCTTCATGCCTTTAAAATACTCTCTTGAACTATAAAAGGGAAGGTCTTATCTTATCTTCTAATTTATACAAAAGTTTTGATATCTCTGTATTAGAAGTGGGTTAACACATCTATGTTCTACATATTCCACCTACTTTCATGGAATGAGTCATAAAACTCATTCAATTGTGTTTCTGTGCTGTAACTTCTTGGAGCTAAGTCACACTCATTTCAAGGGGTGAGACAGAAATTTGTACGAATAGAGGGTTAATATTGTTTGAATATGTTTAACGAGAATGATAACAGAGTCTTGACCTGACTTAAAAGTATGGTTTCTCATTTTTCTTATATTGTTTTTGTTCTGCACAAGCGTATTTTTGCTTTGATCTATTTCAAGATCTCAGCTTTCAATTAAAACTCTACAAATAAGTTAGAATCTAATTTCTAAGCTCGAAGTTATTCCTTGTGAGAAATAGTTTTGGTTTTTTATCCATTTGTAGTCAGTGTTTGAAATTATTCTCGGTATAACCTGTATTTTTCGAATATTAGTATACTTGCTTACTATAAGACGGCAGAAAGACATGACGTAACTGTTTTTTGTGTTTTTTTTTCAATTTCGCGCAAAGCTACACGAGGGCTATCTGCGCTAGCCGTTCTTAATGTAGCAGTGTAAGACTAGAGGGAAAACAACTCGTCATCACCACCCACCGCCAACCCTTGAGCTACTCTTTTACCAACAAAGAATGGGATTGACTGTAACATTATAACGCCCCACGGCTGAAAGGGCGGACACGTTTGGTGTGACGGGGATTCGAATCCGCGACTCTCAGTTTACGAGTTGAGCACCTTAACCACCTGGCCATGCCGGGCCTATGTGTCGTAAATCACTGTATATTAATTACTTCAATGAGAATCATACGCAAACAGCATAATTTCGCAGATTTTGCCTCTGTGTTATTCCAAATAATACTTCTCCAACGGTTAGTGAGTGTGGAGTATTACAATAACATGAGATTCGAAAGAAAATATAAACAGAGTTTAGAATTAAACTGGGTTAAAAAAAACACGAAAACTTGTTCATATTTTTTTACTGTGCTAATAAAGACAATATTGTTAGAAAAGTTTATTATCATAGAAACAAGGCGAATTCCACTTTTGTCTTCATTGGCTGACATTGAAGATCACCTAGGTCGAAACGTCGTTCTCTGCTTTATCAGTAAAAGTGTTAACACCCATACCAGCCGTTCTGAGGTACATTTTTACTTCAAGTGGATTTCTCGTCATTAAAAATTACTTCACCAGGGCGATTGTACGAGGGTGTAAGTCTATTGTGTTTCTTTGTGTACTGTGTTATCTGTTAAAACTTCATTACGTGTGAGCTTAACTGCATTACGTCATCGTTAACCGTACGCGCTAGTGTGATCCTAACGAAACTTAAACCAAACAATTATCAATAGAAGAAATGACATTTATTTCACCCAACGGTGCAGAAACCGATCCATAATTTTGTGAAGATAAAATTATCCAATAATTTTAACCAGTGTACAAACATTATCCATAATTTACAGAAAAAAAAACCCTACTAAAACCATGTTAAACTCATAAAGAACTAGATTTTGTTTGTTTGTTTGTTTGGGAATTTCGCACAAAGCTACTCGAGGGCTATCTGTGCTAGCCGTCCCTAATTTAGCAGTGTAAGACTAGAGGGAAGGCAGCTAGTCATCACCACCCACCGCCAACTCTTGGGCTACTCTTTTATCAACGAATAGTGGGATTGACCGTCACATTATACACCCCCACGGCTGGGAGGGCGAGCATGTTTAGCGCGACGCGGGCGCGAACCCGCGACCCTCGGATTACGAGTCGCACGCCTTACGCGCTAGGCCATGCCGGGCCTAAAGAACTAGATGATCCATGATGACGAGAAAACCCACTTGTAGAGAAACGTTGTTCATTTCTCTACATAAAATTTTCTCAATCTGTACCAGCCGTTTTTACATATATAAAGAACTAGATGAATCAAGACCATCAACTGGCCTGCTGCATTCAACCAGGCTGACATTTTTGTTTTTATTAAACACTATGTGGACATTTCTATCGGAAAAAGAATTCTGGGCTTTTGTGAAGCTTTATTGTTTTTACTAAACAATTTTACAGGACAAAAGTATTTTTAATGCCTCTAGCCTCATTATCAGTATACCAGACATTTTGACACTCACTGCATACGTAAACTGACTCATCTATATCAATCTATATATACTGGACTGGTTTGACCATTGACCCTTTTCACGTGATGTCATCGGAAGTTGTGAAGAGGTCACCTTGTTGTACTTTCAGTTGCTAGGGTAGATTTTTCATGTTGTAGATCGTATCTAATGTAAAAATGTCAATGTTTGTTACGCGGTATTATAACAAAAACCGATCTTGCTTTGCTATGGTTTTTCCCTAAGTAATTTAATTTGACATTGTCATAATGTTACTACATCGTTAGACTCTTAAGGTCTAATAGCAGAAACGCTATTTAACAAACTTTCATCATTTAAGCACGTAACTTTCGTTTTAAAGCTCAGAGTTCTTTTTTTTTTTTACGTTCATCATGATATGGTATTGTCAATTCAACCAATCCCATGCATTTCATAATTTCATACAGCTTACCAAGGAGACAATCCAAATTGTTGGACATTTGTGTTCTAAATTATTCCTGTGTGTGTTTTTTTACTTACAGCAAAGCCACATCGGGTTATCTGCCGTGTCCACCGAGGTAAATCAAACTCCTGAATTTAGCGTTGTAAATCCGAAGACTTACCCAGCGAGGGACAAATTATTCAGAGTGATAGGTTTTATCCAATAAAAGTCTCCAGGTTGTACTGACTATTTGTCTGTATTTTTATTACCTGAACATCTACAAAACGTGTATTGTTACTAAAGCTCAGGAATACACTGTTCTTCATACTGCTGAAAATTGGATTACGTGTGTGTTCTGAGAAAATTCTTAGTGACGTTCAGCTGTTTAGTTTCTTTTGAAGTAATTAATACAAAGTTTTTACAAAGAGTTTGTTATAACAAAACTAAATAAGTAATTGAAATAAAATTATATCATACCTAGGCCTATAGCAAATAAACTACTCAAAAGAAAATTGTTATTATATATATATATATAAATACTCATAAAAAGTGAATAAATTTTCAGTACACATTTAACATCAAGTGTCGTTAATGCCGTAAACGTTTTGCACAAAAAATTTTGAATTTACCAAATTTCGAGAAAAGTTAGACTACAGTTAAAATTATAAGAACATCTGATAGACTCTTGATTTGTTCATCTCCAGAAATTTATTAGCTAAAGAAAATTACAAGAGTCCAATGAGTAGTTTAATAAAAGTTTTTCAAGTAGAAACAGTTGTGTAAGAAGTAACAGTGACAATAACACCTCCTCTCGATCCTAACGCTTTTGATTGAACACCATTGTTACAGTTTGATAGTGTTTAATTACGTATTATGTATAAAGAAGATAGCATAATCTTGCCTATAAAAAATCTAGAAGTTTAAAAGTGAGAATAATAAAAGTTCCCTAAGATTATTTATTTTAAACAACAATAGTTTCAAAATGTAACAGTATCGCAGGACTACAAACATAATTTCTATAGCAACCAATTTATGTATTTGTCAGGGTGGGATTAAGATAACTGTAGGCCAAGAGCAAAGGTTAATAATGCTCTTCCACACACCAGTAATAAACACAAAATATGAACTTAACCTCACTCTGTATAAGTGAGCGAATGTCATATTAGCCTGCAGTGAAAAGTACTGTGATCTTAGGATTCAATCCCATACATATTTGTATAGTACAAAAATGCTGTAACGTATTAAGTTATGAATAATACTGAACACGCAAGTATATTTAGTAAATATAATCTGGGCTTCGGATAACACAAAACTACGAGTGGGTAATACATGTACTGAAAGAATTTCCAGTGCGAATAATATCAATGGGAAATCAATGCAGAATATGACCATTGTACCGTATCGTTGTAACGTTATTCTGTTTTTCGGCTTTTGTTTAATAATAGTTTATTTGGGGGAAACTAATTCAAAGTTAGATACACGCAATACGAAAATTGATTTGTTTATCCTTTAACGTTTGCTACAGCTACTCGTACTTTTAGGACTAGCTTTAAATACAAAAGTTTCAACAGAAACTCAAAAACTATTATTGGCCTAAAACACTAGTAACGCTTAACAAAACATGTTTCTTATTATTAACAAATCTGACTAATTTACCGATTAATTAACAGAAATATCAAATCTCAGTGACCTGTATAACTTATGTGATCAATAACTTAGTTTTAATCGATTATTTATAATGAACTCTCGCTTCTAACAGGAAGTTTTCAGATTCTGGAATTTCTTATCAACGTTATACACCTAATGTAATCATCATAATTAGCAAACAACTAAATTATAACACTGAAAATATGACTTACAACGAAGTTCTTTTCTTGGATTGTGAAGTAACTTAAACAATTTTCATATACAAACACAACGGTACATTAAACTGTCCATTTACCAAATCGTTTTTCTCTTCAATGGGACACAGATGTTATATCTTTTATTCTTTATCGTCACTGGCTATCCTGCCACTGGAAGAGTTTATCCTAGATTGGTGTTGATTAAATGCATTGGTGACTCTATCCTTGAAGATTCTCCGGAATTGATCTTGATGGAACCTTGGGCTTTTCAGCAGACTTATTTTCCATTGGAAAATTATTTTCTGGAGTTACCCCTTTGGCTTTTCTCTCATAAATGTATTTTCAAAGGTGATCATAGTGGGTGTTTTTTAGTCTAAACTTCCTGTCTTTTATCAGTGGTATGCCTAACTTACAACGCTAGCAACCAGGTTTCGATGCCTGTGGTGGGCAGAACACAAATAGTCCATTCTGTAGTTTTGTGCATAACATTAAAAAAAATCCAAACCTTTTTAACAAGCAATATCTCCTTTTCTTAGGATTTATTTGTTTGTAATTTAAGCACAAAGCTACACAATGAATAGGATAGATGGGGCATTCCCAGCTGCACCTCAACCCATAAATCATACTAGGTTCTGTCTTTCTGGTATCCAGTCAACTTTTCTTCTTTTTTTTAATGGTTGAACTCTGAGACATATTCTTAAAATATTGTCTCCTTGGCTTTATAAAAGCTGTTCATTTTTTTACGGTATCCGCTGTAATGGTAATGTTTCCCCAAGTTATTGCAGTTCGTGTTTTTTTTGGTTTTTTTACATTTGTTGAAAGAAATGTTTGTTACATTTAGGGTCCAATCTAAAGTTTCTAGCAATACGTTCTTTCAAGTTACATTTGAAATATTTATTGTCTCGTGTTTGTTTCCTCCACTCTGTGCGACTATTTCCCTGAACTGCCACATCTACCAAGTACAGGATGTTTCTAAATTTTATAATTTCTTTTATTTACTTTCTAGATCTAACGTTATCAACATGATTAACGGCTAGGTCCTTCTAACAAATAAATTTGCACACTAGCTTGGTAAATATTAGTTATTTAAATTACTTAGTAGAGAAAATAGGTGATATAAGAGAAATTCCTTCATCCAGATTAATCTCAGACACAGGCCCTAAACAATTACTGCTCAACTTAACCTGTGCAGCCATCCGCTACTGATATCAATATTAATTTATTAAGTTATGCGGAAATATTTCAGTAGCATTTCGTACGTAACTTGTATTGTGCCATTTCAACATTTTACAATTACGGATTTGTTTTTTTCTTGCTTCTTTAAAGCAAAATCAAACACTACTCAGTGTTTAAAGTTAAATTGCAGTTTCAAACTCTGCTGGAGTTATCAGTACAACCAGTCTTGTTTGGGTCAATGGTTGATCTCTAATAAGGTTTAATTAATACAAAGTAGAAAAAACTTCTTACTGCATTGTTAACGGCGATAGATAAATTCAACAAAATTCTCAGGTGTTGGGAAATGACTATATTATTAGTCTGTTCTTGTACATGTATTCCGATACACGTTTTGAACATATTTCATTCACTCTTCTGAGTGGAATTGTTATTAATCACACAGTTCTATTGTACTGATATAAATTGGTTTGATATATTAGTCTCGAAGTTTATGTTGAAAAGTTTATTTATGAAATTAGGCCTAAGAGTGAACGTAGCGGTAGCAAACTTTTACTGTGAAAAAAATATTGTGAACTGAAATTAGCATTATTCTTACAAATAATCCAAAAGAACCCGGACAACGAGCGAACACATTACAACAATATCATTACTAAAAGCGTTAAGTAATATTGTTAAGGGCCTGGCATGGCCTAGCGCGTAAGGCGTGCGACTCGTAATCCGACGGTCGCGAGTTTGCGCCCGCGTCGCGCCAAACATGCTCGCCCTCCCAACCGTGGGGGCGTTATAATGTAAGAGTAGCCCAAGAGTTGGCGGTGGGTGGTGATGACTAGCTGCCTTCCCTCTAATCTTACACTGCTAAATTAGGGACGGCTTGGTGCAGTGAGCTAACAACCTACTCACTTAAATACTTGTTGAAGAATCCGCAAGCAATTGCGGCCCTATGTTCTTAGATGGAATCCAATGGTGATAACTAAATAACCAATATTGTTAAACCTTTAAATATATGAAAATAAAAATGCAACATAAAGAAAAAAGAAGAGTTTATTAAAAAAAATCAAAAATAGACTCTTGAATAAATTAAGGGAAAATACCTTAAAAATTAAAATTAGAAATCCTGTACCCACCAGCATGGCAAGGTGGGTTAAGGCGGGCGAGTCGCAATCTGAGGGTCGCGGGTTCGCATCCTCGTCGCACCAAACATGCTCGCCCTCCCAGCCGTGGGGGCGTTGTAATGTGAGGTTGGTAAAAGAGTAAACCTAGAGTTGGTCGTGAGCTGGTGTCTTCCCTCTAGTCTTACACTGCTAAATTAGGGACGTCTAGTACAGGTAGCCCTCGTGCAGCTTTGCACGAAATTCAAAAACAAACAATAAAGTTTAATATTTTGTGTCTTAGCATTTGTGAGCCTCTTCATACAGAAAATAAATAAAAAACATGATTGTTTGTAAATAGAATACTAATTTTCCTTTCTTTTCTAGGTGACTTCGTTTCACATAATTGTTCCGAGTGTAAATATATTTGTCTATAATTTCAACAATTCCTGGTACTAAATTTACACTTTATAAGGTGTATGAATACTTAAAGTTTGTTATTAAACAAATAAACAAAACGTTTTTATTGTAGTCAACAATGTTAATAACTTCGGAACTGAAGTTGTTTGTAGCAGCATCAGTTTTCAAAATCTTAATTAATTATGCAGTAAAAACCAATTTACGTCCAGTACATGTTCTTTCCTCATAATTATTACGTTTTCCATGTGCAAGTTGGTGTATGGTGGAACAAGGTGGAAAGAAAGGACAAGAGCTGTACTGAATGTGTTGAATAGGTTCCAGTTTTTCTTTTATTTGTACAGCACACAAACACAAGTAACAGCTATTGTTTTTGCTTCGAGCTTTCCAGCAAGTATCAGATATAAATACTGCTAGCCTCGTTCTATAATTAGTCCAGTAATGTAAACTTAAATCTAATTAGGACAGTATTTTAATAATTTTTGTTGTTGTAAATTCTGCGAAAAATAATATAAATATTATAGAATGAGATGCAAAAGTACAAAAAAGAATGATAGCCTAATCCTGTACAGATATACACACATTTTTTTCCTTTCAAACCCATGAAACCGATTCCCAAAAAAGTATGTAATCTTAAACAGTTGTACAAGTTGAAAAATAGAATAAAACGAGTTGTTGTATGGAAATATCTGGAAAATACTCCGTGACTTCTGTGTATTGTGAGCGTTTTAAAAATATCCTACAACCATAAACGTTCTGTTGTAACGGATGAAACAACAATAACAGAAAAATCCCTTCCATGCGCACAAATCAAATCAAACACACGTCGGTGTGTTTTACTTAATTATGGTGGACTCGATTAATTCACATGGTAAGAAAATAAAATAAAAATATTAGGAAAACTTTTCAAAATAATTTTCTAACTAGTCTTTTATTACACAAATGTGAGAAGCTATATGGACGATAGCATAGTTTTTTATTGTTGTTAAGCGGAACTGGCTCATTGTACTCTGCCCATTTTAGTTATCGAAACCAAATTTTCAACATTATATGCCCACAGGATTACTACTAAACTACTAACAGAAGGGGAGGCAATGCAACTGTTCTTGCTTAGGTTTTTGTTTTGTTGTACAACAACAAAATGAATTACTTTATATAACCAGCTAGCATTACAGTTTGTCATTGTTAACTACAGATGGAAAGTTGGCAGATCTGAAGGTTCCAGAAATAGAAGAATATTGGTGTTCTCACATCGGGGAAGGTTTGTTATCTAAAGTTCTTTAATGTTGTTTTTTTTTCATAATGGGCACGCTAAAACATGAAAATGAAAACAAAATCAATTTGTTTGCGAAATATGTTTAACTTTAGTAAAATATAGTTGACATCTACGACTAGATGTAATGTGACGGATTTTTTTCCTTGTAGTTTAGAAAAGTAATTCAAGTTTTCTAAAAATAGAAACGTATCGACCTCAACGATGTTTTGATTTAATGTAAAGACAAGTTTAAAACAAATTTGAAAATTTTAGAATTAACTTAAGAAAATTGTAGGAAATGAAGCAACATTCCCCATACAATAGGCCATCTTTAAACACTTGATGCATCCCATATGGGCCCGGCATGGCCTAGCGCGTTAAGGCATGCGCTTCGTAATCTGAGGGTCGCGGGTTCGCGTCCGAGTCGCGGCAAACATGCTCGCGCTCCCAGCCGTGGGGGCGTTATAATGTGACGATCAATCCCACTATTCGTTGGTAAAGGAGTAGCCCAAGAGTTGGCGGTGGGTGGTAATGACTAGCTGCCTTCCCTCTAGTCTTACACTGCTAAATTAGGGACGGCTAGCACAGATAGCCCTCAAGTAGCTTTGTGCGAAATTCCAAAAAAAACAAACAAACAAAACAAAAAAATGCACCCCATACAATATGCCATCTTTAAACACTTGGTGGATCCCATACAATAGGCCATCTTTAAACACTTGGCGGAAATATTTGGAATAAGTGCATATTATTTTGTTTATTTATTTCATCTTTTCTTATTTTATACATTATTTCGCTGCTATTAGCATTTTGATTTCTTTGGGTTTACCTGTGATTGGGTTCTTTATTGTTTATTTGATTTATGTTACTTGGCTATTACCATCACATAATTGATTACAGACAGTGAATGTGTCTGGTGAAAGTTTGGTTCAGAACATTAAAGTTTGTTTGAATTCAAGCACATTGCAACACAATGGGCACTCTAGTTTCTGACCATAACGGGAATCGAAACTCGGTTTCTAGCGTTGTACGTCCGCAGACATTTCGCTGTGCTCCTGGGGTGCGAAGACGTTATGGACTCAATCACTTGAGTCAGGCCCTCTGATAAGGTCGGATATATTAATGTACTGTTGCAAAGCGAATTCATATACGCGCTGGTGTATAAGTAGAGAAGCTATTTTTATCATTTTTGTTTGTTTGTTTGTTTTAAATTTGGCACAAAGCTACACGAAGGCTACCTGCACTAGTCGTCCCTCATTTAGTAGTATAAGATTAGGAGGAAAGCAGCTAGTCATCACCACCTACTGCCAACTCTGGGTCTACTCTTTTATCAAAGAATAGTGGGATTAGCCATCACATTGTAACGCCGCCACGGCTGAAAGGACGAGTATCTTTGGTGTGACAGAAGGATTCGAGCTCGCGACCCTCAGATTGCGAGTCGAGCGCTCTAACCAGTAGCTATTCACTACTGACGACTAAATAGATCTTTGACATATTTTTTGGTATGTCTTGACATCATGTTTTTGGATTACATTTTAAGACATTTTCACGTCATTGGTTTGTGGTTACTAACATCTTTCGCCCGCTTAAACTTGATGATTCTAAATTCTAGTTCTGTGAGTGTATGGTTATTGTTAGTAGCGTGTAACTGTATTTACGAGCACGGTGTACAACAGATTAAAGTCCTATCTTTGCAACAGTTTGAAATGTACATCGTTGACACAGTGTCACAAATGGATCACTTCCAGGTGACATTACACTTAGTCACTGCAATAAATGGCTCAGAAAAATCATAGCAAGGGTAAAAGTGACTTTTTACATCACCTTATACATCTGGTCCAGCATGACCAGGTGGTTAAGGCACTCCACTAGTAATCCGCGGGTCGCGGGGTCTAATCACCGTCGCACCAAACATACTCGCCCTTTCAGCCGTGGGGGCGTTATAAAGTGATGGTCACTCCCACTATTCGCTGGTAAACGAGTAGCCCAAGAGTAGGCGGTGGGTGGTGATGACTAGCTGCCTTCGCTCTAGTCTTACACTGCTAAATTAGGGACGGCTAGCGCAGATAGCTCTCGTGCAGCTTTGCGCGAAATTGAAAACCAACTAATCTTATACATCTAAACTCAATTGTGTATGACAGTGTTATATAGATGTAAAATAATTATTTCTCTCTTCAAAGGTTGACGGCACAATTCGATCTGAGTTATCATATACACAGCTTGCTTCAGTTCTATGTTTAAACGATTTTAAGCTAAATAAACTCTGAATATTTAGATGTTAGCTGGTTAGAAGTACGTTCTTATCGATTTATTTAAGAAAGTCTAATAAATAGTACTTGTGTTTGTTTTCATTTGGAAATTGTTTTCAAATTTCTATTAATATTATCGACGTAACAGTATTTAGCAGTCTTTTCATTAGACGAGCTCTTGAAATTGCTAAAGTTATGATCTGTGTCAGTACACGTGCTCACGTGAAACTGTAATCTTCTTCTGCAAGAACTGGCAGACCGTCACAACATGGTGATAAGAATAGAGTTGAAGCACAATAACAAACTCCTGGCGTCCTTTACTTCCACTCGCATACTGCCCCTTGTTTTTGTACGCGGTAACCCCATGTATAACACATAACTGTACAACGTTTATTACAATCACAAGGAGCAAAATGTTAAAGAAACAAACATGTAACTAACTGACTTGCGTTAAATTCCAAGAATTTATTAGTGAAACCAAATAATAACATTCTTTGAAAGATTGTTTAGGTAGAGCTGAAGACGAAAGGCGGAAGACTTTCGAAACGTCGTCCTCTGTACTTATGTCTCCACAACAGGGTTTGTGTTTTCTTATAGCAAAGCTACATCGGGCTATCTGCTGAGCACACCGAGGGGAATCGAACCCCTAATTGTAGCGTTGTAAATCCGGAGACATACCGCTGTACTAGCGGAGCGCTCCACAGTAGGCATTTGCCGTCAATTCTACAAAGTTTCATCAAATAATAACATGTTAAAGCATAACAATCACACTACACCTACCATATTCAAAGCCAGCGAGGCCTGTCGTCCTGTCGGCTGTAATATAACACTGTAATGGTTTAGGTTACTTATATGATCAAGAACTGTTAAAGTGTGAAGGTTAAGCAAGAGACTTGTACTTATTGTCAGTTTTATATAAGCCATGTTTAAATTGTTTACCCGCCGAAGCACGTGACACACGTTAACTTGCTTTGTGTTTAGTAACATTCTTTCTTGTAGATTTGATAAATATTCCGAAGGTGTTAACAGCCATTATTGAAAAAATAAAAATTCTGTCTCAGACAAAAGCAGCTGTCGTTGGACCTAAGCCATGGATGGTCAATTTTTTTTTGAAAAATTGTGAAAATTTTAAATTTTGAGCAATGTGCCTATCAGGCACTCATACAAAGGATTGGGAAAAAAAAGACGATTCAAGTAGTCAAATTAAAAAGGCATTAAAAATTGAATGACGTAACTGATAGTACATTTATATCATTCTATTCGTGTGCACAAATTCCATCAACGTTTGTGCTAAGTGTCATAACGTACGATATTTTTTTAAATAGCAGGCTAAAGTATGGCTGGTGTGCCATTTGCAACTCGCGTGACGCAAGTTGTCTACCTTTAACCGAAACAATAGAGAAACCAGCTATCGTTGTACCTACACAGTTATTATTATATAATTTTGCTGTTGTAATCACTTACTTTTATGATTAGGAAAGAAATAACAAATTATATCATTGTTTTTGTTTGATTTTAAAACATATTTGTAACCGATGGAACATATATACGTATATAGATACAAACTCAAGCATCCAAAACTACCCGGTGGCTTTAATAATTAAAAGTCTTTACGATAAAAAAAAAGAATAAAACTTACCATAAAGGTTCCCTTAGAAACAAAACAAAAAATTAACAGTACAACTAATTCTAGAGCTCCATAAAACAAAACAGAGGTGTTAATTAGTAATATCTTAGAAGAGGAAACAGCGCGACTCTTTTTATACTTCTGACAGTATCGATTCTACGGATTTTGTTGTTTAAGCGGCATCTATTGGTAATATGTGTAACTACGTATTAACGTGTTATAAGTACGTACGAAACATAACGAGCAATAAATAATATTTTGTTAACCAGTATTATTTCGAGCTTACGTCCCAGTTTTCCAAGAAGCTTTTACTATTAAGACACGTGGTTTATGGTACAGGTAAACTGAGTAATTTTAATTTCAATTATAGCAAGCTATCGGCTCAGAGAGAAATTACAAATCAACCTGAAAAAAATGTACAGGGAACTTTTCCTGTTTTTCTTACTTAAAAAGATTAAAATGCATTGTTTGATCATTTGTGTACCCTTGTGTTATACCTAATTTCCGTAAAAAGGGATAATATAATTCTAAGTTACACGCATTACGTCAGTTTTTCAAAATGTGACAATCTTTTAATACGGAAAAGTCGGTAAACTGTTCCTCAGTGGAACATTGGTGTGTCTGCAGAAATCGGGTTTCGATACCTGTGGTGAGCAGATCACAGCTAGCCCATTGTATAGCTTTGTTCTAAATATCAAGACAATACAGTTGCAATACCAGAGCATTAAAATCGTTACGAACAAGTCTTATGAAAGATCCCCCGGATTTAAGATGCTAAATTTCAGGGTTAGATTCCCGCGGTGGACATAACAAATAGCCAATTGCGACTTGAACAAATTTATGATAAAAATAAAAGATTAGAAATCATATAGACGCACCTTGGAATATATTTCGTGTTTAAATCGAATCGAATGTTTGTATTAATTCGAGTCCTGTGCAATCTTGATGATAGACGTGCTGAATGTTTGTTAGCTGTGACTTAATATTGCAGCTGAGTTGCAAACTGAGAAGTTTTCTTATTGGTTGGGGAGGGACATAATGAGGTCAAGTGTTGTTAAATACAGAATTAATGGTGTTTTTTTTACTCGTAATAAGTGTATATTTATTATTTTAATTATCAAAAACTGAAATTTACCTCAGCCTCTGTATTTGCGGCCCTCTGATGTTGTTTATAGCACTCACTACCCGTCTCCTCTAGGTTTCATCTAATTGGAAATACTTTTTTTGGTTCAATTGTTTCTTGTTTTAAAGTAAAGCCACATTGGGCGATCTAATATGGTTACATGGAGGAATCAAATCCCATATTTTAGCGTTGCAAATCCATAGACGTACCATTGTCCCGCTGGGTTAACCTTTGGATTCAAGTTTCATAGTATGACCGCTCTGCATGTTTACAAAATTAACACTTGTATAGCAGTGGAGGCCCAGCATGGCCAGGTGGGTTAAGGCGTTCGACTCGTAATCTGAGGGTCGCAGGTTCGAATCTCCGTCGCATTAAACATGCTCGCCTTTTCAGCCGTGGTGGTGTTATAATGTGACTGTTAATCCCACTACTCATTGGTACAAGAATAGCCCAATAGTTGGCGGTGGCTGGTGATGACTAGCTGCCTTCTCTCTAGTTTTACACTAATAAATTAGGGACGATTAGCCCAGATAGCCTTGTGTAGCTTTGCGCGAAATTCAAAGCAAACAAACGTATATCAGTGGGAGTCCTGGTAGAAAGAATTTTGAAATCTTAAAATATTAAATTTTGATATTTCAGATGAGAGACAGAACGTTGGGCTGCACACCTCCCCCACTACACTGTTTATAAAAATGAACGTCAGCGAAAGTTATTTCAAGAAACAAAATATATCAGTTATAAAATTATTAATACCGTCTTGCGTAACAACAAACACCTGGTGATTAAAACAATGAGGTTCAATATTCGTTATTAAACTATTCGTCTAGTGACTGTTAAAAGCCAGACTATATTATGTAGTTATTCTAGACCACGTGACTCAATGCTGGCACGAGGCCACGTGCTTGGTGCACTGATGTGATCTTACGTGCCCGCACGAGGGCGGAACTTCAAGAATGTAAAGGCTGCGCAAACATCAACAGAAGTTAAGTTGCTGAAAATAATCGTTAATGTCCCGATTGTCCCAAGAAACGGGGTGCTGCAGTGAAAATCATTCTCTGAGTTCTTGCCGAGGACGAATCATCGATAGGCTTTCTTTCCTTTCTGGGCTCGACGTGAGTCTACATGTTGTGATACCGCTGTGTATGCATGGATACTGCGGTGTCTGTCTGCGTAGTTACGTTTAAACAAATCAACACACTCGATCGAACCACTCGACGTGACCGTTATTTGCGTAGAAAATAGACTAAGATTTGGGGGGAGAAGGGTCCATTATAATTTAAGACTCTCGGCTGGGACCGGAAAAGACCATCGGAAATGGCAGACCCAGCCGAAGGAAGTTCCGAACAGGATGATGTGTCTTTCTTGCGAACAGTAAGTACGACACCTTGTTATAATACATTATTTACACCATAAATTGGCTCTTCAGTTAAATATTTTATCACGCTAGAAAGGCTGAATTTTTAACAAAGTTTCCTTTTGACTGAAAATGCCGTTAATACACAGCAACACACACAGCCGTTTATTTAAAATTACGCTTACAAATGTAAAAAAAAAAAAAAAATTCAGAATCACACGTTACTGAGTAAATGCGTGGATATTTTATATAAGTTTATGCTTAATATATTTAGTTGAATTTGAGTTTAAGACTAAACATGTAGCATTTGTTGTTTTTTGTGATATATATATAATCGATATTTTTTATTCGAGTTTCTAAGGTTTCTTTTTTTCCCAAGATTACTGAAATAATTTATACTTATTGTGAATTCCATGCTATTTCCGCTAGTGTTACAACATTATGTAAGTTTATTCTGTTATTGAATCAGTGTATTTGTAATACCTTGATCCACAGAAAAAACTTTTAACTGAAACTCAGCTCTGTTGAACTTTTTTTTTAGTTTAAAAAAAGACTGTACAAATAGTTTACGGTGTAGTGACACACGGGCGGTATTTTCACTTAAATATCTTATACATTGTCCGACGTTATCGACGAATGGGAGTAACACTTTTCTCACAAGAATATCACAACACAAGTCCTTCGTTTTTAATCTTCACGTAGGCCTAATTCGCATACTGTACATAAATTTATAGGGCATGTGTCGTAAATCTATTTTTGTCCTTATCGCTTGGAAGATTAACCTCACTCGTTTATCCCCTTCTTGTTTTTTGTTGTTTTTTTTTGTATAGTAATGTCGATAACCCACAACCCGCTTATGTTGTGGCCATAAAATAATATGTAGTCTTCGTTCAGTTTGTTTTGTTTTTGAATTTCGCGCAAAGCTACACGAGGGCTATCTGCGCTAGCCGTCCCTAATTGAGCAGTGTAAGACTAGGGAGAAGGCAGCTAGTCATCACTACTGATCGCCAATTCTTAGGCTATTCATTTACCAATGAATAGTTGGATTGACCGTTACGTTATAACGCCCTCACGGCTGAAAGGGCGAGTCTTAGTTTAACAAGAATAGTGTGCGATTATATACACAGGAGTTCTGTAACGAAAACAGATTGTCCGGGGCACTTTTTGATGTGTGAGAGTAATAAACGGTTTGTTATATATTCTATGTACTGTGTTATCCAATAAAATAAGCCAACAAATAGTACTGATAACCCTCTAATAGAATAAGATATCTCACAAAATTGTCAACAGCCCTTTAATAAAATACGATTTCTGACAGTGTTAACAACAGTCTTCCAATGAAA
The DNA here is from genome assembly GCF_004210375.1 of Tachypleus tridentatus. Taxonomy (NCBI): domain Eukaryota; kingdom Metazoa; phylum Arthropoda; class Merostomata; order Xiphosura; family Limulidae; genus Tachypleus; species Tachypleus tridentatus. The sequence continues at coordinate 143,452,755 of NC_134833.1, forward strand.
TAAAACCTCTCGCAGTATTGACAATAGCCCTTTAATAAAATACAATCATTAATAGTATTGGCAACTGTCTTACAATAAAATAAAACAGCTTAAAGTACTGGCAATATTTCCTCCAATGAAATAAGATTTCTAATGTTTCTGGCAATGGTCTTCCAATAAAGTAAATCCTCTTATAGGACATATAATAGGTCTGTAATAAAATAACGTTTCTCATAGCTTTGCCGATTGAAAATCGAAAGCAAAATGCAACGGAACTTCTTTTATATATAGCTGATGTACTTTTAAAAACGACTTTATGAGTCATCAAAACTGAAAGGTCATATAATGTTTACATCACATATTAAGTTATATAAAACTGTTTTCTACCTTGAAGTAATACTCCAGTGTCAATCAGTATATAAACCTACATAATGGAGGCATGCAACGTTCGGACTTAGGCACATATCAGTACCTCTAGAAAGATATCACTGTGAGTTGTAGTTCCATAAAAATGTATTAGATGTATCACACACTACAATGTTGATGATTAAGGCCACACAGCATTAGTTATTGGAGAAGACAGGTCGAATAGAGCAAAGCGTTCGTGTCGAAGTCTGTCACTGATATTATTTTACCATAGCTACTTTGATTTCGTCGATCGGGCGTATGTTATAGAACAGCGTTACCCGACCGGTGGTGCGCGAGAAAAATTTCGTAATGGAGTCTTTTTCGCTTTAGTAGTTCTTACAATTATGTTAGTTTCTTTCTAATTTATTAAAATATTTACGGAAGGAAATGGTTTGATGCAGAACCAGGTTTAAAACTACGTCTCTCTTCTGTTGAGCCGAACATTAAAGTATGTGTTTTTCTGAACAAGCTCGAAAGTCCATTTTTTTTTATTTAAGAGTTTTCACTTCTTTATTATGTTCAAATTTTACTGTGTGTTAACTGTAAACTGATGGTAGACTCAGGGATTATTATTTTATTGTAAACGTGTTACATAATATGTGTTATAGAAACTTTTTATTTTCAATAAATCCAACACATTCAAAAGTTCCTTTATTTTACAAAATTACCGGGCAGGTGGCAGCACTGCCTGTGTAGGAATAACTTGGATTGTTAATCGAAATTGTATTTTAAATAGGTCTTCAATAATTCATCAGAACTTTACAATACTATACAGTGCTCCTTTTATAACAATATCTTTGTAATGACTGAGTCACAGGTTCTGATAATGATTGTAAATATCACAATAAAACGTTTGAAGTAATTGTTCTTCTGCTTTTTTTCATCACACGACTAGCTGGTTTGCTCGTTCTTTAGACGAGTGAAATAGAAACTCGTTGGTGACAGAGGATAGAAATGTTTTCTTATATTTGTTTCTCAATAAAGTAAACATTAAAAGTGCAATAAAAATATATTAAGGTAAAAACACTGAAAAGAAATACATTTTTCCAAAAATTCTATCAATATGACATTAGATGGGGGCTACTCCCCCTCATGACTTTTCTTATCTCATCCTGTATTACTGTGTCAAGTTTGGTGATGATTGGTCAAGAAATGTGAAAGCGTATAAAGAACAGATGCACACACACACACACTGACGTTTATTTATATAGATGATGGGGTCTAACCCCATCCCCTTCATGTTCTTCTTGGTGTCAACTTATATTACTTTCTAAGATCTAGTTTTGATTGATCAAGAAATGTAGAAACGTATAAGAAACGATAGATATACGACCTTGAAATTTGTCTCTGGCACACTGTTTTATAGAGTAGATAACTCGAAAACCAAAACAATGGTATCAAACACTTTCACTGAGGTGACATAGTTTTACTCGGAGTATTCTTTTTGGTGAGTATTATTAATAACTAGTAACAATTTAAAAATATATATAATTCTAGTATAGATGATGCTATTATTATCCCTTGAAGTTAGCTTTATTATATAAATTTGGTGTTTCTTTAAAGATCAGTATCTCTGTTGGAAAATCAACAGAACTCATGTAAACAAGCTGCTTCCCTTACATATCAGTTTAGTTTAATTATTGCGTACTTCCGGGAAAACAACAATGAAATTAGGATTTACGCTATTTCATTAAAAGACATCAGATGTGATGGCTACAGACTTTGTGAGTGAACTATAGAAAATGGTGCTGGTAGATCATCACTCTGATAAACTAGATGGACTATAGAAGGAATGTAGGGCAGAACATCACGGCGTTAGAATGAAACCTTCCACAATAGACATTTATCTGTTGCAAATTGCTTGTTTATTTAAGAATTAAGCACATAGCTACACAATTACAGTGTGAAACAGATCATAAAAGCTATGTGTGGGAAGGATGCTACTGACTGGTTTTTAAGTAGTTCTAATTTAGGGTTAGCTATGTCATGAATTAGCAGATTAGTTAATGTGTAGCATAAGGTGCTGCTTTGATTGAAAATAACCAAATAATATAAGCCATATATACCTTAATATAATCTAACGTTGTAGAACCAATAAATACCTACTTTACAAAAATTTCCTTTCTCTCAAACAGAGAATATTTGGTATTTGTTTGGAGTGCTTTAAGATGTTTTTAAAAGGTCAGTTTGAAGGATTAATGGTTGTGTAGGTGATTCCCTGATTGTTTAACAAATGCTGTTACGAATTTTTACCGTGATAAACTCTTTATTTATGTATGATGCGAATTATTTAATTTAATCGGTGAGCGCATACCGCTAAAATTTAAAAAAGTTTAGTTTCAATTTCGCGCAAAGCTACACGAGGGCCATCTGGTCCAGCTGTTCTTAATTTTGCAGTGTAAGGTCAGAGGGAAGGCAGCTAGTCATCACCATCTACCGCCAACTCTTGGGCTACTCTTTTGCCAACGAATAGTGGGATTGACCGTCATATTATAACGCCGCCACGGCTGAAAGGGCGAGCATGTCAGGTGTCATGGGGATTCGAACCGGCGACTCTCAGATTACGAGTCGAGTGCCTTACCCACCTGGCCATGCCGGACCATTTAAAAAAAATAGTTTTTAAGAAAAGTGAAATATATAGACCGGTCGTTGCATAGTGGTTAATGTGTCGGACAAAACAAAATCGCGCTCCGCACTTTGCTAGTTACTTCTATAAAACCAACTTTCCAGTCCCATTATTAGATTAGAGTAATCCAAAAGCTGGTGGTTGCGCTCTCTATCAGTTCAAAGTTGGAATCGTCTTATGTAGCATTTCAGTCCGCCATGGCTTTGTGGTTAGGGTCCTTGACGCATAATCTGAGGGTCGCGGGTTCGAATCACCTTCACACCAAACATGCTCGCCTTTTCAGCCGTGAGGGTGTTATAACGTTTAATCAATCCCACTATTCATTGGTAAAAGAGTAGTCTAAGAGTTGGCGGTGGGTGGTGATGACTAACTGCCTTCCCTCTAACCTTACACTGCAAAATTAGGGACAGCTAGCGCAGTTAGCTCTCGTGTAGCTTTGCGCGAAATTCAAAACAAACCAAACCAAAATATAAACACTTTGAATGGCCAACATTTTTGTCAAAAGTGACAACATCGTATTTTTAGAAATTAGTAATTTCTGGGATATTTTTAAAACATCTTAGATGTTTTTTTCATGATAGTTAAGCTGATATCCGCTCCCTTTCTTTAGGCATGTAGCTATAATAAGAGTTACTGTATTGTATTCAACGGAAAACTGCTTCTTGATAAAACAAAATGGCGCTAAGCGGTATATAGATTTATCACGCTAAAAATACCAGGTTTCGATATCCATAGTGGGTCTAGTGTGTAGCTTTATGCTTAGGAAAAGACAATACAAGATTTAAAGACTCGATGAAATACGATGCAAGTTTATTTTTAAAGTTTGATAGCTAAATGTGATAACATTATGGTTATGTTAAAAGTTTTTATTCTCTAAGTTCTAAACGTATTACAGAGAGAGCATTCTTATAAATAAACTAAGCGGAATAGCTAGTAAAGAATTCTGGGTCACGTTTAAAAATGAAATCACCTGTGAAGTATAAAAGGGTCGATTAGATATCATCTGGAAGTGTAAGTAGTTAGTTTATTTCTTCAGAAGCTACATCTCTTGTTAACAAAATGAGGTTCTACGAGCTTCAACCAAGTGAGATGAGAAAGGTTTGTTTACCAATTTCCAGAAATGACAATCAAGAAGTGAAATCAGAAGCTGTATCTTAAGCTACGAATTAGCAAACTTCCACCATCGGTTAAGTAATCTCTTCAGGCTAATAAATTAATTCTTTTATTGGACGAAAGGCCTTGTTGGCTTTGGGAATAACATATGTAGTGTTATTGACATATCATAACATATTCTTCTTTGCTTTCACTTCTGAGTATTTAGAATTCCTTAGGCCTGTCATGGCCTGATGGTTAGAATGCTTGATTCGTGGGTTCAATTCCCCGTCCCCGAACATGCTCGCCCTTTCAATCGTGGGGACGTAATAATGTGACTGTCAATTCTACTGTTCGCTGGTAAAAAAGTATCTCAAGAGTTGGCGGTGGGTGATGTTGCCATCCGTTCTGTCTATTACTGCTAGATTAGGGATGGCTAGCGCAAATAGCCTTTGATTAGCTTTGCGCGAAGTTCAGAACAAACCAACCAGGAATTCTGTAATAGTTCAAATGGTCTAGTATCCACCTGGTGAGGAATCTGTCCGTTTTTTTTTATTCTCAGCGCCTACAATAGAAAATCTTTAAATATTTATTTAATCCAAGAGATGTAAAGTAAATTTGCTTCGTACATTGATAACAAGTGCGCTAGTAATATATAACTTGAGTTGTTTTATTGGAATGTAAGTGTGGTTTGAGATGTTATTTTCCGATAATTTGGAACCTCCGCTTTCTCGCAGAATAAATTATTAACTATCGTGCCAAACTTCTGTGGTAAATTCGATAATTCAAAGCCACATTTTATTAACCAGAGGAAGAAATGTATACGGAACAAACATTTTTAAATCGCGTTATGAAGGCACTCAGTGGCTCAACGGTATGTCTGCGGACTTACAACGCTAAAAACCGGGTTTCGATACCCGTGGTGGGCAGAGCACAGATAGCACGTTCTGTAGCTTTGTGCTTAATTCAAAAACAATAGCACATTTACGAAGAGTAAGTACTTTGAACCTATAGGTTCTAAACTTTAGTTAAAAGAAGGTTTACGAATAGTAAATTTCCTCAACATTGCAAAATTATTTCTTGATGTACGTGTTTATTATAAAAAGTGATATTTGAATAAAGGAATACTCTAGAAACTATTTCACTGTTGCAGTAAAAACCCTTCACCATTTTAGAAAAACAAAATGAAGGTGTGACTCCACTAGAGAGCGTTAGTACTTCAATTTATTTCAACTGACGACTTGATTGCTCACATTATTTTCTACCCAGAAGTAGAATATAAAATAATACGATTGTTTGTTTTTGAATTTCGCACAAAGCTACTCGAGGGCTATCTGTGCTAGCCGTCCCTAATTTAGCAGTGTAAGACTAGAGCGAAGGCAGCTAGTCATCACCACCCACCGCCAATTTTTGGGCTACTCTTTTACCAACGAATAGTGAGATTGACCGTAACATTATAACGCCCCCACGGCTGAAAGGGCGAGCATGTTTAGCGCGACGGGGATGCGAACCCGCGACCCTCAGATTACGAGTCGCACGCCTTAACACGCTTGGCCATGCCGGGCCAAAATAATACGAAAGTACTTAATGTGAAACTTACTGATTATAACAGATTTCGTGTTTATCTGTCTTCAAACTCTCTCAGCCATTTATAAGATTTCAAAGTTTACAGCAGACGTAATGGACTCTCTTTCAAACAGTGCCAATAATTACAAAATATTTCCAGATTGTTTGAGAAGATAATATGAATATAATATGAAGCAAACAACGTTATTTATAAAATCACGTTGATTTTGATTCTCCGCAAGTTGGTTTATTAAAGTAATTTATTGTTTGTTTTTAAGCACAAAGCTACACAAAGGGCTATCTATGCTCTGCCCACCACGGGTATCGAAAAACGGTTTTTAGCAGTACAAGTACGCAAACATACCACTGTTCCACTGGGGGTGTGTGGTACTTAAATAAAAAATATTGTCTCCATGAAACCGACCAGTTTCTATGTTTCCAACATCACATATATTTATTTGTAGTTATTACTATTTGCTTATTGTCGATTACAATAAAGAACAGAAAAGCATTGTGGGTGTTTCGTAACTGTACGCAATCTAATCACAAGTGCATTCTTTTTTCTATCTCACAACTGAAACCTTTCAGGGCGGATATGATGTTGTTCATTCCTCCGTTATCCCGCTGGCTCAACAATAAGTATGTAAAGTGGGTAGGGGCGCTTATTATGCTAAAATTCAGGTTTCGAAACTTGAGGAGGGCATAGCACAGGAGACCACTGTGTAGCCTTGCACTTAACAACAACCAAAGAAAGAATCTGTAGGCATCTACTTTCTACAAGTGCCACAGCGGTATGTCTGCGGACTGGCGCCGCTACCGCAACAAAACCGGGTTTTGATACCCGTGGTGCGTAGAGCACAGATAGCTCAGTGTGTAGCTTTATGCTCTTTTCTAAACAGTCAATCAGTCAATTTTACAAGACATCTAAAAACTGCAGGTTTTAATCAAAGTTAAAGCGGGGGAGAGACTATTATTAACTTTGGGATTAAAGACTAAAGATCTGAAGACGACATTTCAAAAATAGAAACTTGATACCTTATAAAATATAAGTGTAATTTTTACTCCATTACCATCTCGCCAAAAACAACAAGAAAAGGCGGTAAGTCTACGGATTTATGACGCTAAAATCAGGGGATCGATTCCCCTTGGTGGGCTCAGCAGATAGCTCGATGTGGCTTTGCTATAAGAAAAACAACAACAACACAAACACACGCGTCATAAGAGTGAAGGTAAACTCCCATTATTTGGTCTGACAAGTATAGACCAAGACTTTGGTGGTGGGTGGTGTTGACTAGCTGCTTTTCATCTAGTCTGTCACTTGCAAATTAGGGTCGGTTTAGCGAATTTAATAAGCATACAAAATATATCTACGTTTGTTAACGTACTATGTACAAATAAGTCATTCTACTGTCCTGCCGAAGGTGATTTCATAGTTGCTGTTGAAAGAGTACTTATCAAAAGTCTACCTGAAACTTGCGCTAATCATTATGTACAAATTGGTCATAATATTTTAAAACAGTTCTCTGAGAGCCACTGAAGACTGTGGTAGAAATCTCAGTAATCTAATCACGACTTGTAGCAACTTTGACGTAGTTATGGGCCATAGAGCAACAGCTTGTGGGTATTAAATGTGTACCGCGAGAAAATTTAGTTTGGTAGTAACGCCATCTGACGTCCAATAAAAATAGGAAAACGATAAATTTACTGCAGTGGGGGACGGAATAAACGATTTGCTGCCATATAAAATGAAAATTCAATTCATGAAAAGACGACATTGGAAATTACTGATCTATTAGGAAATAAGCATTTGAAGACAAATACATATGTATTTGGTAAATATAAAGACAAATATTTGTTGAATTTCGAGGAAAAGTTGACCTAATTTTGACGTTATAGCCTAGAAGGAAGACAACACCACTCATGCATCACCAACTCTTGAGCTACTCTTTACCAACTAATAGTGTGGCCATTTCTGTAATTCTTGACGACATGTACAAGAATATTTTTTAAAGTTATTGTAGAGGCGACAATAGTCTCTTCTATGTGAGAAAGATGAGGTTAACAAGACAAAAAATATTAAGGGTACTGCATTCTGTCTTGTGGCCACACATACGGAGTGAACCGGCTTTAACAATAGGCATTGTTGTTGGCATACTGAGGCTAGAGAGGAGGTAAAGGCATATTTTGGGGTAATTTCAGCTCCAGCAAGTCCTTTTACCGCTACCCTTTTATACCTAACTCTTTCTTGTTCACTGCACCATGGTAACCTTTACTCGTTTGCACCTTTACGATTATTGATCGGTTAACGCGTTCTGTTAATAATGTCCAGTGCGTAAAGTACCTGGATATCTCGGTAATTTGGAAGAACTACTTCATAATAAAGCGTATTAGGGTTAACTAGGTTTCACTATAATTATAATAATTTTATGTGATTTTATGGTTACGTTCTACAAATGGATTGTTCTCCTCAGTAAACTGATGGTTGGGCGTGGTCTAGTGGTTAGGCGGACGGCCTGTGGATCCAGAGCTACAAGGTTCGAGCCCGAAACATGCTGCTGAAGATGTGTCACACATTCAACTGTGAACGCGTTATAAAAGTAACGTTCAGTCATTGTTAAAAGTAACCATGTAGACGCTGGGTGCCACTGACTGGTTGCACTTTCTCTCTGAACAACAGTTTTCTATCTTGATAATTTAATCCAACTGTTGCATAATACGTCATTCACGTTAAAAATACCAATCCAGTAAAGTGAATAGTATTTTAGTTTTATAATTAACATATTACATAAGAATAATTCGATAATTCCCTTCGATAGTTCTGACTCTTGTACCACCAGCAAAGAAGACTGTTCCCCAACTCAGTGGTGAGTCTCTGTGAACAGAATAAATATTTCCGGGCGAGAGTAGACAAGCCCAGATAAGCCACTCCAGAGAGCCCAATAAACCGCTGTGCTGAGAACTTCATAAAAGTTGTGGTGGTATGATTTGGTTAATTAATGGTTGTTAAATTTTAATCCTAAAAAGTATAAGCAGGTTTGATGCTGTTGTTTATGAGGTAATTTAGCAGCTCTAGGATAGCTTCTGGTTCCTTACGTTATAGCCTAGCATGGTCAGGTGATTGGGGTGCTCGACTCTCAGTGTGAATGTCGCGGGTTTGAATCCTCGCCTCACCAAATATGCTTGCCCTTTCAGCCTTGGGGTCGTTATGATGTACGGTCAATCTCACTATTCGTTGGTAAAAGAGTATCCCAAGAGTTGGAAGTGGGTGGTGATGTCTGGCTCCCTTTCCCTTAGTCTTTCACTGTTAAATTTGAGACAACTAGCGCACATAGCCCTCATGTAGCTTTGCGCGAAATTCAAAACAAACCAATCGATACTTTAATGGATGTATGTTTCTGAGTATGAAAATTGAAGCGGAGGTCAATAGAAGCTTGAGGATAAACAGAAGGATATATGATTATGTTAGGTAATGAAACGTATTCGTAAGTAATCAAAATGATTAGAAATACATTTTATGTTTGTAGTTAAGCGCAAAGCCACAAAACGGCTATCTGTGTCGTGTTCATCGCGAGCATCGAAACTCGGTTTCTAGCGTTATAAATTCGCAGACTGTGCCATTGGAGGCAGAAAAACGTTAAGCACATTTTAGTCAAACAATATAATAAATTTTTAAAAACTCGTACTTCTGATCAATCAGAAAACAACAAAGAAATACAGTAAGCGTATAGTCGAATAAAACAATAAAAAATAGATTTATGGTATTTCTACAATATCAGTATAAGAAATACATTAAGCTTATTTTAGTTAATCAAAACCATAAAATATTAAATAATTATATTTGTAGACGATCAAAAGAAAGAAATAAGGTAAGCGTATTTTAGCCTATTAGTCTAACAGGTTTTGATTTTGTTTAATTTTGCGTAAAGCTACACGAGGGCCATCTGCACCAGCCGTCCCTAATTTAGCAGTGTAAGAACAGAGGGAAGGCAACTAGTCATCACCACCCATCGTCAACTCTTGGGCTACTCTTACTAACGAATAGTGGAATTGACCGTAACACAAGAACGCCCCCACGGTTGAAAGGGCGAGCATATTTGATGCGACTGGGATTCGAACCCACGACCTTCATATTACGGGTCGAGTGCGTTAACCACCTGGCTAGGCCGGGCCTAGTCTAACAGAAATTGAATCATAGGCGACTCGTTTTAAAGATCCGTATGTTGTAAAAGTGCTGTAAGCGATCCAGTAAATATATATTTCTAAACGGTAAAATTAAAAGGGAATGGCAGTAAATATATTTCTTTGGTGCCATAGATATAATTTTGTTGAAATAGCAAGCTATAGCAGGTTTTCCTGTATACCCGATCACTTTAAACTTTCACGACTTTCGACAGTTTTATACTCGCCGTTTATCTTGGTTACTAAACGTGAACTTTCCGTTCTGTAGTGTATTGTCTGATAAAGTATTTGAAAAAAACCCACAAAAAACACGTATAAATTCGCTCATAACGTCTGTTAGTAGTGTTATGATCAGTCTCACGAGACAAAAATATTCAAAAAGCGTTTACTTCCATTCGTAGCGATAGCGACTGTAGGCATTTAGAAATTGAAAAAAAACATACAATAAAGCCATGATATATATCAGTGTGACGTGTCAATTCCATGAAAATAAGAACATTGATGTATAAGTTCGTGTCTAGTGACATTTCCTGTTCTAACTTAAGTAGAAAGTACTGACAATCTTTCTAGTCTCGTGTCACAATAACTTTGTATGAGAATCGTACTTGTTAGAATCAGTGTTCTTTCTCGTTATATTTCTGTGTTGATAATTATTATGTGTGTGACTAAAGAAAACATTCTGTTCCGCAAACCTAAAAGAAAAGCGCTTTACAATTGTAAATTAAAAACAAACAACAGAACAAATAGAGCTATTTAGATTTTGTAACCATGTGAATTTAAGATGTTTCGTATATGTGGTTTTCTATGGAGCGTTATGTCATATATATGAAGCTATTGCATAAACATCACCACTCCCATTATTTTTGTCTCTAAAAGAATTATAGATGACAAAAACTGAACCAATTAACGTGCCAACTGATTATTCATGCACCTTAATTAATTAATATTATTGTATGGTGAGTTAAAAAGGACAGAAGCAAATTTTAAGATATAATATACACATCACCATTATAAGAAGCCTAACTCTTATTTCATTGGCTTACTGACCTAAGCTGTGCTTATGAATAAGCGAAATTTCAGTCGACAGCAAAGTAGGCAGCGAATCAAAGAATTAGGCCTATACGTTAAAAGCCCTCTTTTCGATTTTACTTTTGATAAAATGAAAATAAATCTCTAATTTGATTATATAGATTAACACATTTGAATCAACTGATAGATATTATTTTTTCGTCAACACAACATGCAGGAAGATTAATTAAATTCCTTTGCAAGTAGAATATCTTTTAAAATTTTATTGAGCAATATTCCAATCAAAATTATAGACGTAGAGCAAGTAAAGTTCTGTGATACATTATTTTTACTAGCAACAGATGGTTATGTTTACAAAAGTTTTAGTATTTTCAGGATATGTACTAATATAAGAAAGTTTTTGTATATTGCCTTTGTAAATTCTGGTTTTGGAAACTTGATTTCGTTGCTTTAAGCCTAGTTTTTGTCTTATAAAGAGGAATATTATTGTTTGTAGAGTATGGCCTTATATCTCATGCATGCAACGAGGTTAGGGGAGAGGTTTATTAGGGTTGAGTCTTCTCCTTAGCCATAAACTCTTAAAAGCTGAGCGAAAATGTCTACTAGAAAAAGTCGTTTTTAGATAGCTGAATACTTGTCTCTACTATGGAAGCACCTTACAACAATGAGAAATAGTTTTTTCTTTGTTATTTGCTTGGTAATAATTGATGTAATATATAAGTACACTGAAGACATCATTATAATATATCCTTCAGAAATTGTTGGATTAAATGTATCTTTAAATGATCTTGGTTGCTCGCCTTATTAGTTTTTTTGAAACTACTTGTTTTCTCTCTAGCCGTGTTTCTTAGCGTAATGTAGAGCGATTTGATACTTTATTATCAAGAATGGAAACCTCTGTATTATTTTTACTCGCGTAATCGCCATGATAAGCACTATATAAGAACTTCTGCATATGTCTCACATTTTTTATATAATTTGACCGCGATTATTTACTTCTCTTTAAGAAGCTTATTAGGAATTTTGGTTTTGAAAGACTGCAATTACTCCTCTGGAAACAAAATTATTTACATCAGAATGAGCATTCTAATTTTGTTTTTATTATTCTGTAACGTTACCTATCACTTTAAATGGTCCCCAAAAGACCATCATTGTTAGTATTATTCATGTGTTGCACACTGATGTCAGCATGAGCTATATTTGTTATAAAATGGCGTCAGTGTTTCCCATATGTTTGGCACACTGGCGTTAGTGTTAACCATGTGTGTTTCACATTGACGTCAGTATTAGAAATATATTTTATATACATTGATGTTATTATTAGTCTATTCTTGTTCGCATAATAAGAAAATATACCATAATTTTAAGTTTGAATGTTAAAGACCAACTATTTTAACACAACAGGTCTGTAGTTTAATGACTACAGCAGTAACAAGAATCTTATACTGCACCACAGAGGAAAATTGGTATTAATTTAAAACTCGTTGTCATTCGTCGTGATCGTTGCCAACGTCTCATTAACAGAGCTAATTAGGCTAAGTGGTTATAAAATGCTGAAAGCCTATGTTAAGTCAGAAAAGAACGACGTTATTGAAATTATTACAAATCTTGTTGTTATGTTTGTTTGTTTTTAATTTCGCACAAAGCTACTCGAGGGCTATCAGCGCTAGCCGTCTCTAATTTAGCAGTGTGAGACTAGAGGGAAGGCAGCTAGTCATCACCACTACCCACTGCTAACTCTTGGACTACTATTTTACCAACGAATAGTGGGATTTATCGTCACGTTATAATGCCCCAACCTATGAAAGTGTGAGCATTTTTGGTGCGATAGGGATTCGAACCCGAGACCCTCAGATTACGAGTCGAACGCCTTAACCCACCTGGCCATGCCGAGCCTTGTTGTTGAGTAAATTCACAGATAGTTTACGGATAAATGCCACGCTTCATCAGAGGAGTTGTTATATTTCTGAGACGCCGAGGTGTATCTTTCTTCAGTCAAGACAAAGCAAAATCCCATACGAACTGAACGTTTTAGGCTGCGGATCGAAGTGTCCGAGGTTCGAGACGTCATATTTCTTTATGAGCTCTTTATTTCAAAACGTAACAATCTTTTTATTTGACTAATTAATTGGCTGTCTTCTTTCATTGTGTTTCTCACTATACTGAGTCTTCTATCAGGTCTGGAAATAAATATTTTATCCACGGTTCAGGTCCGCGACGAGTAAATTATTTCTGAGCTGATTTTGTTAAACTCGCTTAAGCTAGTTCGCTTTTTGTTCTTGGCTGGCCTCGCACTGCTAACAAACTAACTTTTTACCGATAAAGAATTTAATTCACTGAAGTTTGTAATATTCAAAATCTATAAACGTTCCTGGTCAAATATATTTAGTTTTTCGATCAGTAAGCGTTTATCACAATTGCAGTTTCCGATGCTCATAGTATGCTCACTGAAGCGACCAAAAATATTCTGCTACTGTCTTTCAGCTAGTTAGCTTTTATACCAATTAAGTGACATTTACAAGCGTTCAACAATATTTGAAGACACGCACGCATCAAACTGAAACAAACACAGATATCAAAATAATTGTACAACAGTAAACCCGTTACACATCTCTCCTTAGATAACTAAAAACTGGCGTTAGACCATTTTGAACTAGATATTATATATAAATATACAATGATAACTGTATATCAAATACAATACACTGTCAAAGAATTATACAATTTCAAAAATCATGACAGTAAAAAACACAATCAACAGAAATAACCTTATGATTATAAAATTACGTAACACATGAAAGTACTTGAGTACAAATATCATCTTTTTGGTTTAGTTTATTTTGAATTTCGCGCAAAGTTATACGTGGGCTATCTGCGCTAGCCGTCCTTAATTTAGTTGTGTAAGACTAGAGGGAAAGCAGCTAGTCATCATCACCCACCGCCAACTCTTGGGCTACACTTTTACCAACGAATATTAGGATTGACCGTCACATTATAATGCCCCTATGGCTAAAAGGGGCGTGAATGTTTGATGCGACGGGGACTGGAACCCGCGACCTTCGGATTACGAGTCCAGTGCCTTAACCACCCGGCCATGCCGGGCCATCTTTTTTGGTAAAAACTTAACACAATCAATAATGCCACGATTAAAGGGTTCTTCAAAAGCTGGAATACCTTTCAAAGGAGCAACATGTATTTTCTGGTTATGTTTTCCAACCAAGTGACATGTATAACAAGTTTTAAAAAACTGAGAAACATCTTATCTAATTTTTGGCCATAAGAAATGTCTCATAATTTTGTCACACGTCTTGTTGACACCTAGGTGACCTCCCATGTGGAGTTCATGAACTTTCAATATCTCAAAACGATACGCTTTTGGAACAACAATTTGATAAACTACAGCTCAGTCCTCTGAAGCTGGTACATTTGGTGATCTCCATTTCCTTACAAGCACACCGTTTTTGAAATGTAACCATTTGGAAATTTCTCTACCTCATCTTTTGGGAGTGATCTGTAGATCCTTTTTTTGCTCATCGATCAGTTCACTCCAGGCAAGTGGATCTTCACCAGCTGAACCAGATCCCTTATGTTCATCATTGTCACTCACTAAGGAATTGTCAGTGGGATAGTTATTCACAAGATACATGTCGGACCCAAAAAATGTCTGAGACAAATGTGTAATATTGTCCTCTGGACACGTGTTTATCATCTCTGTTTGGTTTAATTTCTTAACCTGAGCTCAAGTCACAGCACACGAGAGAAGCACGTCATGATTCTCCTCAACAGCATCATTCTTAGATGAAACAGTGATAGGCTTGCTAACCATCTTGGGTTTGGTAACAACTTTTACTAGCCAAGTCGTTTCCTAGCTATGACGATACACCCTTAATTAACAAAGTAGGTCTTACTCCAACCATAACTGGTCCAGAAACTAGGTCTGATGTTAAGTAATCTTATGAAGAGGAATATTAACAAAACCACTCTCAAAGTCGTGAATAATAATAGACTCACCAGTGGTAGAACTCAAATCTAAAGGCAATACATCTTCTAACAATAGTGACTTAGTCACCCCAGTATCACGTAAAATACTTATGGGTATGGGATTAACAATGTCGTTTGTCAAAGACATAGAATCAACAGACACAACAAGATCTAAATTCCTCCTCAACTACATTAGCCTTTTGATCAATAGCAAAATCAACAACATTGGGCGATGTGGTGAAACTACATCCATATGAACATTGGGTGATGTTGTGAAACTACATCCATATGAACATTGGGCGATGTGGTGAAACTACATCCATATGAACATTGGGCGATGTGGTGAAACTACATCCATATGAACATTGGGTGATGTTGTGAAACTACATCCATATGAACATTGGGTGATGTTGTGAAACTACATCCAAATGAACATTGGGTGATGTTGCCCATATGAACATTTCCTTTTCCTTTTTCTTTTTCAAACGCCAACAATCAGACACAACATGAGCAAGTTTTTAACAAAAATGGCAGACAGGCTTTGATAATTTTAATGAAATTTTATCCTGACTCTCTGAAGTTTTCTAACTAGAGCGGCTGGATATTTTGGAAAAATACTCAACTTTATTGGGTTGAAGAGCTATATGGGTTTGTTGATAGGCAGTAATTTCTTTATATGAAAAGTTGTTTTGTGTGTTAAAGTGTAAAATTAAAACGAGCAGATGCTTCCTGTAGTGTTTTAACTTTCTCTTCATCCAAGGGCGTCACTTGTACAGCGTTTACATTTTTCAGTTAAACATAATTGTCTTAGTTTGTTGAAGCTATTGCCAATATGCATAGAATTACACCATTTATCAAAATAAAACTCTTTTTGATGGAAGAATTCCGTGTAAGTTTGATTATATTGCTTATAATAATATCCAGACTTTTGGTGATTAGCCTCAATACTAACTCGAATGCTTTCAGAATATCTGCTTTAATCTTATCACAATTTGTACAGTCTTCCCTAGCGTCTTGTGCTTTACCAGTTAAAACACCTTATAATAATAATGACCACTTTTCGGTGGGTCATTGTATGGTTCGGGGAGATTTCTAAGAATATTGGAAATATTTATCTTCTTCATTTTCATTAAATGGTATCAGTTGAGTTAAAAACTGTCATTTTCCCTTGACCAGCTGGGGTTAAATCTAATTTACATTTCTTTCAGCATAATTTTTTCTCGGCTTCGATACGGGTTTGCTCTTTCTTGGCTTTGATGCAGGCTTTTGCCTGTTCAATCTCAATTTGTTTTAGTTTCAACTGGATTTCTAACTTATCTTTATCACTCAACTCTGATTGGTTACCTTAGACAGGTAATCATCATTGACTAATATTTTAACAGTATACGTTTTAGTTCATTTTTTCTCATAGATTTTTTAACCTTTAATCCTAAAATTTTGACAGTTTAGAGCAGTTCACTTTTGTTACGTTTTCCTAGTTACTCGAGGAAGGGTGATTTAATAAAACCCTGATAATCAGACGTGATCAGATCTTGTTGGCACTGATAAATATCAGTTGAATTAAGATTTGGCTTTTAATTTAGAACGAACTTTGTCTTGGATTCAGATCTCGGATGAGCCCCCAGTTTATTATGTTATGTGTTATAATTTATCTCCGATGAGTCTCCGTTTTATTACGTTACGTATTACGATTTCAAACAGCCGGAAATTTTAATTTTAATATAGAAGTTAATTGTATGTCGATATGTACTAAGTTTGTGGTATTTGCCAACAAGTTTGATACATACAATTTTCTTTCGTAACGCAAATATATTTTAATATACAAACAATGATACAGTTTATAATAAGTTTTACAAACTTATAAACAATACTGACTTTTTTGTCTGGTTTGGAACTAACTTGTTTTTCGACGTTCAAAGAGGGCGAATTAATTCTATGTTGATAAACAGGTACACATCTCTTGACGGCTAGCTAGCTTGAAGTACATACCAAACATACTCGCTCTTCCAGCCGTGGGGGCGTTATAATGTGATGTCATAACTATTTCTTGGTAAAAGAGTAGCCCAAGAGTTGGCGGTGGGTTGTGATGATTAGCTGCCTTCCCTCTTGTCTTACATTGTTAAATTAGGGACAGCTTGCTCAAAGCTACATGAGGGAAACAGTGATGCTTTAGAAACTAAATTCTGAGCTTACATCCTTAAAGTGTAATCTCTGGTAACGAAAGAGAAATCTTTGATCCAAAAGTACCATTACGATAAAGCTTGATCTATCTCGTGATACAAGGCTATGCGCAGATATTGGAAGTTCATGAATATTTTCAAACACACCTCATTCTGATCACAGCTATCCCGAGCTATCACATATATCTGAAGTCCCCGCCTCTTTGTGCAGTTAATAATAGGCTATTGTTCCTCCACTCTGCCTAAAGTTGGCCTTGGAAGCTGACGTGTACTCTGAAATGTTTCTCAAGATTATTCTCAGCCTACCCTGTAGAGATTTTTATTTTTAAAGAAAGGAGAAAAAGACGATTATATTAACCAGAGGACACTGAAAGGACGGGGACTCATTGGTTTGAATTTCATGCAAAATACACGAGGGCTATCTGGGCTACTCTTTAACCAACGAATTGTGAGATTGACTGTCACATTAGATAACAACCACCACGACTGAAAGGGCGAAAATATTTGGTGGGACTGGAATTTAAACCTGCGATCCTCAGATTGCGAGTCGACGCTCTAACCACCTAGCCATGTTGGGTCAGGGGACTCGCTGGTAAAACAGGAGTGCTATTGAAGCATCGTTTGGGGGGGGGGGACTGTGGGATGCTTTTGGTACAGACAGACTAGAAAACAATGAGAAAATAGAAGAACACAGGTTGTCAACCGGTGTTCCAAACTGTTTTAACAGTGAATTATTACCTGTTAACTTTTAACTGTTATTATATTTTTACTTTAAAGGCCTACGAATCTTATTCACTTTAAAGATGTTTTTAAAACCAATAACTAGCAGCAAGGTGTCGAAATAGATGTATCTTTTAGAAATTGTTGGATTTTTTAATTGCTTAGCAAAGTGGGCAGTTTTGGAACATATTAAAAAAGGGGAAGGCAGGGGCTTCAGTTCACCTAATCCACCCTTCTTGTACACACCACTGTCCGAAGCTTCACTTCACCTAATCCACTCTTCTTATACACACCACTGTCCGAAGAGGTCGTGCGTAAAACCAAGGCTCACTCAGGTCGGTTGGTATACGATAGATGTCATATTTGTATAGGCGATATATTCATGTTTGGTTTGGTTTGTTTTAAATTTCACGCAAAACTGCTCGAGGGATATCTGCGCTAGCCGTCCCTAATTTAACAGTGTAATACTGGAGGTAAGGCAGCTAGTCATCACCACCCGCCGCCAAGTCTTGATCTTTTCTTTTACCAACGAATAAGGGGATTGATCGTACCATTATAACGCCCCACAGCTGAAAGGGCGAGCATGTTTGGTGTGATGGGGATTCGAACCCGCGATCCTCAGATTACTAGTCGAGTTCCTTAACCGCCTGACCATGCCGGGCCCTGTATTCATGAACAACAAATATTATGGTTCGAACCATAGTAATTATTATCACAACGAACCAAGCGAGGAAATGTCTCAAACGCCTGGAACCTTCATAACGAACCACTAACATCAAGGGCGAATTTACTCAGGAACAAAAGCGGTAGGGTTGTTTATTTTATCTTGAAGTTCATGTTGTCAGAAATAGTATGTTTAATGATACCGCTCGTAACGACTAAAATAAAGATAAAATGAGCACATATTTAATTTTCTATAAATTAATTAAGGAGTTTTTAACCTTACCCAGCTGAATGAAGTAAAATGTTATTTTCTCTATGGATCGTTGTACAACAGCAGTTAGAAGGTTTGATTGTGTTGGTAGTTAAGCACAAAGCTACACAAAGGGCTATCTGTGCTCTGCCCGCCGCTGGTATCGAAACTCGGTTTCTAGCGGTGTGAGTCTGAGGGCGAATCTAGAAGGAGACTACATCAAAACAGATTTAAACAGAGTAAACGAATTTTACTCCACTGTAAATGCTTCTTAGCGTTTAACACTAAGAATCGGGTTTCGATACCCGCAGTGTGTAGTATTGTGCTTTACATCTAACAACAACAGAAGAAACATTGTAAGTGAGACATCAGACGCTTTTAAGAAAAATAAATATATCTCTTCGTGTACTAGCGTAAGCTAGAACTTAGTGAATTCAGGTTTATATTATTTTAAAGCAGTAAGCTGTCTTTGTACCAACTCTACATTTCTTAGTAAATCTTAGAAACAGAATGCTCATTTATCCAGTTTATGTTTATCGCCCCTCCCCCGCCTTCTTCAGGATGTTTATTGTGCTTAATTTAACTCATTAACGAGAGCTAAGCACGTGTGCTGCCAGCCAGATGCCGCGAACTATTTTCATAACGTTTTTCTAACATACACGTGGCACGTGGAAAAGTAAAACATTTACGTGACCTGAAATTGATGCCTCAGATTTCTCTCTTTCTTGTTTTTTAAATATCTCTGTTTTTTATCTTTAGAAAGAAAATTATAAAACGTTAGGGAGTATCTGACTATGAGATCGTTAAAGGAAATTATACCATCGGCGTACCATACTTTTTCTTACATTATGTTTGTTGTTGCATTTTTTAATTTCGCGCAAGGCTACACGAGGGCTGTCCTCGCTAGCTGTCCCTAATTTAGCAGTGTAAGACTAAAGGGAAGGCAGCTAGTCATTACCACCCACCGCCAACTCTTGGGCTATTCTTTTACAGCGAATAGTGGGATTGACCGTCACACCCGCAGTTGAAAGGGCGCGTATGTTTGGTGTGACATGGATTCGAACCCGTGACCATGAGATTACCAGCCGAGCGCCTTAACCACCTGGCCAAGCCGGACCACTTCTTACATTCCGATGAGGATAGTTTGGAGACACGAAAGTACATTTTGTAGTTGCAGGAGTCATCTTCAGCTAAGACGGCTTTGTGTTTTCCAGCAGGGTGGTTGACCTTTAGGGATGAGTTGCCATCAGATGTGGTAGATGCAATAAATTTAAAGGAGTTTAAGCTTGATAAATACTTTGATGACAACTACTGACTTTGATTTTCTTTTTGATTAGTTTCTTGGATGGAACGACAGTATAAACCAACACGTCCCTTGTTGTTCCAAACCATTGTAAATTACTGCTAACCTTTAACTTTTGCCCTTAACTTTCATGTATCTATTTCATATTTTGCCTTGGTTTTACTTATATCTGGTTCGCTTGTAATTTATCCATTATTTCCCGTCTTTTCACTGTAACGTAAGAGAAAAATATTGATGAAACACATACAAATGAAACTGTAAATCAGATCTTAGGTTCTGGTTTTGGTGATATCTGTTTGTTCGGGATGCTCGCGCAAGAGTTATATACCCTAGTCGTACATAATTTTTAACCATAACAGAATCTTGGGATTTAACACATTTGCAGCAACGGGACTCGAACATTGAACTCGTAAATTTACAGTCTGGCACGCTAACCACTAGCCAACTCCTGGACCCCCTTGGATTTTTTTTACAATAAAACACATATTAGTCTATATGTGTTTTCGTATTTCTATTTTAATTGACTGTATCGTGTCTTTTTTATTTTATATGGTCTTATATGGTGTGGTAGTTACGGCGCTCCGTTCGTAACCTGAGGGTTGCGAGTTTGAACCTCCGTCGCCGAACATGCCATGAGGTCGTTATAATGTACAGTCAATTCTATTATTGGTAAAGGATAATCCAAGAATTAGAGGTGGGTGTTGTTGACTAGTTACCTTCCTTCTAGTCAATCATCTAAATTAGGGACGGCTAGCGCAGATATCTCTCGAGTAACTCTGCACGAAATTCAAATCAAACTCTCTTAATAAAATGGTATAGTATTTGCACATTCTGTCTTGATTATGAAATTAGAGAATGAATTTAGTACTTTTCTAAGGTTCGAAAGGTTTACTTCGTATTTATTTATAATGTTAATTTCGTTGTATATTGAGCAAATGGTTAGAATTAAAACAGTTAGAATACTTGCTTCAAAAATAAAATCGTTTGGAAGCGAAGTTTTTATTATATCGACTTCAACGTTTTTTTGTATATATTAATTAACGTTGTGCCTTACTTTTATTTCCTTTTTCTTCCATATTAAATCTATATCTTGCAATGTTTGTATTAAGAGTCCCAGTGAAACCATTAAGACTATAGAATCTTTATTACTTTTAAATTGTACATATACGAAAGTAAAGGTAAACTACATTCTAAGCCAAAACGTTGTCACAAAATTCTCAGTACTTTAGTCATAATATTGCTATAGTTATCCAATATGGATTCATGGAAGTATAACAAATATGTAGCATTTTTCAGACTTCATTACCAGTGAATTGGGAACTTGCATGATAAAATATATGTCATTATACATTAATTAATTTGTTTGTGTTAATCCAAAGCCACTTCAGGCTGTCTATTGTATCCTCTGAAAAATCGAACTCCGGATTTTCGCATCGTACTCGCGTAAATTTACTGCTGTACTGCCGGGGAACCACGAATCACTGGTTTTTCATGCCATGGTGTGGCATTTCACATTTATTATTAGTCATATATATGATGAATTACATTGAACTGTACATTTTGCTTTGTGAAATCACTTTTTACCTTATGTGTTTTTAAGAATAAATAACTAAAAATCTATTTTTAGTGCCCTATGAGAGGCCTACAGTTATGTGGACAAGAAGTGTATAGTTTTAGGGCCTAATTGTGTAATATAGAGTTGAAAATATCTGTTTTTTTAACTCTCCGTTGGGTCAGTGTTAAGTTTATGTTAAAATATAAGGTTCGATTCCCTGCGGTGGACAGAGCGAAGATAGCTTCTTGTGTAGCTTTGTGCTAAAACAAACAAACCAGTGCTATTTCTAGAAGGCGTAATCTTTAACACTGAACGTTTTACTGCTTTTGTTTCCCACAGTCTTTTGGTTTTCGATTATAACTGTGAGTAAAACATTGAAACACTCGGGTTGAGCTAGAGTCGATTTGGCAAATCCTGTCGCTTTATGTGTAAGTAAAGAATCAGCAAAAGAGAGTAATGAAAACAAAGGCTGTTGCGCAGTGTTGTTAAAATTGTCATCCAGAGGTTAAAATTTTGGCACGTTCTATCAAGTGCACACAACAAGTTGATTTCAAAACTCAGTATAATTTTATATCAAAATTCTTGAGAAACTTCCATTCTTTATGTCTCTGACATAAAGTTACATGACTTTTACAATGGATAAAATACAAATAAAAGGTTATTATCTGAAAATATTTCTAATGTAACGTTAATTAAATATTGTGTTTAGAAAATAAGTTACTGAGCATATGTGCAGGGAGTTTACCAAAATAAACATTATTATTTAAGTATCAGAAATTTATTTTTTCCCCATAAAGCACATTAATGTGCACATTTTATTACGTGCCACTATGTGAAATCACTTCTACTAATACTAGTTTATGCAATTATGGGCAGATTTTGGCGCATTGGTTGATGTATCTGCGAGTTCAATGTTTACATTCCACAACCCCCCTCTCCCCAAATTAATGCACTCAATACACCGGGGCTGTGGATATTTTAAGTAGGTTATGGTCAAATCCCAATCTTTGAAAAGATAAGAGAAGCTCAAGAGATGACCGTGAATGTTGTTGACTGTCCGCCTTCTCTTTAATCTATCAGTGCAAGTTTATTGGGGAAGGGGGGAAGTATATAACTGTTGAGTAGATTTGTTCGAATATCCGAAAATAAGTAAGTTCTCTGTCAGTAGATTGACTTTTATGTCAAGTCACTTGGCAGACAATTTTACTCACTACATAGGAGTACTCCGCTGGTACAGCGGTAGATTTACGGATTTACAACGCTACAATCAGGCGTTTGATTCCCCTGGGTGGACTCAGGAGATAGCCCGATGTGGTTTTGCTATAAGAAAAACACACACACCACATAAGAGCCCCTGGTAGAGAGAGTATTGATAATAAAATCAGAGCCAAATTATTGAATAGAAATCAATACAAATAATGACGCTTTTAGAAGTCGATTGCTTACCTAAGGTAGTAAACAATTTTGAAAAGTATAAACATTCAGATGTTACTATTAAGTTAATTATAGCACGAGGATATGAAAGATTCCGGAAGCAAAAATGTTGATGAAGGTGCTCTATGTGATAACCTTTTCATTACAGTTCACTTCAATGACAAGGCCCAGTGGATTTACTGTGTCTATTTCTCTTTGTGTAATCTCGAAGTTATTTAAATTGTCGCTTATTTGTGCTCCTCGCCCTAATAATGAAAACCCGGCATGTAAAGTTATTCGTATTGAAACTCAAACACGTGCTATGATACCAAAGCAATCTTATTTTATACGAGGGTTTTGTCTTGTCACAAACACAGGAGTGTTCATTAAAGCGGTGTGTAAATATGACCAGGCGGATCAAACACAACTTTTGAAAAGACAGATTTTAAAGTAAACACCAAAGAAGTTCCTGTCCCCTGGTATTAGTAGAGCTTCGACTATGTCTGGTTAGTGCGAACTAAGTAATGCCAAGTCCCTAAAATACCCTTAACCACAAAACATACAGCAGTAGTTTTGGAACACCGCCTGGCGGTAAGATCGGGTAACCTAACCTTGTAAGGAAGGAACAGATATAGAAAGCGGTTAAAGGGGCTCTATACGAACAACTTCCACCTAACGAGGAATGTACTTTGTATTTCTGAAATAAAAATAAGAAAGATCTAGTGAATAAATATAAATGATAATTTTGAAAAAATACGTATTTTATGTTAATTTATTAAACTTCTCCAGGTAATCAGAAAATTAGGCCTGTTTCATTAATTTAAAATATCTTATTTTATAAAAATTCTTTATGTTAGAGGAAATGCACATTGAGCTGTTTACTGCGTGTATCGGTGGGAACCGAACCTTTCGATTTTAGCATTGTAAGTCGGTAAACTTATCGTTTTATCAATGGGTGACTCCTTTAAACTACCCTTTCGTAACAGCAAATGATATATTTTTACTAGTTTGTTTGTTGTAGTCTTGTTTTCCATTTGGTTAAAGAATTAATATTTATTTTGATATTTTAAACTACTAGACTATAGGCGTGATTTTTTACAGTGGCTAAAAAACATTTAATATTGTTATTTAGAAACAACAACAAACGTGAAACAGTAGTTAACACGTTGAAACAATTTCATAAAAATAAACACAAAATAATGAGGCATTTTATAAAAACAGATGGGTGAGGGTGTTATATACGTTTAAATGTTTGCGGAATTAAAATAATAACATTAATTAGCATCGGTGACTGAAATGTTCTTAATTATCAGTCACCCTGGCGGAATTTTCCCTTCGAAAATTCATGTGCAATAATAAATGTATTTAAATACTCTAATAATTCAAATCACCAGATATTTCAGTTCATCAAATGAAACCTTTAACACGTTTTCAGTAAGCTTTTAGTAATTTGCCAAAATCTCTGATACGCCCAAGTTCCTGCAACAACACAGTTCAATACCACATGAGATTTCTTGCGAAACGACAGACGTTTAAGGTTAGGCTTATGAACAGCTAAAAACTTTCAGTTAAATTTATTCTTCAGTTTCGAAATAATCAAATAAAAAATAATAGAAGTTATATAAAATATTATACCTTTAAGTAGAAAAACCACAGCAACAATTTTTTCACATGAATTATTTACATCAATTTGTTATAAATTAATTATTTAAACAAATAAATAGTAATGTATCCTTCAGTATGGTCCCCTGCTAGTACAGCAGTAAGTCTACGGATTTACAACGCTAAAAACAGGGTTTTGATTCCCCTCGGTGGACTCAGCAGATAGCCCAATATGGCTTTGCTATAAGAAAACACACATTTTTAAGTATGATTTCTTTTTCAACAAAAATTGATTAGTTGCTTGCTTTTCAAAACTTTGTACAGAAAACATATTTATTTTTTATAGTTAATCAAATTAAATGAACTAAAGAACGCTTTTTACTTATCGTTTTAGAATTAGCAAGAATCATAAAATGCGTTTAATATTTCGTGGTTTTTTCATTACGAGAGGACTGGCATGGCTAGGTGGGTTAAGGCATTTGACTCATAATCTGAGGGTCGCGGGTTCGAATCCCCGTCGTCCCAAACATGCTCCCCCTTTCAGCCGTGGGAGCGTTATAATGTTACGGTCAATCCCATTATTCGTTAGTAAAAGAGTAGCTCAAGAGTTAGCGGTGGGTGGTGATGACTAGCTGCCTTCCCTCTCGTTTTACACTGCTAAATTAGGGACGGCTAGCGCAGATAGCCCTCGTGTAGTTTTGCGCGAAATTAAAAAACAAACAAAAACATTTATTACGAGAATGCATTAAGATCAACGTATGACATGTAAAGTATTCTAACTAGCCCCTAGAGGGACTTGCAATACAATATAATCTTAAAATGAACCGAAAATGTGAGAACTATTTTAACTTTTCAAATGTTGCCACCATTTTACGAGAATTTTAGTGTAATGTATAAAATACAACATTCATACATAGAAACTGAAAGGTTTAAC
The DNA here is from genome assembly GCF_004210375.1 of Tachypleus tridentatus. Taxonomy (NCBI): domain Eukaryota; kingdom Metazoa; phylum Arthropoda; class Merostomata; order Xiphosura; family Limulidae; genus Tachypleus; species Tachypleus tridentatus. Next base: position 143,478,235 of record NC_134833.1, read on the forward strand.
TTTTTATGTGTTAAACAGTTAGGCCAAAGGACCTTAAAATTTAGGCGTAGCTATCCCTAAACGACAAACCATTCAGTAACATCCAGCGTCATTTCAGAAATTCTTAATCAGATAGTGAAATAGACGATCACAGTATAGATAAAAGGGCGAGCGAGTTCGATGACAACTTCCAACTCTAACCATGGACTTTCTACTCCGCAGCCCAGTACACTTACCATTAGGTTACAAAAGAGCTTGTTCTTGCAGTATTTTTTGTTTACTGAAGAATGACATTTCTCGTGGACAAAACCTGGTTGAGAAGTAGATTAAAACCGTGAATCTTTAATAAACGAATCGTGAACAATACGTTTAATCCTAATCGAACATTGTAAGCAAACTTAGAGCCTAGATCGTTCGTGACTGGATTCTAATGATTTTTTTTTTTCGTTTACGCAGGTCATAATCAGAAATAATTTTGATTAAAATCATTCGCTTGCACTTAATGATGTAGGTATCTTAACTATATAGAATTGTTGGAAATATTCGTAACAGTTAAATTTTAATTATTGTGTAGAAAAAAACCCAACAAGAACGGTGGAAAATTAAATATGTATTTTGTAAAGTTGTAAATAATGTGTTTAATATGCACAAACTATCTTAGTCATCATTACTGTAAAAGTTACTTTAATATTTTGACAACAAAACAAATTAATAGATAAAATAGTTTGTTTATCTTTGTGAAAATTTGACATTTGAGGCCAGGTGGGTAGAGTGTTGGAGTCGCAATCTGAGGTTTATGGGTTAAAATCCTTGCCATACCAAACATGCTCGCCCTTTTAGACATGGGGACGTTATAATTTGACGGTCAATCCTACTTTTCGTTGGTAAAAATAGTAGCCCAAGAGTTGGCGGTGGGTGGTAATGACTAGCTGCCTTCCCTCTAGTTTTACACTGCTAAATTAGGGACGGCTGGTGCAGATAGCCCATGTGTAGCTTTGCGCGAAATTCAATACAAAACAGAAATTGTCCACTGACTTAAAGAACCAGAATACTAAAAATGCTGACAAGTGTGTTTAAAGGAGAGACTATGTTTGTATTTCAGCTTATCCAACTGATGAATGTAAACGCTGGTTTACTGAGTAGAGTTAGCTTAATAGTTACATGTGTTTGTGTCCATTGTTTTGACCAGCGACGAGACACAAAATAGATTGCAGTATTAAAGTTTAAGGGTTTGTCAGTAGGTATTCATCGTTGTGACGAGAAACAGCGTACAAGATATACTGTATTTAGTTTTAGTGGTTAATAAGTTTTTGTTATGCAAAATTTACTGTAGTTTTAATGTAATATGTCAGTATGTAAATGTTATTCGTCCTGACGTGCGATCTGAAACTTATTTACTGAAATATAGGAACTGTAAAGCAGGAGTGTATTACAACGGGGTCCACTTCAGAAGCTGTAATTTGGACTAAGTCTCAGGGGTCCACTTCAGAAGCTGTAATTCGGACTAAGTCTCAGTGCTTCAAAAGTTTTAAAGATTTGTTTATAAGAAAAACGTTATTCCGTTCATACCTTAGATTAAGTATTTTTGGTAATCAAATACTTAGCTCAAGATCACTTTTTTAACTATACATGTTGGTAGTATGGGAGGTATGAAAGATTGATGGTATTATAGTGCAGTTAGAAAGATATTAAATTGGTGAGATATACAATCTAAAACTTTAATGCTAGTGACTTGTATTTGATACAAGTTGTTTTTTACCTTCTGCTTAATTTAAAGGAAGTTAAGTTTCATGTTTTCTCTTGCTACTAATGTGCATTTAGTTTGGCTTTAATGTAAGTAGTTTCAAATATTTAGTGTTGAATGTACATATTTATAAATTTAAAATGGAATCAAAATGGAAATTACTGATGAGGTTTTACTCTTGTGGTGACGCCACACGTCAGGACAAACTTTGGCAGAGCTCTGGCGCTATGAACTTCAGCGTTACGCCAGTTACAAAGGCAGCCTAAAACCACTAGCTGTTTGAGTATCAGCTATTGTAGCAACTACAAACGTAGCCTAAGAACAATAGTTGTTTGAGTTTAAGTTAGTAGCAACTACACGAGTAGCCTAAGGACAATGGTTGTTTGAGTATCAGTTAGTGTATCAACTACAGAGGCAGACTAAGGACAACAGTTGTATGAACATGTATTAATGTGGCAACTAGAAGATGGTTTAAGACTTTATCGCTTATATTTTTTCAAGATTATTCTCGTACTGTCAGTTTGTGTATACTTAGAAGTATAACTTCATAAATATAGTGTTATGTGTGTGAAATATAAAAAACGTGTTAACTCCGGTATAGCACTACTCATAGTAACAATAATATATCGAAGCTTGAAATGTTGATAAGCGTCTTTTCAAAATAGTAGATGTTACAACACAGTGAACGTATTGTAAAAATGAAATTGGCTTCTATAGTATAATCTGTACCTGGCTAAAAAGAGCCCTCTAGGTGTTAGACTGGTCCACCAGTGTGTTAGCTGTAAGTCTAAGGACTTATCCACACTAAAATCAGGGGTTTAATTCATCTTACTGGACAGAGTGGAGATGGTCCATTATGTGAGATATCACTAAAAAAGGAAGAATAAAATGTTTATTATAAATAATAAATTAATTCGATAACAATCCGCTGGGTGGCGCTTCTCAGTTTGTATGAATAGTTTATGCAGAGGTGTGTTGTGTAATCCGAGGGTCGCGGGTTCGAATCCCGGTTGCACCAAACATGCTCGCCCTTTCAGCCGTGGGGGCGTTATAATGTTACGGTCAATCCCACTATTCGTTGGTAAAAGAGTAGCCCAAGAGTTGGCAGTGGGTGGTGATGACTAGCTGCCTTCCCTCTAGTCTTACAGTGCTAAATTAGGGACAACTAGCGCAAATTGCCCTCGAGTAGCTTTGCGTGAAACTAAAAAAAAAAACAACAACCAACTTTTGTACAATTTTTGTTTAAAACTAATAATGTTTCATCATAAAAATTTTTAACCTTGTTTTAAACAACTTCTCGTCAAAGGTAAAAAAACAAAACAAAAAACGTAACACTTTACGTTTTAAGGACTAGAGAAACGAAAATGGAATGTGAAAGATAAAAATAGCCTGGAAAATATTATATTTTGTTCTCATTGTTTAATAAAACTTTATATTGAAACAATTAAAAAATTAATTTCAATGTTTCTTCTTAGGAGAAATATAAAGCATACTCTTATGTAAAAATATAGATTTGCTTTAATTATTCATGGGCATCCTCGCACCACCTCAATAGAATATATTGGTTTAAGCGTGTATTTTGAGCTATTTGATTGGTTTCTTGAGATGCGTGTGGTTGTTAGCGTTCACCAGTAGTCCCTAACATAGCGTGTTGTCCAAATTACACCAATACTATAGTCACTGTTTTATTCAACGGTATGAAACTGAATTAATTACTCAAATCGTCACGTACGTACAGAATGTTGTCATGCACTCCAGCACGTAGTCGTTGTCATGCAACGCTTGCTTTTCACTCTAAAGTTGTACTTTTGGACTTAACGCTAGTTGTTAAAACGTATTGTTAAAATTTTAGATCACTAAGTTGACAGGGTCTGGTGGAGCGCTCGACTTGTAACCTGCGAATTGCAATATCTCGAAGTCGTCAGCGAACACCGCTTTTAGTAGTGTGGGAATTATAATGTGTCAGCCAATCCTACTCTTCGTAGGTAAAGACTAACCCAACAGTTGGCGGTGTTGACTAGCTGTCTTCACTCTAGTCTATGTATATAGTCTAAAGCATTTGGGACGGTTATTGCATATAGTCTTTAAGTAATTTGCGAGAAATTCAACAACAACAAAAAACAACACTGACCTAACCAATGTATTTTTGTCCCGTTGACCCTGTTGTCACTTGACATGCTTCTAGACGAAGCCTAACTTATTATTATTTTTTAGTAGGTTAATCCAAGTAAATGGTAATTAATGCTAAAATATACAAATTAGTAATATGGTTATAATTTCTATTCTTATGTGATGTGACGTAAATAAAATGAATGGCAAAAAATTACACTTCACATCAACGTAATCCGTTTCACACTGTAACAGTTCTTGTCAAGCGATTTCCTGTTATAAATAGCATCTCAACCGCCATTGTGTCTATCATATTTCCGGTGGACAAAAGGCCTCGTTGACACTTTTAATTGGGAGACTTTATTAATTATCGCTTATGTATATTAATACATGTCGGACAATTAATAAAGACGAATTTATTCTGTTGTCTGAGAAAACGAGTAGACTGTTTTTCATCACTTTGCTGATGAATCATACTGAAAATTCACCAGAGACATTTTAATAATACTAAATACATATATGAATATCGATCTATCTGTAGCGAATATGCCGAGCGTGGCATAATTGTTCGCGTCCTTTGCGTAAAAAATTGTAATCTGCTCTTTGCAACTGTGGGTAAAAGTTTGACTGTCAAATCTTACTGTTAAATTACAGTAGTCTATAAGTTGGCGGTGAGTGCTGTTAAGTAGATGCCGTCTCTCTACTTTGCCAGTTCAAAATTAGAGATGTATAATTTAGATGTAGAACTTGTGTAGCTTTGCATGAATACCCGAAAGAAACAAAGAAACTGTATCTATAGCAAGAGCTATTCTTGGCGCTCCTGGCGTGCCATCGATAACTATGAGGGATTATAACGCTAAAGTTCGGAGTTCGATCCCTGTGATGAACACATCCCATGGAATCCATTATACAAGTTCTTTAGGTTTACAGTGAAAAAAACAACAACTATTATTTCATCAATATAAGAAAACAAAATATTGGTTTGGGTAGCATTATATGCTGTTCTATAATTATAGAAACGTTTGTTTGAATTAGATAAATGTTTGTTTAACAGAAGGTAACCCTCTACTGTTGTATGATCAAGAATAAAGAATCAGTTATAAAAGAAACAAAGCCACAAAAGATAATTTCAGTGGTTATGATAACGCAGTCCATGTTTCATAGTAATATTTTTCTAAAAATTTCTTCGAGGAATCCTTAGCAGCTGTAACTTGGTGTCCTACATTTAACTGCGAAAACGTGTCCGGTTTTATATATTAAACGTAAGCGTACTGTTGGTCATGTTTTGTTATATCTCTATATAATTAATGTTGGCATCTATTCTTAAATACTAGTGGTCCACAACTAACTCGAATAATTCGGTCGTTATGTTCTGTATATTTTCGATAGCTGTCCACCGGTAGGGCAGCGGTAAATCTGTGTAGTTACAGCGCCAAATTCTGGAGTTTGAGTCCTCATTGTAAACACAGTAGATAGCCCAATGTGGTTTTGCTCTACCACAAACAAAACAAATTCTGATCGCTACATTGACGTCTGAATGCATCTAGTGTGAAACGCATCAAACCGAAACAAGACGTAATCAATGCACTGTGAGAGAAAACCTCAGGAAAAATAAAAATAAATTTTTGTTTGACATTATTTTATAGATAAGACTGTTAAAATGTCTTGTTTGTTTGACACAGATGTAATAGCCTTTGTCTTCTTTTCTTGAAAATTAAACGTTATTTCTTTCTGTGAACTCAGTCAATCTGTTAACATCTTGTAAACTATAGCAGTGGAAACCAACACTGGATATAGTAACTGCACAAAATCCCCAGTTCTGTGGTTTTCACTGATAACCTGTAACAGAGCGCATTCAAACACTTGTACCTCAACAGAGGGCGCTGAGTTATTTTGTTTGTCTGTTTGGAATTAAGCACAAAGCTACACAATAAACTATCTGTGTGTTTTCCACCACGCTTATATAAATTTGGTTTATATTGTTTTAAATTCGCAGGTATTTATTTTAGAACAAAGCGTGCTGTGTCCAACACAGGGAATTGAACACCAGATTTCAGCATTGTACGTCCATAAACGACGTTATTCGATATAGAAAAAGCAACACTGTCAGCTTAATGTCTTAATGTACTAACTGGCACTGAGGTTTGTTGACATTCATAGCTTGATATGTTTGCCTGTATGTTAGGACAGATTTTGTTATATATATTTTTTAAAAGAATTAATCTGTGATGATGTCTCTCGAGATGCTGAGTTGTACGATTAATCGTACCACTTAAGCAAAGTAACCAAATGCTGGAGTAGAACCACTGATTTTCTCTGTCGCGGTTTTATGTGCATTATCTACCACCTCGTAAAGAGCAGAACAGAAAACAAAACCGAAACCTAATATTCCGATCCGAAGAATGTGCAGGCTCACCTTTTCTTAAAGCTGGAAATCAGTCAAATTTAAACGTCATGTGCTTTAGTGATATAAATAAAGTGTAATTAAATGCTTCTTGTTATTGGTTTGCTTCTTTTATCTCCACTACATTTTATCTCTGTGCTTTTGGTATGCGTGCAAGGGCTAATGGCAAAAACAAGTAACTTTAATTAACGTTCTTAAGTCATCGTTAATAAATAATCTTCAAAATTTTCAAACCTTTCGTAACGCTTCCCTTCCCGTTTGTAATAAAGCTAACTTCAAGGGGTAATGACAACACCATTTATACAAAAATAACGAGGTATTTAACGAATCGACTTTTCAGTATACCTAAGACTTTTACAATACCTCGTTTAGTATTCTGTAAAAGATTTGGGTGCAGTATTCCAAGCCGTTTTGAGTGGATTTTCTTTACTTGTAAATCTAATTTGCGTGTTTTTTTCTATTTTATTTTTTATTGTTTGTTTTTGAATTTCGCACAAAGCTACTCGAGGGCTATCTGTGCTAGCCGTCCCTAATCTAGCAGTGTAAGACTAGAGGGAAGGCAGCTAGTCATCACCACCCACCGCCAACTCTTGAGCTACTCTTTTACCAACGAATAGTGGGATTGACCGTCACATTATAACGCCCCCACGGCTGAAAGGGCGAGCATGTTTGGCGCAACGGGGATGCGAACCCGCGACCCTCAGATTAAGAGTCGCACGCCTTAACGCGCTTGGCCATGCCGAGCCTCAATTTTGTATGTGTAAAGTGTTAACAGTCAACAGTAAAGGTGTTAAAGTGTTGCTTGAACTAAATCTATATTATTTAAAGTGTTTTTTGCCCGAACATTCTATTAGGGTTTTGTGTAGTTCTTTATGATCCTTATTATAAACCACTATCGTGGTTACTGATGCATTTCTTTGTTTTTGGACACATTCAATTTCAAATTGGCGGTATTCTAAGCAGAGGAAATATGGTGTTGTTTTGTAACTGGTAGATCTGAAAATTCGATAAAAAGTTTAATAAGTTTATTATGTAGAAATTACTAATTATTACAAATATTTAAATTTCATAAGAGAAATACGCAGCAATAAGCTAATGTTAAGTACATTATTATAATTTATTTCGGACGATTTATCATGTTAAGTACGTTATGTATTATTAAGTAAAATAATCGGAGTTTCTAAATTCTAACTTAGAAATTAATTAAATGTTAACATGCATTAAATTTATAATGTTCCAAACAAAATTAATACTTACAATTTTCGTTCTTAATACAAATATATGTTAATATACAAACAAGAGTACAATTTATATTACAAATAATGGTTTATATACAACTGTTTTACAAACTTACAGAAAATACAGAATCTTATATATGACCTAGAAATGAATGTTTTTTTGGTGTTTTTTGGCGATTCAGATCCACGACGAGCAAATTAATTTTGAATTCATATTGTTACACCTCGCTTAAGCTAGCTAGTTCGGTTGGCCTCACGCCACTTATGAGCCGAGTTTTACCGACGAAGATATTTTTAATGTCCTCGTAGAAATACGAAAGTCCGAACTTGATTCACTGATGTTAAACGGGTTGTAATGTTCGAAATCTATAAATGTTCCTGGTCAGATTCTCTAGTTTTCCGATTAATAAGCGTTAACCACAGTTATAGTTTCAGAGGCTTAAGCACACTAACTGTAGCTGACCAATAATAATAACAGTCTCTCGGAGCGTTGGTTTTATTTACCAAGCACACGCGATTCTCGAACTTTCAACAATTTTCGAAAACACGCTCATTTTAATACCAACGTATAACGGTAAATCCGTTACACTAAGCTTGAAGGCTAAATTTCCAGATTCGATACATGTGATTACGCACAATGTCCGTAGCCACTGTGCACATTTTAGTTAAAACAAACAAACAAACAATATGCTGGCATAACTCGAATCAGTCAGCTACAGCAGGAATAGCGAATTAAATAATAGATAAACCTGTATAATCTATTCTTCACCGAAATTCAGGTTTGGGTGAAGAAAACAGAATAAATAAGCAACCAGTTTATCCATTAGATCATAATGGATAATTAATTGCGGTGGTGTTATCCAAATACCTAATAAATATTAGTTACTGTTGTCTAATATTATTTGCCCTGGGTATTTAGCCTGTTACTCGCCGCTAGTAACACGCAGTGAGAAATCAATATAAATATTATAGTATTGTCTGTTGTCCGGTTATCTGTCTATGCAACTACTTCGCAGGGTGTGGAATGATCTTCACTAAAGTTGGTGTGAAGGTTCTATGCAGGGGTACACACAAATGTTCAGTTTTACATTTTGTGGTTTTTACAGGCTTTTTTTTTTGCTTTTTTACCCACTTGCTTCTCCCCCCCCCGGTGGATTTTAATCAAATTTAGCTTGAAAGTTTATAGTGAATTCTGTAATTGCGTTGTCTGTATCGAAATATATTCAGCTCACGTATATATGTCGTTGATATAAGTTTAGTTTCCAAGTGGATGTAATCAACGTGGACATGATATCATCTGTGATAATATATAATTCAGTGACTTATACATATTACGTATTACATTTTCAAGCACGTTTTTCAGTTGAGGTTAGTGAGACTTCAGACAAAAAGGGTAAATGTTTGGAATAGGCTGAGAATCTCTTATTACTGGCATTAACATAATGTTATTTTTTGAGTGAATTAACTAATTATAGAGTAAAAAAAACAAAACAGTTTTGACGTTACCCTTTGGTTTACTTTCAACCTTTTCTTTTAAGGCTCATTATGTTCTTATATTTAGAGTGAGAAACACAAAAATTGACTCAAAAGATTTATTGTTAGGTATAGCTGAATAGTTTCAGTGCCACTGTTACCACTATTAAGCCCAGTGTCTAACCCATCAGTAAATCGCAGATTTTTACAATGGACAATAAGGAAGACCATATTTCTATGGAGTTTTTTTTGTTTGAATTTCGCGCAAAGCTACACGAGAGCTATCTGCCTTAATTTAGTGATATAAGCCTAGAGGAAAGGCAGCAAGTCGTCACCACCCACCGTCATCTCTTAAGCTACTCTTATACCAACATGTAGTGGTATTGACCGTCACATTATAACGCCCCATAACTGAAAGGGCGAGTATATTTGGTGTGACAGGGATTCGATCCCGCGACCCTCATATTACAAGTCAACTACCCTAACCATCTGGCTATTCTGACTGCATGCCTATGAAAAGACCAATTTTATTGCTTTTATGTGTTTTTTATCTTGCGTTTATAATCGTTTGCCTTGACTTCACTACGAACGGTATCTTCTTTAATATTATGTCCCTGTTTAAATTATAAGGTATTTATTTAATACTATACCTTTTTTTAATCATAAGGCATCCACATTAATACTGTTTCCCTGAGAGACATCCATTTTAACAGTGTCCCTGTATAACACGGATTCAGACCTGGGCGTCTAGCTTCGTTCAGTACCGTAAACACGTGACTCATAAATTATTCATAAAGTGTCTGTTCCTGGGAGTATTGGAGTATAAAAAGAAAGTGCCTATATGCAAGAGCATTATTGCTAGAGTGTGAGAAATTTATTTTATGAAATAAACTTATATTAGGACGCGCGTGAAACGTGCGTTTGTCTGAAGTATTTACTAGTATCATGAAAACGCACGAGCTATTTAAAGCTGTGATTTTAGAAAAAAACTACGTATGTTTCAAAAATTGTTATATATATATATAACTCTAACAGAGACTTGTGTAATAAACTATTAGCGTTTATTTTCCACAATGAACTGTAATACGGACATCGACTTCTTTGTAAGACAGATAGTCAGTTTTTTTTGTGTCATGATCTCTGAAAATGTTGTAATCACTAACAGATTTGTGTAGGGTGAGGAGAGCATTAATATGTGAAAACTGAAAAGATGACCTAAAATAAATGTCATCCGTCTCATTGATTCTCAGCATGTGCTGCCTCTGTTAAGGTACATACACTACATGGCCAAAAGTATGTGGACACCCGACCATCACACCCATATGTATTTGTGAATATCTCATTCCAAAACCATGTACATTAATATGGAGTTGGTCCCCCCCCCTCTTTTGCTGCAAAAACTGCCTCTACTCTTTTGGGAAGGCTTTTCACTGGGTTTTGGAACATGGCTGCAGGGATTTGCTCCTGTTCAGCCATAAGAGCATTAGTGAGGTCGGGCACTGATGTCGGGCGAAAAAGCTTTCTAATTCATCCCAAAGGTGTTCGATGGGGTTGACGTCAGGGCTCTGTGCAGTCTAGTCAAGTTCTTTCACATCAACCTCGGCAAAATGTATCTTTATGGAGCTCGTTTTGTGCACGGGTGCATTGTCATTCTGAAACAAAAGGGCTTTCCCCAAACTTAGAAGGACACAATTCTATAGAATGTCATTGTATGCTGTATCATTAAGATTTTCCTTCACTGGAACTAAAGAGCCTAGTCCAAACTGTGAAAAACAGCCCCAGACCATTATTCCTCCTCCACAATATTTTACAGTTGGCACTATGCATTCAGGCAGGCAGCGTTCTCCTGGCATCCGACAAACCCAGATTCGTCCGTCAGACGACCAGATAGTGAAGCGTGATTCATCACTCCAGAGAACGCGTTTCCACTGCTCCAGAGTCCAATGGCGGTGTGCTTTATACCACTCCAGCCGACACTTGACATTGTGCATGGTGATCTTAGGCTTGTGTGCAGCTGCTTAGCCTTAGAAACACATTTCATGAAGCTCCCGACGAACAGTTCTTGTGCTGACGTTGCTTCCAGAGGCAGTTTGGAATTCGGTAGTGAGTGTTGCAACTGTGGACAGACGAATTTTAGGCTCTACGCGCTTCAGCACCTGGTGGTCCCGTTCTGTGAGCTTGTGTGGCCTACCGCTCCGTGGCTGAGCTGTTGTTGCTCCTAGACATTTCAACTTCACAATAACAGCACTTACAGTTGTATATATATACAGTAAAATCTGTCTAAGGCGGAATCGCACAGGACCGAATAAAATTTTCAGCTTAGCAGGTTTTCCGGCTTAGACAGTGAACATGCATTTTCTTAATTATGTATAATTTTTGAGTGGACGTTATACTTGCTTGACTCAAGAGAAGTAAGACGTTTGTGAATAAATTTATTATATTATTTATGCTATATTTGTTAGAATAAGAATAAAAATAGACATTCAAAATATACATAAGTACACAAAATGTTAATCAAATTTATTTGAAGAAAGTGTCCAATTTCAACTGTTTCGTTTTTTTGGTGGGCTTTCTCATGCAGTTAAAAGATGCCAATTATACTGCCTTTTCATGAAGTTCATTTTCTCCCTTCATTTTTGCATACAGTTTGGTAGCGTTAATATAACTTAACACTTGAGATGAAGTAGGAATTTTTATTTCCTCACTATCTTTTCCATTTTGTTCATCTTCTGAATCTATCACACTGTTACCATCTTGCGATTCTATTATAGATTTTAAATCAATTTCATCAGTTTCTGTTAAAACATTCTTGTCAACGTTCACAAAACTTTCCGCGTTCACAGAATCATCTGCATCAATCTTCTCAATCAGAGTTTGGATTTTACTAGAATCGTCATAACAAACAACTTCTCCACAACCTCTGCCATTATCAAGAATAAATCCACAGTTTCGAAAGCACTTTATTACGTATTCATCATTTACGCTTTTGATTGAATGAATTTAAAATGCAATTGATTCTAACACGTCAACTTTCATGGCCACTTTAGATGCTCTCTTACAGTCGTCCTACCTCCAGTGGCTCAGCGGACTTACGACCCTAAAATCCGGGTTTCGATACCCGTTGTGGGCAGAGCACAGATAGCTTTTTGTGCAGCTTTGTGCTTAATTCAAAACAACAACTACAGTCGTCCATGTTTTCAATAATATGCTGATGCATCAATTTTCTGTATTTTAATTTTATACACTGTATTATTCCATTATCTAGTGGCTGTAGAACTGATGTTGTACATGGAGGTAGAAAGACTAAACCAACATTTGAATGTTGAACTTTTGAGTGACAAGTTGCATTATCTATGAAAAGTGGAATATTCCTGTTTTCTTGTTCCATTCTTTTGTTTAGGGCCTGGCATGGCTAGGTAGGTTAAGGCGTTTGACTCGTAATCTGAGATTCGCGGATTCGAATTCCCATCACACCAAACATGTTCGCCCTTCCAGCCTTGGGGGCGTTATAATGTCAGTCAACACCAACTATTCGTTGGTAAAAAACTATGCCCAAGAGTTGGCAGTGGGTGGTGATGACTAGTTGCCTTTCCTCTAGTCTTACAATGCTAAATTAGGGACGGCTAGCGCAGATAGCCTTCGTGCATCTAGAAAAGACAACTCCTTTCATCTAAGCAAATCATACAAACAAATTTGTTTGGACTTTTGGTCCAATAATATTGGTTTCTGACTCGCTGTTGCAAAAATAAGCTATACACTTTGTAGGTCCTGGATGCGCTGTAAGTGTGACAATCACTATTCGATCAGACAGAAGTAGCAGTAGCTAGCTGCCTTTCATACAATTTACTAGTTCGAAACTAGGAACTATATTGTGTGTACAGCTTCTAGTGTTGTTTTGTATGAAAATTTTGAAATGAACTATCTCCCTCACATACTGACATTAAAAAAAACCGTTTACTTTATCTGGTTTCTGTGCTGTATTCCATGAACTATCTCCCTCACATACTGACATTAAAAAAAACCGTTTACTTTATCTGGTTTCTGTGCTGTATTCCATGAACTATCTCCCTCACATACTGACATTAAAAAAACCGTTTACTTTATCTGGTTTCTGTGCTGTATTCCAAGAAAGGAAAGGAAAACAGTTCTGGATTTTGTGTAGTCCACATTTTCACTTTTAACAAAGTGGTTATTGTACATTGTACCTGCAGTGGCACAACAATATGTCTGCGGACTTACAACGCCAGAGACCTAGTTTCGATACCTTTGGAGGACAGAGCACAGATAGACTGTTGTGTTAGACAATGATTCACTACGTTTTCAAGACAGCTGGTATGGATATTAAAACTTTATTTAAAATCAAGTACAGAACGACGTTTTGACTTTCTTAGGTCATCTTCAGGTTAACCTGAAACATTGTTCTGAACTTCATTATCATTAAAGTTTTAATGCCAATACCAGCCATCTTGAGAATACATTTTTACTTCAAGTGGGTTTCTTGTCATCATGATTCACTACGTTGTTTATGAAAAATGTCGAAGTTCTTGCATGAACGACGTGGAGTTACTTGTTAGCAGATGTAACAGACTTCTCTCACACAACACCCACACAAACTAAATACGTGTGCATTGAAATCGTAAATTTCACTGGGCTAGTAAGGAAAGAGTATCTGTTTTATTAGGCTTATAAAATCTATACATCCCTACCCCATTTTCTGAAATGTTTTGAACTTGTCGTATAAATAAAGTATGAAATATTAGCTGTTTTTTTTTTTGTAAGCTTGTCGTACGTTTGTAGTATTTATTTGAGTGAAATAAGTAAAAGATCTTGGCTCAGCGAGTTTTATGAACCTGGACATATACAAGTGGCGAACTACAACCAAAACTGTTTCCCGTTTATAAAAACGAGAGCACGTGAGGAAGTCAATCCGACAATGGCGTTGAACGTTTGTCTCTCTCTCTCTTTTTTAATTTGGTAATTATCTTGTAAATGAGGTGTCTAGTCTTTCCAGTGATCCTGCTAAGGCCTGGGAAATAATGAATTGAAAGTCAATCAAAGGACTGTGTGCATCAAATTTCCGGTTTCTGATAAAGGGTGATTTTAAAATTTTTTTAAACACAAAGTTACTATTTCCTAATCTTGTACACATTCCTACTCATAGGTAGCAGCACCATTCTCCACTTCAGTGATACTGCTATCGTTGCCCTAAATATTCGAAATATGTTATTATAATACTTTTGCGATCTATATAAGTACTATGCTTGCTTTACTTTGTAGGTAAATTTACTCGAAAATGTATCGATTAAATAGTACAAATCTCATATCGTTATAAAAGTTTTTGTCGGAGGAGTCCAGATTGCATATTGGGTTTTCCTTTCATAATCACCTTACCCGTTTTTTTTGTTTTTTTTCGATTTGTCAAACCTTTTAATGCAACAAGCGTCTGGCTGCAATTTTATCTTTGGTTCTTTTTTTTATTTCCAAAGTATTTCACACAAACAACACTCAACCCGTGTGTAATTTCCTTAAAAAATAACATTACACTAAATACAATTACTATGGCCCCCAGTGGCTCAGCGGTATGTCTGCGGACTTACAATGATAAAAACCGGGTTTCAATACCCGTGGTGGGCAGAGAACACATAGCCCATTGAGTAGCTTTGTGCTTAATTTAAAATAACAATTACTATGGGCTTTCTCGATTATTTAAGTCTAAAAGACGCATGGGTAGTTCGTTTAAAACCATATGCTTATCTTTTTTGTAAATACGCGTTCAGACGTTTCTGCATAATCAGCTAAGTTTGCTTTTATTACAACTTTATATTTACAGAAATTTAGTTTCGGTTCGTTTCATAAACTACTATAAATACCTTTTAACTACTTTTCCCCTTTAGTTTTGGCTTTATTCTTTGTTTTTTTTTAGTTTCTTTGTTTCAACTCATAAAACCCTACCATACACTTTATTCTCACAACTGTTTCATACTTTGTACACTGTTATAAGCACGATTACTTTATTTTTTATTTTACGTGTAGTTTTATTGGATAAAGTTACATCTACATGAACTCGTTTCCGTGACCGCATACGTTTTTCAAATAGACGAGGATTTATCGATCTAACACATAATAACTGCAAGAAAACATAGCTCAAATTCTATACGTGAAAATAATGAAGTAAGGAAAATTCGAGCGAAGAGAATGAGAACTACCTGTTAGTATGTTAAGAATATTACGTTTTATATATCACCAACTTTACTGACTCTCGAATTCCTCATGTCACATATAATTCCATGTTTATTTTGAAACATATTTGATGATTTATGTCTGGCTTAATGCGTTTTTCCCTCCATCTTTTCACTAACTTTAGTGTTTATCAGGTCCGAAAAGGAAACAACGTGATATGTTTGCAATATTTTATTTTGGATTTAAAGTATAGATGCACGTGCGTGTAAGCAGAACGATTATGTCGGCCACAAAATGAGAAGAGTTATCTTGTTTAAATGTAGACAGGCCCGACATGGACAGATGGTTAAGGCACTCAACTCGTAATCTGAGGGTTGTAGGTTCGAATCCCCGTCACACCAAACATGCTCGTCCTTTCAGCCGTGGAGGTGTTATAATGTAACGGTCAATCCCACTATTCGTTTGTAGCCCAAGAGTTAGCGGTAGGTGGTGATGACTAACTGCCTTCCCTCTTGTTTCATACTGCTAAATTAGGGACGACTAGCGCAGATAGCCCTCGTGTGGCTTTGCATGAAATTCAAAACACAACCAAATATAAACTAGCATTTGTAATGTTAAAACGTAATATCTCATAAAGTATATACAGAACTAATTACCAGATACTTGAGAACCTTTCTTTCAGGCCATATCAATCCTTTTGATACAATTACACTAGCTTTTTACACTACTTTAATTTCCTTTCATGGATTAGACCTCTCTGAAGCAGCCTTTCTCAGTGACACAGCGATAAGACTACGGACTTACAATGCTAGAAATCGAATTTTGATACCAGTGACGCACACAATACAAATAGTCCATTGTGTAACTTTGTGCTTAGCTACAAACAAGCAAAAAATCGACTACTGTGCCAGTTTGGTTTCTGTTTTGATGTTAAACTGAAGTTGTCTTATACATTTAATATTCCGTTACCTTTTATCTTCATTTGGACTTCTGAAACATGTAGTTTGTCTAATAACATAGGCTTGTGAATTTAAAGTTCATAAACAAATTTTGACTTTGATAAGAGGTTTTCCATGATACGTGGATTTTGAAAATCAAACTCCTTTTTTCTGTCACATAAGGATTTTTTTTACAAATCAGAAAAAAAAACAACTTATATCAAATTATTATTTAGCTCACTACAATGAATATTTTTTATTATTATGTTTTTTATTTTTGGGTTCTAGAACGATTTATAAAGTTCTCACGCCTCGATTGGTCAAGAGAAATCTATAACCAGTAGTTGTTAACATTTTAATCACAACAAAATGCGACCCGATTTCAGTGAAAATGATTCACATATGTAAATGTACATTTGAAGTTTTTGAAAAATGTGTACATGATGGAGAAAAATCGATATAATTTTAGGATTCAGTTTACAAGAATTACTGTAGAACATGTAAAAAATTTCAAGACGGTAAAACCATTGCAGACTTGTACGTGTAATTCTAATCACTTCAAAACGTAGCATCAAAATTAGTTATGTAAACATGGCAATACATCTCCACACTTGTTTTAAACTGTGATAATGCACATCAACATAGTAAAAATTCAATAAGAAACCATTAATGTGTATTTAAAAAATATCAAGTTGTCGTTGATTTACATTATTGACAGAAGATAGGATTTTAATATAAATAATACATATAAGTATCAACTGTATAGAATTAATTTAATTATGCCGCTTTCAACTTTTAGTGTTCATCTGAAATACTTTCTTTACCAGGACGACATGGTCTGTCTGCAATGTACAGCCACAGGAGAGAGGGTATGCCTTGCTGCTGAGGGTTTCGGAAACAGGCATTGTTACTTAGAGAACATAGCTGACAAGGTGAGTTTTTACAGTGTAAATATATTCAGTCATTGATTATGTGTGAGTTTATTGTGAATAAGACGTATGCTTTAAACTATAGGAATATAAATCTTCGATTTCTAGTCGGAAAAGATTCAAATAATTTGAAAAGAGTGGACAGTTTTCCCCCACGTGACCTACTTTTTTATGTATTTATGACTAAACAAGCTCGGTCATAGCGTGATCTTCAAAAGATAGCAATCGAAACTTCATCATACTATAATGGAACTCTTGTTTATATGATACTGGAAAAACATTTTCATTAGACGATGTGCAGCCCCATCTTCGCGAAATTTTAATCCTGTGTGCATGTATATTTGCAATAGGGGTCACAATTTTCCCGTTTCGTCTCAGCTTTCCGTCAGGGAAAATTTTATTTTTCTCCATTCTCAAGGTGCATATATAATGTCATGAAAAGTCACACGCATATCTAATGCACTGGCGCCATCTATATAAATATAACAGTACTGCCTGTTATACGTCCATATAAATATTTCCTTGGGTGTGGATAGATCTTCACCAAATTTAGCACGAAGTTTTGTTGGATTCACGTGTTTTGCTGTTTTTATGGGCGTTTTTTAAAAATTATGTATAAAGAAAATAACATTTCATGTTCTAAGATAACCTTTCATTAATCATGAATTTACATAACTTCCATAAAGGGTACCGATATACTAGCTAGTAATAATAACAGTCATTCTGTGCTATCTTTCTTCTCGTGAGAAACCATGCCTTATTTTACAGCGTGAAATATTTTGTGTATAAAATAGTTTCCATACACATGCACACAAAGCGCATTATGTGTTTGGTAAAGAGTACTAGATAACAGAGCAAAGAAGGATTATTGTTTATTGGTCCTTTTAGATTTGGATTACTCCGTGCAGCGATTAGGGTGAACAACTTAACCTCACCGTAAAATTGTGTCAAAGTCCTCGAAATTGAAACTCAAAAATAAAGGCTGTTAAAAATGGAATAAATATTATAAACTGAATAGTTAAAAGCTAGTTTGTGTGCGTACATAAACTGGATTAAAAACTTTTTTTTTTTTCTGATGGAACGAGTTCTTTTATAACAGTTTATATACAAACATTTTCTTATATTTGTGAGAAATTAAGCACATCGAAATAAGAACGTTTTATGTTAGGCATGCTTCAAATGTTCGAGCAAATCTACATTAGTGCTACCTGTATTCTAAAGACGGAAACTTTAATTAAAATAAAGTTTTCAATACCCATGTCAGTCGTCTTTTGAATAAATTTTTTTACTACAAGTGGGTTTCTCGCCATCACGAATAAGTGATATCTGCTATAGTCTTCACGAATTTTGAACTGATGGATTATACAGGAAAGTCGACTACCATCACATACCGCCAACTCTTGAATTACTCTAGTCGAAGTGGAGTTCAAACATCAATCCTTTAGCGCCCCCACATTTTCGAAGTACAGGTTGCGATTTTAAGGCAACGAGACACGAATAACGAAACCTAGGAGGTACACAAACATTGTGTCTCACCCAAATATTTTTTAGATGGTCTGCCGTTTTTTATTTTTTTAATCACTTTTTTGAAGACATCTTGAATGTTTGTTTGCAATTTTGGTTTGTTTTAAAGTGACAATCTAATTAGGTAGGTAATTTGGTAATTATTGCTTGTATTTTTCAACATGAGAATTAAAAACATTAAAAAATGTTGTAAAAAATTGGGTATATAATTGTTGCATATAATTTGTCTCATTAGGAAGAAATGGTTCTATTTCAATAAAACAATTCTTTAACACATTTTTCAGTGAAATACAAGAAACTGCAAATAAAAAAATATTCGAAAATAGAAAATAATGAAAAAAATTTAGTCTGAACACAAAACAAAAATATGTTCAATTCATGTAAAGAAAAACTTAGAGCAATAACCCGGCCCGGCATGGCCAGGTGGGTTAAAGCACTCGACTCGTAATCTGTGGGGTGCGGATTCGAATCCCTGTCACACCAAACATGCTTTCCTTTTCAGCCGTGGAGGCATTATAAAGTGACGGTCAATCTCACTGTTTGTAGGTAAAAGAGGAGTCCAAGAGTTGTCAGTGGGTGGTGACGACTAGCTGCCTTTCCTCTAGTCTTACACTGCTAGAGCAGATAACGCTCGTGTAGCTTTTCGCGAAATTCAAACAAACAATTACCCACAATTGAAAGATCGTTCAAAAAAGCTTCTTGAAATTAGAGAAATCTTGGTCGTCGACTTTATTTGATTACAGCATTAAAAGTCTTATAATTGTTTACAAAGTATGCATGTTATGGCTATCAAGGTAATGCCAAATTTTTGTAACAAAGCACCAAATTTTGGCAAAACTCTCTATTTATGAATAGGAATGCAACATCAAAAGTTAGTTTGTTTTAAATCGAGAGTCAGTGATCATGGAGATAAAACATTGTCTTGGACTCACCGTAGGACACCCGGTCCAGTAGACTAAGCACAAACCACCCCTCGGCGCTAGGTTATAAACTACCTTTCATAGATTTAATGTAGGAAATACGTCACACTGCGTTCCTATAAAAGATAAATATAAGAATGAAAGTAAGAAGTAAGTTAACCCTAATACCATATCAATACCGAGCAAATATTAAAATGTTACTTCTAGTTCCATACAGACATTCAATGAGTAGTTAAATAGGTGTTCAAATGAAACTAGTCGCAGTATAACGCCCTTTCTGCCCCTCCACCCTCATCCGATGGCTCTCCGATAACACAGAGAGCTTATAATGCTAAAATTCAGAGTTTAATCCCTTATATGGGCACAGCTAAGATAGCGCATTATGTATCCTTGTGCATAACGACGCCATACAAAGAAAGCAAGCATCACGTCGTGTGTTATACAAACACTTGTAACTCACCTAATTCATACCGACTTGTCAAAGTGGACACAATAATGTATCTCACAGTTAACATAGTGAATAGGTGCTCAGCATAATATACCCAATGACACTATACTATGTTGGGATAATGAATATATGCATGTTTCAGTATTACTTCAATAACTTATTGCTTTTGGATAGAATTTCCCACCTGAGATGTCGTCATGTGTGTTTGTGATTGAACAAGCTTTGTCAGTGCGTGCCCTTCAAGAGATGGTGACAGCTACATCATCAGACAAGGTAATCAAACACTTTATATTTTTATATGCTACTTCTGTGTTTTCTGAACGAGGTAATAATACTTGCTTCAGAACACTTTTTTTAGACATCTATGATGTTTCTAGGTAGATTACATGACGTAATATCATAATGTATTTCTATTGTAGTATAGGTATAGAGGTAAGGCGTACCTTTCCCTTGGTACACTTACTTTTTTGCAAATAATAATAATTGTGTAACCACGAGGAAACTATGAATCACACCTATTTATATTGACTATCCTTGCTTTGACACTCTGAAAAATTAACTATTCTAATTTAAGACCAAAATGTCTCCTATGGAACAAGTTTACATGTAATTTCAAACTTTATCCCATTTGAACATAATCCAGGCTTCTCCCTGGTCTCTATCTTGGAATATTTTAAAATGCGACTGAGCTTTAATCTTTTCACCTATGTATGCTCCCCTCCCGTACGGTTTAGATACCCGTGGTGGCTAAACCACAGCTGACCTTTGCCTAGCTTTGTGCTAAATAACAAACATCACCTAAGTAGTAAAATCATGCAGTATGGAATACTGTTAATATATCTTGAAATATATTACATTTATAGAGATGCAGCTGTTTAGAACGCAGTAAAATGATATTAAAATAATAGAGTTGGTAAACCTTACTGTCGAAATACTTACAACAAAACTTCTATCTTACCCTTTGCTTATCTTCTTTGTTTTTGTTTTTTTAGTGCTACAACACGTCACATTAGCTTATTTAGACTGTTTTCGTTTCCAGGTTCTCGAAATATAACCTAGCCTTTGTTGAGACTTTTTTGTTCTAAACTAATGCTGAATCAGTTTGTTGTGATCCCAATTTTTTTTACATCTTCTGGACGAACTCCAGAGATCGTGAACGCCTGACGAGTGCACTACTAACTGATATAGAGGGCTACTCCACTAACAGTTGCAAAGAAAGCACTTAAAAAAAAAAGAAAGAAAAATAAACTAAATTACTTCATTCTTCCCCTCTCACAAACGAGTTCCATCAACCAGTTTTGTTTTGTATTTTTGTACTAATTACGTTTTGTGTCTCCTGGAAATAAAATTGAACGTAGGCCCTCTAGCGAGTGCGCTGCTAACTGAATTAGAGGTTGAACTCGTCAGGAATTGATAGATTAGCAGTAAGGTACTTTTTTAAACCGGTACAAACTGCAACAAGACATTGCTATACATTGAAGTTGATGGCACATTTATATACCACATGACTACGAAAAATAATTGCAAATTAATATATAATTTTTATAACTTTCTAAAAATCGGTGAAAAATAAATACAACGAGACACTCAATTAGACATAAATGGTAGATATTAGCTAGACAGAAGGTATTTATATAACATAATAATTGTTTAATCATAGCGTGATGTTTCTTAGCCCTGACCTGTTCTTATATGCGTATATATATAACAGTCTCGTTAACGTTTGCTAGTTTTCGAGAATACAATTATGTATTATTAGTAACTTCCGATAGGAGCCAGCTATCTACAAATAATAAACTTAAATTTTTAAGAAATGGAGTTCATTTATTACACTGTTTTTAGTTGGATTATCTAAAGTTATAAAACAAAAATGTATAATGATTAGAATGTTGTGATTTATTGATGCTTTCGGTCGTAATTCCAATAATATTTCGTAAAGTTCGGCCACCTTAAGAACTTTTGATTAGTCCTAAATCAAAAATTACAATCGTAATGCAACTTAATTAATGAGACTAGTTTTGAAGTGTAGAATACAACATAACTTCTCAAATAATCCAGATTTTTATTTTTGTAGGGTAAAGGAACACAATCGGGTCACAGGACACTGCTGTACGGTCATGCTGTACTTTTACGACACCAAAACAGCAACATGGTGAGTGTCGCGCTCATTACTATTGGCGTGATATATGTTTGTATTAGTGTGGACAAACAGGTTATATGTGCATATATATATATATATATATATTTGTAAGTATTCTTGTAAAGAAGCAGGGTAGCACATATATATAATTATGTATATATATATATATATATTATTGTATACGAACTGGGTGACGTGTATAACTATTATAATAATACCCACTTTTTGTTGGTCCTTAAAATGCACGCGCACACTTTATTATCTAAGTGCGCATGTGCGCGAATTTCATTTTAACAGAGGTAAACAAAAGGCGGATATAAATATGTTTTAGAAGACATTTTGTACAACAACACATTAAAAATTATCAAAGTTTTTAAAAAGGTTTAACGTTATGTCTTAGAATAACTTATTTACTGATAGTATTAAGTATGGTAAAGTTTAACGCCCTAACTAAACTAAAGCAAAGTATGTACACAACTTAGAGTATTAATTAATCTTTTTATCGAATATAGGTCGTATTTAATAAAACCGTAGTTAATGTTAAGCCTGAGACAAGGATATTTAAAGATTTTGGTGTCAGCGTGTCCTCCGATAGTACAACGGTAACTCTACGGATTTACAGCGCTAAAATCAATGGTTCGATTCCCCTCGGTGGATTCAGCAGATAGCCCGATGTGGCTTTGCTATAAGAAAATACACTCTTAGTGTCAGCGATTAGAATTATTTTGTGTTATTCTACGAGTATTTTACTTAAAGAAGTATTGTTCCAATTTAAATATTACTTCGAATTAACCTTAAATGTTTTACAGGTCTCTGATGTTATATATGTATTAATATAAGCAAATAAGATAATATGTACACATTACGGTATACGAGTAGGGTAACATACGTATATCACTGAAAAAAAACAAGTAGCATATGTACATGTGTGTGTATTTCGAGGTCTGTTAAAATAATACGCGGACTGTTTGAATTGCGCGGCTCCAGTTGGTTCCAGGGGAATCCGCTTGGTGTCGCTGGGTTCGCACAGATCAGCTGATTACGACGCCATTTCCCGATTGCAGATATCTTCATTTGTGTATTAGCTACGCGGTTTTAAGTGAAGTGCGATTTTTTCGTTTGGCGGATTTCAGAATAAATGACTTGAAGGAGCAACGACTTGCTGTGAAATTTTGTTAAACTTGGAAAATCTGCGACTGAAACTTTTGCTATGCTTAACACGGCTTACGGTGATGTTGCTATGAATCGTACGGCATGTTTCAAGTGGCATGAACGTTTTAAGGATGGTCGACAGTCCATTGAAGATGATGAGCGTCCTGGACGTCCTTCCACGTCAACTGACGACCCACACGTCGACAAAATCAACACCCTGGTGCGGGCAAATCGACGTCTGACTGTCAGGGGAGCTTGCTGAAGAGTGTGGGATATCAGTTGGATCTTGTTACGAGATTTTGACCGAAAAATTGAAGATGCACCGCGTTGCTGCGAAATTTGTGCCTCAGAACTCGTGAGTTTTTGGCCAAACACTCGATCACTGTTCTTCCCCTCTCCCTACTCACCTGACCTTGCTCCTTGGGATTTTTTCTTGTTCCCCAAACTCAAAAGACCCTTGAAAGAAAGAAGATTTGGGACGATTCCCGAGATTAAGGCAAATGCGACGAAGGAGCTGGAGGACATTACAAAAGAAGCGTACCAGGACTGTTTCAACAAGTGGAAACACCGTTGGGATAAGTGTGTACGTTGGGGAGGAGAGTACTTTGAAGGGGTCCCAGACCTGTAACTTCTAAATAAAGTACATTTTGTTTTATGACGTCAGTCCGCGTATTTTTTTGAATAGCCCTCGTATTACAACAGAAGGACCGGATGGTGCACATGTGTGTATGTGTATATATATATTGTGTAACTCTAGAATAAGAATAATAAGAATGTCTTATGAGTTATTTCATCGCTGTTTTAGTAATTATTATTGACGATAAATTACAAACTGTTAATTTTGTCGTGTTACAGTACCTTGCTTGTCTCTCTACGAGTTCATCTAACGACAAACTAGCTTTTGATGTGGGTTTGCAAGAACATTCTCAAGGTAAGGGCTAAGTTTTGATTTCTATACCTCAAAGTTAAGCGTAATCTTAATCGTATGTAATCGTCTCATATATATATCACAGAATCGTGAAAGTACTCCAGACTTATGCGAAATTTATATATATATATTGCTGTATGGTGATACTACACTAGAGTTATATGTAATGCTGTCCCCTGCTAGTACAGCGGTATGTCTCCGGACTTACAACGCTAAAATCAGGGGTTCGATTCTCCTCGGTGGGCTGAGCAGATAGCTGTATGTGGCTTTGCTATAAGAAACACACAAACATATATGTAATGCTTTATATATCACTTTATGGCAACACTACTGCAGAGTTATGTATAATTTTTTTCATATAACACTATATAGCGACATTTATTCAAAGATATACGTAATTGTTTCGTATATCGTTATTTTGTGAAATTACCAGAGATAAACATAATCGTTTTGTATATGACAGTAGCACCCTTTTCGAACACAGCGGCAGTCAAGCAACTTTCCAACTTTCCTTTTCCGTAACTAATAAACGATCTGTGTAAGGATTGTTAATCATCTTCTTGTCTAGTTCTCTTAGAGTAACAATAACATGGTTTTTAATTATGAAGCTGAGGTATTATTGTCATTGTATTAAGTAATAGTCCCAAGTGCACCTGCCCTTAATTTTTACTGCCTGATGTAACGAGTACCAGTCACTGCTTTCTTTAGTCACGAACTTGTGGGCTTATTAACATATTTAATAACGTGTTTACGCTTCGGTGAACATAATTACATGAATTTTATATACGAGTTACAGAGATCTGATACAGATTTTACGTGGATTTACAGATATTTTGTGTGTATTTATTTATTTAATTTGTTTGGCAGAAACTAATATAATATTTTCCTTTTGTTTATCATAGCGAGAAGTTCTAAAGTTCTCACATTAGAATTTGTTTCTACAGGTTTCTACCATTTCTTTCATTTTGTTTCGGGAGTGCCTGTTAATTTAGCATTTTAGGGTTAAAGTAAGAAAGAGTCTGTATTTTCGTATTTCCTTCTCAGCAGAAAAAAATACATAAAATAAGTCATTCAGAGCACTGCTGTTAGACTCTTTCTTTTCCAAAGCTGTTGTGTATTTAAGACGTTTAAATTGAAAACAAACTTAAATGCAACATTTATTTAATTTCGAACTCACAACATTTACCTCATATATCTTTTCGCTAGGCCCGGCATTTGACTCGTCATCTGAGGGTCGCGGGTTCGAATCCCTATCGCACCAAACATGCTTGCCCTTTCATAGGTTGGGGCATTATAACGTTACGATAAATCCCACTATTCGTTGGTAAAAGAGTAGTCCGAGAGTTAGCAGTGGGTAGTGGTGATGACTAGCTGCCTTCCCTCTAGTCTTACACTGCTAAATTAGGGACGGCTAGCGCTGATAGCCCTCGTATAGCTTTGCGTGAAAATAAATAAAAAAACACAAAGAAACAAAATCTT
This sequence comes from Tachypleus tridentatus, assembly GCF_004210375.1. Taxonomy (NCBI): domain Eukaryota; kingdom Metazoa; phylum Arthropoda; class Merostomata; order Xiphosura; family Limulidae; genus Tachypleus; species Tachypleus tridentatus. The sequence continues at coordinate 143,503,820 of NC_134833.1, forward strand.
TTCTCGTTTTTCGCTAATGATTATTCAGCAAGATGTGAAACCTTACTTTTATTGTTCTTGTAAAAACTGTTGTTCGTACCGATTAAGTCTAACTGATGACACATAATTTGTTTTTGGAGCTTGTATAGGTGTACAGAAAACATCACAACTAGCTTTAGCACACATTTTATTGTTTAATCGATACTAATATCGCTTACCAGTAATTAAATTTGTTCACCCAATTAGTGTATTTAATAATTTGGAATAACAGCTACCGTGGTTTCAGTTTATTTTAATTTTAAGTAATATTTTCAATAAGACGTTTTAAAATCTTTCGAAATTTCCAGTAGATGACAAAAAACACAAAACGTGACATAGCCGGGTATTTAACGTGGCGAGGCTGTGAATTTAAGGGTTTAATGTTTTGTGGCTTGTTGTCGCAGAAAACCCACTCCACATTTTGGAGCCATGGGTGTGTTACTGGAGCAGGAGTGTGTTCATTTAGTGGAGATATTCATTTGGAAGTTCTGTCCCTTCCATGTGATATTTAGTCTTTTGTGGAGTAGTCATACTGTGTAACTTGAATGGAAAGAAATATATACAATCAGTTATTGCAGCTTTTTTGGATAATTAAAAAGGAAATGTAACTTATATCTTATGTACTTAATAACTTCGACGCCCCCACTTCAAATCTCACTATTCGAACAATAGAGACTGGTTGCTGTTCACTATTTACTTTACCCCAAAATTACTAACAGCCTTCAGTTGATAACCGTTATGTACTTTGCGCGAGAATTCTAAACAAATGCCTTCTCCTCCCCTCCGGTGGCTTGTTTTTTAATTTCAAGCAAAGCGACATGAGGGCTATCTGTGCTAGCCGTTCTCAATTTAGTAGTGAAAGACTGGAGAGAAGGCAATTAGTCATCACCACTTACCGCCAACTCTTGGGCTACTTTTTTACCAACGATTAGTAGGGTTGCCCGTAACATTATAATGCCTCTCACGACTGAAAGGGCGAGCATGTTTGGTGTACGGGAATTCGAACTCATGATCATCAGATTGCGAGTCGAGCGCCCTAACTATAACCACTAGTGGCACAACGGTGTGTTCGCGGACTTAACAACGCTAAAAAATCGCGTGAGCAAAGCACAGATAATCAATTTAATAGGTTTGTACTTAACTGTAAACAAACAAAGAATCTAAACAAATAACGAAACAATTATATCTATTGTTTCAGTGACTTTACTGTTTGCAAGGAAAATATATTTATCTTTAAATTAGTTTTTAAAGTTTGCTATTCCGTCTTTCGTTTTCATGATTCAACCAGAGAAGAATCCCACATTGTTGGTACCCGTACTGAATATTTAGTTTGTTTTCAGTCTGTACCAACATTCACATGTTTCTGCCTGAAGATTGAATTGCCTTTGTGTTGTCACTGAATTTTAAAACCTAATCTCAACGTACGTTTCTTGTTGCATTATTTTCAAATTGAATTAAGTTGCTGACAGAGAGGTCTATAAGATCGAACTTGTTGCCTTGGTAACGGCTTTCTATTAGCGTAATATACTTGTATTCAGAGACGTGATTGAAGGTTTTCATGTTGTATATAGCAAACCATAGAAATCACATACGTGGAGGTAGGCACAGGTACACACGTTTTGTATAAAGAGTGGGACAGAGATGTTAGACAGTCCGATCCTCTGGAGATTAGCTAAACCAAACATCAGTTCAAGTTAATATTTTGTAAGTTTAGTATCGGAGATATTAAGCTTCTTACCATCTACTGATTGTTCCCATTTTTTAAAATAACATGGATTTTAGGTTATTTTCACAAACCATATAATGCTGTTAAAGGTGGCTGTTCAGTGCCAAGCTTCTCAATAGGTATTTTGTGCTCTATCCGCCGCAGAGAATTAAACCTCGGATTTGAGCATTGTAAGTCCGGAAGCGTTATGACTTTCAAAATCGATAATAATCTTAAATATATTATTGAGGCAGGTTTACGTTTTATGGTGTAAAGAAAATATCTTTTTACTCAAGGCTTTGAACGTTTTATTTATTTCTTTGTTGACTTTTCTCAACTTATTAGTATTTATACCGGGATTGGTTTGTTTTGAATTTCACGCAAAGCTACTCTAGGGCTATCTGTGTTAGCCGTCCCTAATTTAGCAGTGTAAGATCAGAGGGAAGGCAGCTAGTCATCACCACCCACCACCAACTCTTGGGCTACTCTTTTACCAACGAATAGTGGGATTGATCGTTACATTATAACGCCCCCAAGGCGAGCATGCTTGGTGTGACGGGGATTTGAACCTTAGTTTAGTGCCTTAACGACCTAGCCATGCCGGGCCCTTTATACCAAGAAGAACGGAAGTTATTGCTTTACATATTTTTTATATTTTATTAATTTGTCTGATACTGGTGTTCATTTATACGTTTAAGACTCTAAAGAAGAATTTCTATCAATCATGAGTTTGAGTTCAATTTTGGGTTTGAATTTTTTGATCCACAGAGCTTCTTTTATTTTGACAACTTTTTCGTTTTAAAACTAGTTATTGTTGGCGTTTTCTTAGTGCAAAGCTACGCAATGGGCTATTTGCATTGTGTCCACCGCGGGTAATCGAACCTTGGATCTTAACGTTACAAGTTCGTAGACCTATCGGGGGCTGGATGGTACTGCATATTATGGGAAAAGTTTTTATCAGCAGTACCATCATATTCCTAATTTAGATCTTTGGTTAAAGTTCAATACGCAGCGAGTGGCTTCGAATTGTCTTTGATATGAAATATTTTCGAGTTTAAAAAAAGTAAAGATCAGAGTCGTTTATTTGCAATTATCAAGATCCTCTGATGGAAAGTAAACTATCTAGAAATTAGACACTAAAAATTAACCTTAGTTATTAAACCTAATTGTTTTTAAGAAACGGACAATGAATGTTTGATGTAATAAATCAACACGTAAGAAAAATCAACGTTGGTAATGGTTTAGTTACATTGATTCACCAATTCTTATCAGGATAACACGTCTTTGGTTGGTCTTTATACATTAGCAAGATGGATCTTTCTAAAAACTATCGACCTAGCCAGACTCTAGTCTTTTTGATAACTAATGAGTCTGTTAGAACGTCCCCTAAATGTCTTTATGGGAGGAGGGGGCAGCGGTTAGTCTTCGGATTTAGAATGCTAAAATTAGGGGTTCAACTCCACTTAGTAAACAAAGCAGATAGCCAATTGTGGCTTTGTTATAACAACACACGCACACATTTAAACCGTTTTTTTTTATGCCAGTCAAACTGTACTTTTTGATAACTACTGGCCAGAGCTTTTCCTAAGGATTTTTTTTCAACTACAAAGTTATATTTTAACTTCATTATTTTGTTAATACATAATGCCTTATTGCACCTATGTATATATATATATATATATATTCGTATTCTTATATTTATTTCAATTCATTTTTCTTCTTTACTCTAGAGAGTAGTCACCTTCCCACAACTGTCTGCAGGCAGTGAAGGGTGATTATAGATGTGGGATGTTGTGGGCTTAAGCATCCGCATCTCGCACTCCTAATATTTATTGCTACTCTTTTATTTCTTATGTGAAACTGGCGAATGGAGGTTAAGACTGATAGACGATGTATCCCCACCGCAGTGTGGGTTCTACTTTCGCAGCCACCTCCAAAATCTAGGATTCATTTTATGATCCCAATTTTAGTTTGCATCCTGGGATCTTTTCAATTAGTGCAGTGTTTTTGGTATAATTTATTTTTGTTTTGGTGTGTTTTTTTAAGTTACAGTATGTGTGTGTGTATATATATATAGGCCTAGTAACGAATGATCCAAATAAATTCTAGTAAATAACTCGAATGGAATTTTATGATCTTAAATGTGTTTTTTTAATATTTATCACTTTAACGTACTTATACAGGTGAATTTTCAACTGTACAAATATTTGTACAGATGTACAATTTGTGATCAACTGTACACTAGGGAAAATCCCTGCTAGTGATCTGGTTAGGGTAACATCCTTAAACCTGATCTATACATTAGTCAGACTGGTCTTTTTGATAACTACCGATCTGGTCAGGGTAACATCCTTAAACCTGGTGTCTGTACATTAGTCAGACTGATATTTTTTTATAACTTCTAATCTGGTTAAGATAATACCCCTAAGCCTGGTTTGTACATTAGTCAAACTGAATTTTTTGATAATTACTGGTATGGTTATGATAACATTTCAAGCCTGGCCTATAAATTAGTCAGACTAGATCAGGTTAGGATAACATCACTAGGCCAGCTCTGTGCATTACCGATACTGGGCTTAACTTATAGATTAAAAAGACTTATGATTTTAAAGTTAATTAGTAAAAACTCTTTAGTTTCGAGTGTGATTTCGCATTTCAGAAAAACAACAACAGTATTTTATGTTTAAAAATGTCAAAACTTTGTTTAACGGACGTAAGTAAGTTTTCTTTTTTTGTGTATTTCGGGGTGATGTGTGTGATAATTCTTACCTCATTGACGAGTGGTATATATGTTATTATTTATAAACTATTGTTCAAATGGTGGTGATGCTCTACAATAATAATTTAGAACACAATGTTAGTCCTAACTTGAGCTTATTTTACCTAATCTTTTATAGTTGTTCATATTACGCCACCTACAATGGCCCAGTGGCATGTCTGTGGACTTACAAAACCAATTTCGATATGCGTAGTGGACGCGGCAGATATAGCACCTTGTTCAGCTTTGTGCTTTAATACAAACAAAAGTTATTCTTATTACCTAAGTATGATTAAACTAATACAAGGGCATCTAGTGAAAAAACAGAACGTACGAGACTATTATGGGTATATTAGTCACAATGGGGCACAATGATAAGGTGGTTTAGAGATTTATATGCATCATAGGCACATTTTTTAAACTCTGTGAAAGTATTTTCTATCGCCAATAAAACTGAGTATTTAAACTATTTTACGGTTAGAACTCGATATATATGTAACTGAAGATGGAAATTATTTTTATTTCATTTCCGCTTCTTCTGTTTCATCCAAGGCCGGTCAAAGATAATTTTTAGATATAAGCAAACAATCACACACACACACACATACATGGTTTATTTTCTGTAGTTCTACTTTAAGTCTGACTGTATGTGCTAATTGTCAGCATTACAAATGATTAAACTGTTTCATTTGGTACTTTAAAATTTCATTAAAGTTACTACGTTATTTTCTAATATATATATATATATTCTACAAGGGGTTATTCCGTGTGTGCCTTTCTTTAGGTTAAGGGTAATTTTTTTCTCAACCACTTCTTCTTCCATCTCCTCCTGATCTCCAATTTGCCGCCCACTGCAATATGTCGCTATAGACCTAGGTGGTCTATCCTTTAGACCGTCAATTATATTATCTTTTTTGTAGCATTAATCATCTGGGTTAATTCAGCTTATGGCCATAGAATTTCTAACTTGACGAGTTGGCATCCAGAGTGGTCTCGTCCAGAAAGTATATCGTATATTACATTTGCAATGCACATCAGGATAGTAGAATTTTTGTAGGTTAATTAAAGAGTATTTATTCAGTAAAGCGTGTACCTTGGTAGATCAGTACAAAACTGGTGGAATTAGTGACGCAATGAGAAAAGGAGTCGTTGTTACTACAATTACATTTGTTAAATATCAAAATAAACACACCTGGTTCCAACTTAAAATTTCAAAAATGGTTTTTGAGACCACTATTACTTTAGACAAGTAAAAACAACAAAATCATTGATACTACTTATTGCCACTGAAACTTCAGAAACTACCTGTCTTTAAACACAGTGGAAAAACTATTTTTATGCTATTTCAATTTCGCCTCAGTGTTTCTCTAGAAGTAAACGTACTGTAAAATTTGGTGAAAACTGCGCGCAACACAAGCCATCTATCTGTGTAACAGAGAATCAGTATCTGATTGTCCCGACTCCAACACAAAGTTCGCGATGTTGATTGAATTAGTTTTTGATTAAACTAAGATATAGGTTACATAGGTAGCACGAAAATGCAGTTTCTTAACCTCTTCTGTACTCATCTGGCCCCGGATGTATGGCATTAATGTATTACGAATGAAGAAAATTAGGGACGAAAAAGAAAGTTCACGTGAACTATTTGAGCCCCCTCCCCTCCTTTACGCCCTCGTTAATTAGCGACCTAAAGCATACATCAACACGTGAAAGAGTTATGGACGCCCACAGAAATATTTTAGGGGGATGGGGCAAAATGTGTATGTAGCAGACATACATTGTAAATCAACAGTGTGTTAGTTTAGAATTGAGCACAAAGCTACACAATGGGGTATGTGTGCTCTGCCCACCACGGGTATTGAAACACGTTTTTAGCGGTGTCAGTCCACAGAAATACCGCTGTGCCGCTGGGAGGCGATAATCGACGGACCAAAAAATAAATGCTACGCATGATTATTCGCAAACACAAATTTGATGGTTTTAATAAAAAAATACTAAAAATATTTAGTTTATCTGCGATGTTAAGTTTACATCACAATATTTTTGTCAAATGTAGGAGAGGGGGGAATGACATTTCCTTGATAGTAAGATCGAACCATAAATTTAACCGGGCTTCCACCCAAAGACAAGGCTTAAAATTATTCTTTTTTCCCATGTAGATAGTCGGAATTGGAACAGTGGCTTTGGTTTGTTTGTTTATTTGACTGTTTTGAATTTCGCGCAAACCTACACGAGGGATATCTGCACTAGCCGTCCCTTATTTAGCAGTGTAAGACTAGAGGGAAGACAGCTAGTCATCACCGCCCACCGCCAACTCTTGGGCTACTTTTTTTACCAACTAATAGTGGAATTGACCGTTGCATTGTAACGCCCCCACGGCTGAAAGGGCGAGTATGTTTGAAGCGATAGGGATCCGAACCCGCGACCCTCAGGTTATCAATCGAGTGCCTTAACCACCTAGCCATGCCGGGCCTCAGTCTCTTTACATTTTCAAATTCTCAGGATCAGTGTGTTACGGTTCATCACTTTACAGTTTTAACTTTGTATTGGAAGAATAGGCTTCGATAGAAACACCTGTCACCACCTATACTGAACCCCTGTTCACACGTATGCAGAATAGAATAAAGATGCTGGAAAAAGACGTGGAAGTGATAACTGAATTTATTTAATAATCTAAAGGGTAAACTCTTATTACTTTTGCTGTTGTCATATATTTATATTTGTTTACAGTTTTTTCGGTAAGTATATTCACCTGTTGTGAAGGTTTATTATCAGCAGTTCCCTTTTAGTTCAACTGCAAGCTTAAGGGCTTATAAAGCTAAAATTCAAGGTTATGTCCCTACGGCTTTGCGCTAAAATAAAAAAAAACAAACTCGGCTGTTATTAGCAAGAAACAAAATAGATAAAATAAAATGTGTTAAAAATCTGTTTCTTATTAATATCATACATATTCAGGAGGATAACAGAAATGATTTGTTATTGTTATTTGTCCATCTAGAAAAGCTTATTCGATTAGAATAAAGTGCGCACGACGATATTTGTTGTACCGAATGAATTCTTCAAAGAGATTGACTGTTCTATAATACCTGGCAGTACGTTTGTTACCAAGTCGTCTCCCCAATGGCACAAGGGTATGTCTGTGGACTTGTACTGCTAAAAACCGGGTTTCGATGTCTGTGGTGGGCAGAGCACAGATAGCCTTTTGTATAGCTTTGTGCTTAATAAAAAACATACGTTACAATGCCGGGTCCTTTGTATTACAGAAAAGATTTTGTAGAAGTGTGACGTCACAAGCTTGAAAGCGTATATTACTAAAATCAGGGATTTGATTTCTGCAGCGGGTACATTAAAGTTAGGCCATCGTATAACCTTGCTCCAAAACAAACGACTACGAGCATGAGCAAGTGATCTTCTTGTTTTCTTTGTACGCCGATTGCTGTATTTAGAAAACAAATAATTCTTTTGTAGGTGAGGCGTGTTGGTGGACGATCCATCCTGCATCCAAACAACGATCAGAGGGCGAGAAAGTAAGAGTGGGAGACGATTTAATCCTAGTCAGTGTTGCTACTGAACGTTACCTGGTAAGTGTTATATGTGTTATTACTTTCACATGTTTTACCAGCCTTTCTGGTATATTATTAATTGTGTTCCGGAAACTTCGTAGTCATTAAATAATTTGTTGCTACATAATAACAACAAGATGTTCGACAGTTTCTTCTAGTTTCAAACTTTAGTTTCAAAACACACCATGTTATTACATTACACGTATATGACAATGCAATTCAAATTGTGTCTATTCCGTACATTCACGTAGCTTGAGTGATGTATTTCGTTATTATGAATGTCATCAGGTATACAAAAACTAGTGTGAAATAAAAAATATAATACCAAGTTTCTGTTTTTAAAAGAATAATATATTATAGTCCTGTTCGAATATACTTAAAGCTAATTACTGTGGAAATTATAGTTATATATAAAATCTTATCTTTTGTTGAAATCGTAATTACTGTGCCTAATGATAAGTATATAATTTCTATATTTTTGGAACCCCCAAAAATTGACACTTTTATAGTTATTAACTTCTTTACCCTTTTGAGTGTCCTGAAACTTAACAGCCTATCAGAAAACTATACTGCAAAAAAAATTAAATGTAGTTTAAAATATGAGGACAGTTCAGTTGATTCTGTCTGGATATAGAGTATAATAATAGTTCACAAGTCTCTTGAGCATAATAACAATAATGCGACTTAAACTCAATTTTGTCTAACTCGTTTCTATATTGTAATATTTTTATGGTTATTTTTTTGTGTATTTTGAAGTTTGCGCAAAGCTACTCGAAGGTTAGAAAATTACAAGTCGAACACCCTAACCATCAGACCATGCTAGGCTATTTGTTATGCCAACATAAATAAATAGTGATTGACTGTGGACATCTAAAGAAAATATAGTTTACGAAATATTATAATTTTTGTGTGGATACGTAATTTATTTTGTTATGACTACAATGTTAATACGTTATATAAATATGAGAAATGTTTTCTACAATTTAACTGAAAAAAATAAATATTAATAATAAATAATTTCACAGGAAATACTTTTAATAATATAAAGCATGGTTTTCATGTTATTGAGTTTGTAAGTAATGCTCGGTTTACTTTTAAAATTTTAAACACATTTAATTTCGCCACTTTCACGTCGATATAGATTGACAATTTACAATATAAAATGGCGGGAGCAAAATATTAGATGAAAATAGCCATGCATGTTCCAAAGAACTTAAAAGTAGTTTACGTTTGTGAAGTTCATCAACATCATTTATAATAAATAAACATACATATGTGTTCAGTATTTGGATAAATAAAAACTTTTACTTAATGACTAAAATAACCTTTTATATAATATCGTATGCTCTCCAGTGGCTCAGCTGTACGCCTCAAGACCCCTTTCGGTAAAAATCTGGTGTCAGTACACCTGGAAAGCACAGCACAGATAACCAACTGTGTAGCTTTGCTTGTACGTGTAACAATAAATTGTATGTTCCTAAAAGTAGTTTAAAATAGAGTTAGAAAATGTTTTATTTTTATTTGTTCTATGTTAAAAATTATAACTATTACTTACTGTAAAAAAATAAAATTTTATTGATTTATATTTTATCTAAAAAACATTTAATTTGGTTATAGCACACAGCCAGAGAAGAAGAAAAAACTATAGTAAATGCAAGTTTTCATCTTACCCACTGGTCTGTAGCGCCATTTGGTACAGGAGCAAGCAGAGCCAAAAATGTTGGTAAGGAAATTAATTTAAATATTATGTTTTAAACGCCTAAAGTTGACGAAGCATTAGAAATGAATAAGCTAACAGTTTGTGACAACAAAAAAAGACAAATTGCAATTCTCCCTCCCCCATATTCCATTTCACATCCAAAATAGGAAGTGTGTAAAAATAGTGTTTCAGATTTATTTTTTGGCTCTCACAAATTACTTCTCCAAGAGGGCTTTCAGAAATCCAGTATCAAGGCTCATCAGCTGGTCTTGGACGATGAGAGATAAAATGTTGTAAGCAATATTTTTAATGTAAATATTAGTCAGAGGGCGCATTACGTTCATATCGAGAATAGTACATTGTTTATAAATACAATAAATTAGCAAACTAAAATATAATGAAATATTGATTGAGAAGTTAATGAGTAGAGATTGAGGATTCAATGCAGTATTCACTGCTTGAACGATCGAGTAGTTGTTTTACAGATAGAAAATTAATCAAGTAGAGTTAATGAGTATGTTTGTCAGGCTGTTTTCAATTCAGTAAATTTCTGTGAAACTTTGCTAGTATATTAGGACAAAGGTAGTTTTGAAGTTTACATGTAAAGTTTGTTTGTGAACTCAGACCTACAGATTGCATCAAATGAACGTAACTAGTGCAGTAGCAAATGTAATTGAAGAAATAAATTATTGTTACATGGACTGGAGATAGTACAATTTTTACCAACTAATAATAAGAAGAAAAAATCTCGCTCAACGAGAGTAAAAGTTACAATAAAAAGATTCATTGAAAAAAAAATATATGTGTGTGTGTGTGTGTTTGTTTTGTTTTGAATTTCTCGCAAAGCTACACGAGGGCTATCTGCACTAGCCGTCCCTAATTTAGCAGTGTAAGACTAGAGGGAAGACAGCTACTCATCACCACCCACCGCCAACTCTTGGGCTACTCTTTTACCAATAGTGGACTTGAGTATGTGTGTGGGCACTATACCTTAAAAGTTAAGGTTTAAACATCTTGATAAAACGTTCAGTCGTTTTTCTAACATTCTAATCAAAATATGTAAATCTTTATGCACTGAAAATGAAGGTTTGAACACCGATAGTTAGCAAATAATAAAAAACCTATAGGCCTACGATTTTTGATAAAAATCATATAAATTGCAGGTTTTGTTTTCCTACAATTTTCATAATTTGTTCATTTTTAAGCATCTTGAGTTTATCATTCCGAAATGGAAAAAGTAATAGAAATGTGGGGAAAACCCTGCAGTTTACATCATTAAAACGTTAGCCTTTCTCAGGGTCTGTTTGTTAGGCTTAGTGAAGGAAATCAGGGTTCTTCGAAGGAAAATAATTGCAGAAAAGGGAAAAAATATTAAATATATTAATAACATACAGGAAATATAATATATTGTAACTTAAACTGAATTGATGTCTGTTTGTCGTAGAAAGGCATTTTACAACTAAGGACTGATGGCTGTGATGGGTAATAACTATGCTTAAAGTTTAATGGATTGTATAACATTACTTCTCACTCCTAAAGTTGACGGCCCGACATGGCCAGGTGGTTAAGGCACTCGACCCGTAATCTGAGGGTCGTTGATTCGAATCCTCGTCACACCAAACATGATCGCCATTTCAGCCGTTGGGACGTTATAATGTGCGATAAATCCCACTATTCGTTGGTAAATGAGTAGTCCAAGAGTTGTCGGTGGGTGGCGAAGATCAGCTGCCTTCTCTCTAGTCTTACACTGCTAAATTAGGGACGGCTAGCGCAGATAGCCCTCGTGTAGCTTTGCGCGAAGTTCAAACCAAACGTAAAGTTGACTGGGAAGGTTTAATTTATCGAAAATCACCAAATTCCAAACAAAATAATAGCCTTCTATTATTTATCTCATCATATTTTTTATGATAAACTTGGAAGGAAGTTACAAGGTGGTAAGGCAGCAAACGCACATGTAGTTTGTGAATGTTCCTGAACACGTGAAGGCACACGAGTTCTGATGTGATGCCAAATATGAATTATATCCAACAAGGGAATATATGTATAATTTCCTTTTATGACGTTTTTGAGTGAGAAGTATATGCATTTTTCTGTCTATTTGATGCTCTTTTTAATTCACTTAATTTCTTTTCGGTTGTCAAACATACTGACGTTGAACAGTTTCGTAGGTCTAATACTACTAATAGATGTACATAGTGGAGTTAACTATGAACACTTTGTGAGTTGTTGTTATTCCCAGGGGTTTGATCCACCACAGTGGACACCACCAATAGCATTCAGTTATTTTTAAGCAACTGTGCTACTCTCATTTATTTACTCTCATATATTACGTTTTTATACGTAAGTTAAAGAAAATTATTTAGTTTTTACTTGTAAGTTGTAGGCTAGTTTGTTAGAATTAATACAACCTCGTAGTGGAATGGGTTTTAATTACTTGTGTTTAGGCATTAAAAAATGATAATTGTGAAATCAAGTGTCTTAAACAGTCATTAGTAGAGTCTACACAGCTGGTCTTCATTATTTATTTGTTTAACTCTAATAAGATTATTTTTTTCATGTAATATTAGTTAAAAATACAAAATATTTATGTTATTAAAAGTACTGTTTCTTCCTGTTTAACATTCTTATAAATATAAAAGGATCATCAGTGCCTGTAATAATTATTTTAAATCTTTAGGATATGTGTTTGGAGGCGAAGTCCTTAGGTTTTTTCATGGAGGAGATGAGTGCCTTACCATTCCTCCCACTTGGTCAGAAGCCCCAGGACAGAAGTAAGCATGATCATATAAAAAATATATATATATTTATTTAATATATTTTTTGTCTTTCATTGGTAAGTATAGAAATTTCCTATACCGTGAATAACCTGTATTACCTTATTCTATAAGTTTCCCAGTTGGAAAGCAGTAAGTCTTTGGATTTTCAACTCAAGAATGAGGGTTTCAGTTCCCCTTGGTGGATGCAGCAGATAGCCCAGTGTGGCTTTGCTAAAAGAAAAACATAACCTAATTCTATAATCACTAAACTATTATACATTAGAAATTTAGAATCAGTTTATTAGCATGCTGAAGTTATCACATCTTACTCTGATGTTTCACTTGTAGTAAAATAGCTTTGAATGAACTTTACCTGAAAGCTTGTGTAAAAACAAGTTTATCAGGTAGAGGAATCGCAACACTTATGTGAACTATCAAACTTCGACTACACCCTACATTTTACTGTTTCTTTTCTTTTTATATTTTTTAATTTAAAAATGAAAATATTTCTGCATATTTCAATTACATGTGACAAATACAAACTTTTCTAAAGCTTACTGTGCAGTTCTGTAAGTGTGTTTAATTTATTTTAATAAAGTGTGTTGTGTATTGTAGCGGAATGTGTAATAATTTGGAAGTATGCCTTGGGAATATGCAGTAATATCTGTTGCATATTGATACTAGTTTTTTAAAACTTGGTACAATGTTTTACAGCATGGTCGTGTATGAAGGTGGAGCAGTTCTTAACCAGGCGAGGTCATTGTGGAGGTTGGAATTGGTTCGAACAAAGTAAGTTTCATTTATTTTAGGATAGCATTAATGTGCATCAACACTAGTTGTAAAAATAGCATGAAATATCATTAAGAAATTGTAAAGACTCACATTAAGTCCTCACACTACCAATATTTTTATACTGTTCACTACATATTAAGTCCTCACATTACCAATGTTTTTATACTGTTCACTAGCAGTGAAGTCCAAATATATGTTATTGAGTTATTTTATATTTTTGCTTGTATGCCACAACACTCAACATGAAGACCTGACACCGAACTGGTTAGGTAAAAATCACTGATTTTCTATAAAAACACGTCAGAACTTAATATTTAAATGAGGTACAATATTTTGAGGCATGGTTGTGTATGAAAGTGGTGCAATTCTTGTCATGACAGGTAAGATTGTGTAAACTGTATTTTTAATATTCTAATTTAGAAGTTAGCAAAATTAACTATCTCAGTACAATTACTGGATGACTCATATCTTTTTGAGAGGACATAAAGATATATAAGCTATTTTCTTGAAGAAATTGGTGTTTGTAAAAATGTTTTGATAAACCTTGCAGATACATTAATACAAAGTTGCCATTGCATAATTACTTTTATTTGTGCTATTTTGATATGTTAATATTAAGTTTATTTTAGTTTACAGCAGTTATTATATACATATTATATTTTTAGATGGTCTGGAGGTTTCATAAATTGGGGCTATGCTCTTAGAGTTCGTCACATCACTACAGGTCGTTACCTGTCATTTAAAGAAAATCGAGAAGTTTGCCTGGTATCTCGTGAGGAAGCCCCTGTAGCATCAACAGCCTTCTGCTTGAGGCAGACAAAGGTAAACTAACTGACAGAAAGTACTAACTTAAGGAGTGATTGGTTTTTGAACCATTTGTAGAGTTCTAACTTTACATAAGATATATGGACCACAAAAAGTAAAAAAGACAAATATATTCAGATTTGTATACATTAATCAAAATGTATAAGGTATAGTGTAGTTTTTTGTCTGTTTTTTTTTAAAAGTCTTGAAATACTTGGTGATTTCTCACAATGTTGGAGAAAAAGTGTGCCAAAAAACTATATTCCTTTTATAGGTTAGTTTTATTATAATTTTTTTAACATTTTAGTCATAGCATAGTTAATTGGGTAATATAATGTAACACTTTTTATAGGATGATAAGAAGATAGTTATTGATGAGAAAGAAGAGGAGTGCATAGGGTCTCCACTGATAAAATATGGTGATACGACAGTGTTCATACAACATCTTGATACAGGCCTCTGGCTCTCATACAAGGTTAGTTTAAATAACCTTTTTATGAGAGAAATCTGTAAGGCTAGCAAAAAATTATTGATTAACTGTAAAAATAAAGATAAACGATTTGTATAATGCTTGTATAAATTTCCTATTTGTCATGAAAGGCTCATTTTTTTTCAAGACTTTTCATTTGTGTAGAAACTGTAATGAGCAATTTAAAACCTAAGAACATTAGTCATAAAACAAAAACCGCATACCTATATTTTAAATAATAAAATAAGAAATGGCTCATTGGTATGTGAAAGTGAATCAAGGTAAAAACTAGAATAATGGTGTACTTATAAAAAAAAAAAAAAAAGGAATATTTTAAAGAAATATCTTGGGACATTTTATTCAAATAAATGCTGAAAAAATTGCAACAAGAAGTTCGACAAATGTAGAAAACAATTCTAGCATTAGAGAAACAGAATGTTCTTTGGCTCCTGGTATTGATTTTTAAATGCCCTTACACACGAATTACTTTTTTCTCGTTTTTAAAAAGAAAATATTAAAGTTCTGTTGTCATATTTATAACAGTCGTACTGGTGCAGCCAAACACATCACACTTTGCAGGTTACCAACTTTCAGATCCTAGCAGTAACAATATTTTTAAAGCAAATGCTTTTAAAGTGTTTAACAATGATCAGGGCCTGTTGAAAAGTTTCTGCTTATGTAGATAACATAATGTTTTGGAACAACATGGGACCTGTTTGTTCTTCTCAGCTTTTTCTAAACTAAATTAAAATAAATAAAAAAAATCTTAGAACCAGCCTTTATCATTCATCTACTTGTTAAGATTTTTCTCATACTCACCTAAATTTACTGCCTCTACAACATCCAAAGGCAACCCATTCCAAAACGCCAACTACCCTGTTATAAAAACGAAACTGTCTTGTTGAAGATGACTCCTACCCTGCCAAAATTTATATTTGTGTCCTCTAGTCCTACTGTTCTCACCATTAATTATGAAAAAGATGACACATCAATGCTGTCCATTTTCTTTACAATCTTAAACACTCCAATCAGATCTCCTCACTTCTTCTTGCTTCAAGAGAACACAATGAGAGATTTCAGCCTTTCTTCAAACATCAACTGCTCCATCCCAGGAAATATTCTGGTAATCCTTCTCTAAACTCTTTCCAACAGTTCAATGTCTTTCCTAAGGTAAGAGGTACAAGACTGAACATAATATTTGGTCTTGCCAGTGGCCTGTACAATGAAATTATAATCTCTTTAGACTTTTTATTTAATATGAGGGTAAGGCTGTGTGTAGCTTTGGTGTTTCTAGATTTTCAGAAAGTCTTTGACAAGGCTTGTAAAAAAATATCTATATAAATGTGTGGGATAAGTTAGTTAATTGGATAAAAGTAACAGGATGGAAGAAAGCAGAGAGCTGTTATAAATGTAGTTCACTCAAAGTGGATTAATGTTACAAGTGTGATACTTCAGGGGTCCATCTTAGAACATATACTCCTGATTTACATCAGTTAAATAGATAAAGGAATAATCAATATATTAGTTAAATTTAAAGATAATATTAAGGTTTTGGGTGTTGCTAGTTGTGAAGAGGATGTTGTTACTTTACAAAAGGAGTTCAATCATTTATTGAGTTGGGCAAATACATGACAGATGGGTTTTAATTACAGTAGATACAAGATAATAGATGTGGGTTGCCATAATTGAATTATGAGTATAATTTGGACAGGAATAACCTTAATGTTGTCATGTTGTATCTGCATAAATATTGAATACAAATCTAAGGAGGTTGTAATATCATTTAAGGCTACATTTGCAGTATTGTGTCCAGTCTTGGGCTCCTAACCTAAGAAAGACATTGAATTGTTGGAAAGGGCTCAGAGGAGAGTTACTAGAATGATGTGTTGGGATGGAGGGATTTGTCATATGAGAATAGATTAAGGTCTTTGAAATTGTTTCCTCTCATCCCTGAGACATTCATCCAACGACGTTCAGTTGCAAACTCTCTCTTTGTTAACCTAAAGATGACCTGGAAAAGTCGAACCTTTGTTCTCAGCTTTATTAGTAAAAGTGTTAATACTAATACCAGCCATTTTGAGATACGTTTCTATTTCATGTGGGTTTCTCATCATCAAGAGATAGACGAGATTTGATTGAGGTGTTTAAGATTGTAAAGGGAATCAATAGCTTGATGTGTCATCTTTTTTCATACCTAATGGAGAGAATAGTAGGACTAGGGGACACAAATATAAATATAAGCAACGTAGAAATCGTTTTCTACTGAGAATTTTATTTTCCTATCAGGGTTGCTGTTGCCTAGAATGGGTTGCCTTTGGATTTTGTGGAAACAGTAAATTTAAGTGAGTTTAAGTAAAAGCTTTATAATTATATGAATGGTAGAGGCATCTTAAGATTTTTTTGTTTTTTGTTAATAGTTTAATGTAGACGGATGGACAGTGGAGATGGACCAATAAGGTCCTTGTTGTCCATAAACATTACGTTACTGTAATATGAAAACTTGTATTCTTTGTATTTTGTTGCATGTACCATAAAGGCTTCACAGATTTAAAAAATTCTGTACAGCTTTTCCTTTGAATTTAGAACAAGTTTTGTAAATATAACAGTAATTGTCTCAATAATTTAAAAATAATAATTTCTGTTTTTTCATACGTTTTTATGTTGTTACATACATTTTTGAATTTATCACGGTTGATTGTCTTATCCTTCCAAGAAGATTATACTTAAAGATACACTGTTAACTTCTTGTAATTACGTTTTGCTTTCAAGTGTTTATTATTGGATTAACTCTCTCAAAACAATTTTTGGTTGACTTATATGTTTTGAAACGTTTAAAATTTTTTTCTCTCTCTCATCAGACCTATGAAACAAAAAAAAGAGGTGTTGGAAAAGTTGAAGAGAAACAGGTTTGTGGATGATATTTCTAAGTGTACTGTATCTGTATGATTTGTAATCTTTCAGTTATTTCTTAGTTTGTTTGTCAAAACTATTCAGTTATCCATTTATCCTGTGTTAGTTTTAAAATAGTTTAGTGACTTGATTCTTAACATTGATCTTTAAATTTAATCTTAAGTTTTAAGTCAGTCATCAAATGTATCATTATGAAAGACTTACTTCTGTAACTCTTGTGGTAATTGTTTTTTGCCACTTCCATTTAATTTGGAATTTTGGAGATTTTGTTTTGAAGTTCTAAAGTTGTAATATGAATACTGATAAATTAAGCATTAAGTGCAGGAAATATCAGCTCAGTATTAAATTAATGAGCAAGAAAAAGATCTTTTGGTTAAAGACACAAGTGCAAAAGTTGGGAAAATTACTATTCATATGAAGAATTAATGGGAAATGTCTTAAAATGCACCCTTGCAGTTTCATGTGATTTTGTAGTTCATTGACTGTTAAGATAGGTAACTTTTAGATGCTGGACAACAGAGGCAATGAAAATGAAGGCTTTACTTACGTTATTCATGTCAATTTAGTATGTCTACAGCCTTAGTTTCACTGTAAGTTGAGATTTATTGATGTTAAATGACATTATATATTTTTGGTAGACAAAGAGAAAGTTACACGAAATGTGTGTTTATAAATACCTGGTTAACTTTTGTCAGATTGAAGTCATGTAAAGCTTTTTATAGTTGTTACATACTTCATTGTAGAAAAATTATTTTATTCCATGTAATAAACTTAAATGTACTGTGTTCAGTACATTTAATATTTCTTATGCTGGACTTAATATGCACTCTAATCAGTGCCAATAGAATTTCCATTTATATTACCTGTAATTTATTTACTGTGGAGATCAACATATTCTTTATGTTTTGTAGGCTATAATGTCTGAAGAAGGTAAGATGGATGATGGTCTGGAATTCAGTCGGTCACAGGAAGAGGAATCTCGAACTGCTCGTGTTATTCGAAAATGTGGAGCTTTGTTTAACAAGTTTATCATGTGAGCATAAAGTTAATTTTGTCTTTCTGTGTAATTCATGCATTCACAAACTCTATGAACTTTTTGTTAAAAGTGTATATAATTGCATTAAAATTTCTGGTTTTTTATGTAATTATTTTCTTAACCTGAAGCCAATGTTTCATAAGCACTAACATAAAACTGTAACAGGTTTCTTTAATAAACACCAGTGTACACCACTTTCTTGACCAGAATTTAGTAAAATCTTAATATAATTAACATAGTGTGTGTGTGTGTGTGTCCGAAATATAAACAAAACATGGCACCATCTATTCAGTGGAACAACAAACAAAAATCCATAAAAAAATTTCATACTTTGAGTATTTAAGATTCAGACAATTACAAAAAATAACTACAATATGTGCAACAACCATTGCTTTATCACAACACTCTTTTAAATAAAAGTACTGTCTTCACAACAAAAACATGACTTTCACTAGAATCGTATATGAGAGTTAGTTTGTATCTTTATTGGTGTAATTTGTAAATATAATATTAAAATGGAATTCTTTTAAAAAAATGTTATTTCTTTCAGTAAAGTGTATCACTTTTGATGTATAAAAACATTACAATTTATATCAGCACAATCCAAACAATTTTCTCGTTCAGTATTTCACAGAAAAATCCTTTTTTTAGAAAATGTTCACTTTTCCAAAATTTTTTTAATGAGGAATGAGTTCTAGAGTTAATTACTAACATGAACAGTCATCCATAATATACAATATCCTAAACTTATATGATATTAATTTGAAATGTTCATTATTGTTTCATTTAGGTTGTAGCATGTCTGTTTGTTTTCATTTTTTTTGTATTTTTTCTTGTATTTATACATTTGAGACAGTTAAGAACAATTTCCAGGGTTACAAAGTCACAGTGAAGGGTTGCATATATTTGGATTTTTTATTTCATTTGATTGTTATAAAGACCATTAAGAAATTACTGTAATTTAAAAAAATACTATTTAAGCTCTACATTATTGTGTTACATATACGTAGACCCTTGTGAATTAATATAGTTTTGCTTTAGTTATATAATGTAAGATCCTCTTAGCCTGACATTTAGTTGGATGCAGTTCTATAACAGTCTTCAAAAGTACATCTAAACGAATTGTTTATTTTCACAAATGCTACAATGTAAACTTGAAAGGTTGCTTGAAACAAGTTTATAATTGAAAACTTCCATCTTTTCATTCTATACCTTAAAAATTATAACAATTTTAGAAAAATGAATGAGAGTTATTATGCTACTAAGACTAAGTGTGTTTCTTTTTAATTTATGTAGGGGCTTAAATACTTTAAAGTCAAAACATCAAAGCTCTATTTTTACTGAAACTAATCAACAGGAAATGATAATGTGCTTAGAAGATTTAATAAATTACTTTGCTCAGCCAGAAGAGGACATTGGTAAGTTTTGACAATTACTAAGATTAAAATATATTTACGTATATTAGATTTTCCATTCTAAATATTTCAAAATCGAGTTGTTATTATACTTTTTAAATTACAAATATTGTTAAAACAGTAAGGATAAAACTGTATTTTGAACTTGGTTTTTTTATATTTACATCAAGAATTTTAATGCAGTTGCTTAAATAGTATTTATATAGATAGATGAAGTTAGCATTTTTTTAATTGCAAAAATACCAAACCTTATGCCTTAAAATTGTGTTAATTTTTCAAGAATATTAATATAAAAAGCTAGAAAAGCTAAATCTTTTAAGTAAAAATACATTGAAAATAAACATATATGTGAAAGGTATGTTAAGAAAATGAATTATATATGAATAAATATATCAGATTTTTTCCCAAAAAACAGGAAATGATGAGAAAGGAGAAGTTTGTTAGGAAAAAAAATCTGATATATTTATTGATATTTAATTCATTCAGAATAAAATTGTGATATGTAGAATGTATTGTCCAAAATGTCTGTAGAAAAATCGATAATAATGTATTTTATTAATTAGGCTAGAAATTGAGTTCATTACATATTTTAAATTAAAAGGTTTTAATGTAACTTCATGTTTATAGTAATGTGTTTTGGTTACATTTTGTAATTTAATATCAAATGACTGCTTGAAAAAGTGTTTTTGAAATTATGACTTTGGTAAACTGTGGTATTGAGTGAAGGACCACATGAGTAACATAGAGGCTGAACACATTACTTTAAAATTATTTTAAAGCTTCACTACTTTCTTGATAAATAGCATGAATACTTACTACATTCTTCAGCTGTTTGAGGAGTAAAGCTGTTGAATGGAAGTGTCTATGGTGTCAAGGAAAACACTTTTCTATGTGTGACTTGTGTCACTTTTATGGATGAAGATCCTTGATGATTATGTTGCCTGGAATATTTGGTAGCTTTTGCATCTGACCTTTGTGGTCATGGATTCATAAATGTTGCAAGACTACACATTTTGCTTGACATGGCTGGAATATGCCTTTTGCAGTTCTCTTTTTGGATGGTCCTGGGACCCAAAACTGATATATATTCCCAATTTTCAATGTTATCAACTACAAGGGATATTCCTGTTTTTAAAACCCTAAATTTTTTATCTGAAAGTGTGGATATTTTGTGTCAGATAGGGATATAGCATACTTTCTTAACAGTGATAAATTTTGATGGCATAACACTAACTGTGAAACACCAACTAATTTCAAAATGTAGTTCTGATATATTGCCTGCCACTAGTACAGCAGTAAGTCTACAGATTTACAATGCTAAGATAATGGGTTCAGTTCCCCGCGGTGGCCTCAGCAGATAGCCTGATGTGGCTTTGCTATAAGAAAACACACACACAGTCTGATATGTATATATCCACCAAAATGGTAGTTGTCATGTGGCTTGCTAATTTAAATATTTAAAACTGTTTGAATACTCAACTCTTCATAACCTGTATTAAAGAAAGTATCTTAATATTTTATTAAATATTTGTATTTCTGTTAGTTGTAGTAGTTCAGCTAATGATGAGATTTTCAGTTTCATGGCATTTGTAGGAAAACATTTTTATGTTATAATTGAAGCATACCTAATGTAATGCTATCTCTATTTTACTTTGTAGAACATGAAGCAAAACAAAACAAACTTAAAGCTTTAAGAAATAGACAGGACCTGTTTCAGGAAGAGGTAATTTACATTATGTACCTAATGATTTTTCTGTTTTGTAGAAACATGAATATATTGAAAACTAATGATATTTTACAATGAGTAGATGCTATTCTAAGGGGGAAAAGGTTAAGACTAGTATGTTTCAGTGTTGAAGGCTTTAAAAAGGGATAGAAAAAATTCTGGAAAAGCAGACAGAAGGTAAGGTGTAAAAAATTAACCTATTTTTTTTTTTAGTGGAAGGAATTTTAGGAGGTTTTACTTATGAGGATTTTGAGTGTCTTCTAACTTGGCACATAATAACCTAAGTTAATTTAGTTGTGAGAATAACTTGGTATTGCACTAAATTTATTACTTGCTATGACACAGCAGACTAATTGTTTAATGATTATGTTACAGATTTCTTTCCTTTTCACTAAAGGTAAAACTGAAATTATAATATGTGATAAAGAAGTTTAATGCATTCTGTGATTTTCTGCATTCTCTCTTTGGACTACAGCTTTGTCATCTTAGCACTCATTAGTATAGCTTAAGTTGGCAAAAAAAAAAAATACAGTTAAGTTTCTTACAGTGATGATGTGTATGTAATATTAATGGTGTTTTTGAGTAATTTTTATCTCATAATGTAATAACCTAAATTAATATTGGCATGTGAATAGTATTGTGGCATTGTGTTGAGTTTGTCATTCAGTGTTATTTATATGGAAATGGAGATATTTACACGTTATCCAAGAGCAATTTTTTATTCCCTGAAAAGGAACCACTAGTAAGGCAAGGTACAAGAAACAAATTAGAAATTAACTTTCAAAATTTTGTTGTATTGCTTTATTTTTATTTAAGTAATAAAAAATTATAATATCAATATACAGGAGAAATAAAGTAGGTTAAAAATATTTTTTCTAAACTGTGGCTGAAGATCTATAGAATAAATATTGGATTAACTAGTATTCAGTGTGTTTTTGTCTTGTATTGACACAACAGTAAGTTTAAAGACCTATTATGCAACAAAAACGGATTTTCATAGCTGTGGTGAGTGCTGCATAGATAGTCCATTTTGCAGCTTTGTGTTTAATTATGAGCAAACAGTTACATAAATATTTCTTATTCCATTTATCTTGGATTGGACCATGTCTTTGAATGGATATAGTTCATTAATGTACATTCAAAACTATGTTTTGTGTTGTTGTTTTTCTTGTAAGGCTTAATGTATACATACAATTCTTTCATATAGGGCATCTTAAATCTTATACTGGAGACAATTGATAAAATCAACATAATCACATCTCAAGGATATTTTGTTGCTCTAGTTGGAGAGGAGAGTTGCCAACTCTGGGAAGCAATATCTGGTTATCTGTACCAACTATTAGGTATGTTTAACTGGAAATGGGTTTCTTTAAAACGCTTGCTATTACAAATACAGATATTTTAGTTGATTCTTTCTTACCAGTTTTTCTCATCCAGTGTTCCCTTTTTCAGTGTCATTCCCCCTGTAAGTTATTTACAATAGCTCATTCACTCCAGTTCTAGAAAAGATAAAAATGTGTATATTAAAATACAAATTTTTTTAAGAGTTAAATATACACTAAACTATAATTAGAATCTACAACATAAAATAAATGGAATTATAAACTACAACTAGAATAAATAATAATAACTAATGACTTTTTTTGTTTTTAAATTTGTTGTATAATTGATAACACTCATTAACCTTGGTTCTGATCTCATTAAATCAGGAGTGAACCATTCATCTTGTTGAGAAGCACTGTTCCAGTTTATTTTTGGATAATATTTTAGCTTCTGTACTGATTCCTTTGTTAGCATAAGGCCCGAAGTGAAGTTTCCAAATTGGAATAATCTTGAAAGGAGATTACTAAAGAGGATTTTAAGAAATGTTTAAAGATTTTTTCAAATTTTAGAACTGTATAAGATTTTTCATGTAATTATCCTATACTTTACTATAATAATCTAAGTCACTTGTTTTAAGTCACATACAAGTAATATTACTTGACTGAACATGGTGAATTTGATGGTTTATGGTGTGTATTATGTTGCTACAAAATCATGTTCCATGCATTAGGACAGGGATTTCCAAAAGGCAGCCTGTGGCATGGTTTTATGTGGCCCACAATGGTCTATTGAAAAATAACCCACTTTTATAATATTTTTTTGTAGTGAAGAAATGAAAAATTTTGACTTGTGAGGTAAAATGTATGAAAGCTCCATCTGACAATTACTAATGAAATTTTAAAATTTATTTTGTGTGCACCTATATGTTTATTATTTATGTCTTTAATTTTACATTAATAACTTGATAGTAATAGCTTTTAAATTATATCACTTACACCTCGGCATATTATACCATCATTCCCCCTGCTAGACAAAATGGACTCACTTAGCTATATACTCCCTCCCCTCTGCTAAACAAAGTGAACTCGCTTGGCTGGTGGCTGTTGCCAGTCTGTTCATTTGCTATTGTGCAGGTTGACGTGTTGTAAATCATCACTGTTCAGTTCCATGGTAAATATAAACATGAGCAAAATTTTTAAGAAACATAAGATTGACAGTGAAAATAGTGTGTACCAGGAACATTGGGAACTTGATTATTTAATTACAAACAATAATGGTAAGTTGCAGTGTTTGGTTTGTATGTAAATTATATCAGTGCCCAAAGAATTTAATGTGAAAAGACATTATTCAACAATGCATGAAGAAAAGTATAAAAAATATGAAGAAACTCAAAGTTCAGATTGTGGATTTCAGCAAGAAATTAAAACAACAAACGAGTATGTTTAGCAAGTTGTCAGAAAGCCAGACATCTGCTTTGAGTGCTTCATACATCGTTTCTCTTGAACTTGCAAGAGCAAAGAAACTTTTTATTGATGGCAGTTTAGTAAAGAAATGTGCTGTTGAAATGGAAAAGGTACTTGGGGATACCAAAATTGGTGATAAATTTGAATCAGTGCCACGTTCCAACTAAACCAAGAAGTGTCACTGATATGGGAGAACAATTAGAAAACTCATTTGTTGGATTAGTTGAAAAAGTAATTATTTCTTGCTTTGTCTTGACGAAAGTACTGATTAAGCAGATGTAAGTCAGCTGTTAATATTTGTATGCATTATTTATGGATATTTTTGAATGAAAGAGGAACTATTGAATGTATGTGCTCTTAGTTGGACCACAAAAGGTAAGGATATCTTCAAGGCAGTGAAAATTTCAGTTGATAAAATCAGTGGTTTCAATAAGTGTTCAGCAATAGTAACAGATGGCGCACCTGTGATGATTGGAAAAAATTAAGTTTTGTTGGTTTTCTTAGGGAAAATGAAGTAACTTATCCAACAATTCATTGTGTTATTCATCAAGGAGTTTTGTGTGGGAAATTAGTGAAACAAAACGAAGTTTTTAAACTTGTTAAAGTTATTAACGTGATAAGAGGAGGAAACAAAGCTCTTTTATATCAGCAGCTGAAGCAGTTTCTGGAGGATATTGAGGTAGAATATGAGGATTCGGTTCTTTACAACCATGTTAGGTGACTCAGTGCTGAAAAGTGTCTTGAATGATTCTTTGAAATAAGGAAAGAAATGCCTGGGTTCCTTGATCAGTTCGTTTCATCAGATACAACACAATTGGAAGAAAAGCTCAAAAGTAGGGATTTTTTAAAACAACTGGCTTTTCTCACAGACATCACTACTCACCTTAACGATCTCAACCTGAAGTTCCAGGGGAGAAACCAGATGGTATCAGATTTAATGGGTTTTGAAATAAGTTAAGAATTTTCAAAGTTTGTTTAGAAAACAACAATTTGGCTCACTTTCCAAGTTGTCATCAATTAACAGAACAGTTCAAAAGTGACAAGCCACTTGATTTTTCAGAATTTTGTGTAAATATTGAAGATATCATAGATTCATTTAACAGAAGATTAAAAGAATTTGAAATGTTAAAAAAAAGGATAGAGCTGTTCAATAATCCTTTTTGTGTTAACATAGAAAATCAACAAGCTGATGTTCAACTTGAATTATGTGATTTGCAAGCTGATCCATTTCTGCAAACCAAATAAGAAAAAGGACCAGATTTCTTTAAACTACTTTTAAAAAATCGATTTCCAAATCTGTGTACTTTGGACAGAAAATGACATCAATGTTTGGAAGCATATGATATGAGAAAGTGTGTTTTCCATGATGAAATTCATTAAGACTCACAACAGAAGTCACCTTATGGATTTTTCTCTGCTTCACCTCCTGAGACTAGCAAAGACAGAACTCCATGTCAACATACCTGCTTTGGTCAATGCTGTTGAGTGACTTCAAAGTTTACAATGAAAATTTTATGTCCTTACTATGTTAAATATCATAGATATGTTTGCTATTCTAGTTTCTTTTATATGCAGCATTTTTCATTACATTTATTTATTACATAAGTGAACATGTTTAAATTACATTTTCCTTTTATTTTCACAATGAAATAATCTTTTTTTTCACAAATATGCCCATCCAAATATCATGTAACGTAAAGTAAGTCACATTCAGATTAACTTCTTTCCCAGTCGTAATTCATTTTATTATGTTGAAAGGACATAAATTAACCCTAACATGGATCTATTTACTCTTTATTTTGCATTATGTAGTACACCAACAAGCCCTAATTTGACAAAAATATAATGCTGCCTGCCACTAGACTCGTGAATATAGTTGTGGCTCTCAGACACTCTTAAGTTGGAAACCCCTGCGTTAAGACCTTATGTGCATTATAAACATGAAGGTCAAATTCCACTATCTGATAACAATAGCCCAAGAGTTGGTGATAGGTGCTGTTGACTAGCTGTTTCCTCTCTAGTCTGTCAGTTCAAAATTGAGAACAGCTTGTACAGGTAACCTTTGTGTAGCTTTGCATGAATATCCAAGTATCAATACTGGATAAGTAATTTTAAACTAATATTTGTAATACTAATACCAAAAATATAATTTCATTTTTTTAAAACAGGAAAGAAATGTGAGATGTAATATATTATTTTAGATAAATTATATTTAATATTGCTGCCTTTCTAAACCAGCTGCCATTATTAAGGGAAACCACACCAATTGTGCCCAGTTTGCTCAAGCAAACAGATTAGACTGGTTATTCAGCAGGTTAGGAAGCCAGCAGGCATCTGAAGGCACAGGTGAGTGAACTTATTTGACGTATCTACTGTAACATAACATCCTTTTAAGTAATAATCATGTGACTGAGAATTATATTTATAGGATAATTATTTTTTGAGAACTTACCAGACTAAACATATAGTTTACTTAGTTTCATTTTGAGTTTGCTTACTGATTATCAGTATTATGTTATTGCAAGTCACAGTGATTACAGTATAGAAGATACATTTTTGAAACAGGTACGATGTTTCTGTCTCTTGTGTGATCATTCTTTACTACACAAGTTTGGATGGTGACAGAGGTGTTAGTATTTACATTATGTTAAAACTTGTATATTTTAGAATGATTGCACCAGTAATCAAAACATTATACCCATAGAAGCTGTAACTTGCAATAAAATAGTCTTTTATTTATATATTTTCAATATGTTTAAATTGTTAATACTTACCAGAGAATTTTATCTTCCTTACTTTCTAACCTAGGAATGCTGGATGTCTTACACTGTGTGTTGATTGACAGTCCAGAAGCTCTGAATATGATGAAAGAAGAACACATCAGAGTCATTATCTCACTACTAGAAAAACATGGAAGAGATCCAAAAGTAAGCTAGATTGGTCTTGTTTTGTACTCAGACTTGTTTATATTTTAAGTTAAATAAAATTCTGTTGTTTTATGCTTGAATTTGTTTTGTCATCTTAGTTTGTAAGTTCAGTTTGGAATTAGTCAACAACTACATTTATCTTCTAGGATGCTTACTTGTTTAGTAGTATGTTAAGGACTGGCAAATAATTACAAATTATTTATCTAATAACTTTTGGGCCACTGATATAGCTTGGAAGTAATATAGGTTTTAGTAATGTGAAGAAACACAAAAAGAAATTATATCACTAGTTTCATAGTCAACTAATATATAGCTAATTATCATACACTATGATCATACAGAATACTGAATATGTAGCCAGTAATTACAGTGTATCACAAGGATGATACAGAATACTGAATATGTAGCTATTGATTACAGTGTATCATTAGGATGATACAGAATACTGAATATGTAGCTATTGATTACAGTATATCACAAGGATGATACAGAATACTGTATATGTAGCTAGTGATTATCATATAGAGTATTGAATAATAGAAGTAAAGAGTGGTAACAAGGTGAAAAGATAGTTTTAATGATAGACTACATTGTTATTATTGTAATGCTAGAAGTATAAGAAATATATTTGTTGACTTTAAAGCACTGATCAGAACAGAGGATTCTGATTTAGTAGGAATAACTGAAGCTTGCCTGGCTAAATAAATAAAGGCAATTTGGATTATAGGAATTTCCTTGAAATATACAGTTATAGGTTGATTAATAGGGATAAAATTCTAAAGGAGGAGGTGACTTTGTAAATTATGAGTTATGGCCTATTCAGGTTGAGGATATGAAAGCAAATAGTAGTGAGGTTACATCTGATTGGGTTTCCATTAGCAGTTATAAGAAGAGAAGGCTTTTACTTGGAAGTTGTTATAAAGCACCAGATGAAGCTGATGAAATTAACAAGCAGCTCTGTAGGGAGATAAACAATTTAACTGTTAATGAGCTTATAATTATGGGAGATTGGGAAATGTTAAAGTCAAATGATGAGGAAGAAATGTTTTTAGAAACCGTTAAGGATGTTTTCCTTCAAGAGTTGATGAGAGAACCTACCACAAACTATACTATTTTAGATTTATTTTTAACTTCTATTATAGAAATAGTTGATTTGGTAGAGATAGGGGAACATTTGAGTGGAAGTTATCAATTTATGAAGTTTTTCTGCATATGGGTATAACTAATAATAAGGCTTAAATAACAATCATGGGTTGTGAATTGGGCAACTGAATTACTTGAAGATACTGTAGAACCATCTTTATAAATATTCGAGATAGGCGTGTTTCTTACAGACAAAAAAGGGTGTCTGTGATAGGGATCTTTTTTCAAATATTATTAAGTGAATTGATAGTGTTGCATTATCTTTCTTTGTATTTAATGGTGAGAATGGTAAGACTAGAAGACCTCAGTATAAATTTTGGCAGGATAGAAATCATCTCCAACTAAGACAGCCTCATTTTTCTAACAGGAGATGGTTGGTTCTTGGAATGGATTGCCTTCAATGTGGTAAATGCAGTTTATTTAATGGAGTTTAATGGAAAGATTGATAAGTATTTGAGTTATAAAGACTGGTATAGAGTTCTTCAGTATTTAGGTTAATTTAGTAGATAGGATGTTATATTAATATTTACATTATCTTTGTAGTTTTTATGTTTCATACAGACATGGTAGAATCTCTGTAGCAAGTGTATTGTATTTTAATAACTAATAGTTTGCTATTATTTTTATTTTGCTTTTCGTAATTTTTTGAAATTGAACCTTCACAGTGAAGAAGAGGTTAACTTGTTCAGTATTTTTAATATATAACATATTGAAAAGCAAAGAAAATACATTGTTCTTCACTTTGTTGTTAACATTTCTAGTGTATTATTTCCCCGCATCTCCACTGCCATTTTGTATAAATAATATATTGAAATGATTGAACATAAAAGTAACATTCGTGTAGGTCTTGGATGTTCTTTGTTCACTTTGTGTGGGTAATGGAGTGGCAGTACGTAGCAGTCAGAACAATATATGCGACAATCTGTTACCAGGAAAGAATTTGTTACTACAGACTCAACTTGTTGACCACGTAACTAGGTGAGACTAATATTTTTGTTCTTCAAAAGCTATGTTGAAAAAAACATTCATATTTAATATCCAGAACGTATAAAAGTATTCACATATGTTCTGTGAGCATTTTCTTTTGCAACTGTAAAAATTGTATACATATTCAGCATAAAAAAAGAAAACATCATAATATGTAAGTAAATGAATATTCAAAAATATTAAAAACAATGTGTTTATAAAATGCAAAGGATTACAAAACCATTACTCTAAAGCTCTTTTAATGGCTGTCTCAATGCATAAAATAGTACTTCAAATACCTGCTTTGATTCATAGGATTGGGAGTTTGTTGTAATTGCTGTAAGACTGGTTATGTTAGAAATCACTGAAATAATTTTAATGCAGGAGTTTTCTTAAGAAAATGTAAAGTTTAGTATGTTTAAAGAAGATCCAAAATACCTATTGAATTTTTTTTTTTGAAAGTACAGAAATATTTACAAGTACAAATATTATATTGAGAAATCTTGCCTGTAAATACTCATTTTGAAGGGATGTTACAAGAATTGTCAGTGGTGAATTGGACAACTGAGTTAGTTGGAGACACTGATTTAATGAGGAAAATTTTTAAGGATACATTTTTAGATATTTATGTCAATTATATTCCTTATAGAAAAAAATGATAGCTGAAAGTGTAAAACAACAGGTTGTGTCATAAAGGGTATAAGAGATAAATTTAAAACAATATCACAACTTTAAGAAAGTTAAGTTGACTGGTGTGATAGGAGATTTTGAAGGTTATAGAAGATGAAGAAGGTTGGAAACAGGAAATTCAGACATCAAATATGATGTATGAGAAAAGGTGGACTGAAAATGTAAAAAATTAACAGCAAGGATTTCTTTAAATACTTTATGGGTAAACATAATGTTAGAATAGGGGTAGGACCTTTGAAGGATAAGGAAAGCTGGTATCTGATAATTATGAGATGGCCAAGATAATATTTTTCCTTTTTCTTCAGTTTTTATAATGAAGATTTAAGCAGTACTCTTGAACAGTTGATAGATGGAGACAAGGTCAAACGAGTTGACTGCATTAATTCTGAGTCGCTTAAGAAAACATTTGCAAGCTTAAAAAATGATAAAGGTCCTGAGCCAGATAATATTTACCCAAGGGATTTGAAGGAGATTAAGAACTGGATATGTGAGCCACTTACTACTATTTTTTTTAAGTTATTGAGTAGTGAGGAGGTTTCAGTGGATTGGAAGTTAGCTGATGTCACTCTTCTTTTCAAGGGAGTTAATAAAAAAGTGTACTGTAATTATAGGCTTACTTGTCTTAAACCAGCTGTGGGAAAAGTTTGATAAAAGGTGTTTTGTAAAGTCATTTAACAAATTTTTGATTTTATTTGGTAGCCAACATAGTTTCACCATGGAACAATTTTGCCTTACAAATCTTCTGATATTTTTTTAAAAGGTTACTGTATTTGTCTGTTTTGAATTTTTGCACAAAGCTGCATGATGTATATCCATGCAGCCATCCCTAATTTAGTAGTGTAAGACTAGAGGGAAGGCCCACTGTCAGTTCTTGGGCATTTCTTTTACTAACAAATAGTAGGACTGACTGTAACATTATAATGCCCCTATGGATGAAAGGGTGAGTGTGTTTGGTGTGGTGGGAATTCATACCTGTAACTCTCAGGTTATAAGTTGAGCCTGCTAACCACATGGCTACATCAGGCCCTGCTTAGAGTGTAAGAGTGTAAATTTGGTGTATCTAGATTTTCAGAAAGCATTTAGTGAGTTGGGCAAATAAATGGCAAATGGATTTTAATTATAGTAAATGCAAGATAACACATCTAGGTTATCATAATTTAAATTGTAATTTTGATGGAAATAATTTTAACAGAGTTATGAAAGATAGAAGTTTAGATTGTATCTACAGAAATGTTGAATTCAGGTTTAAAGAGGTTATAATTTCATTGTATAAGTCACTGGTTAGGCTACATTTGGAATATTGTGTTCATTCTTGGGCTCTTTACCTTAGAAAGGACATTGAATTGTAAGAGAGGGTTCGGAGTAGGGTTACAAGAATGTTGTCTGGGATAGGGGATTTGTTATATGAGAAGATACTAAAAATGTTCAAAAATTGTTATCCCTTAAGGAAAGTTAGAAGGGATCTGATTGAGGTATTTAAGATTGTAAAAGGAATTGGTAGTGTTGATGTATCATCTTTTTCCAAACTTAACAGTAGGAATAGTATGACTAGGAGACACAAATATAAATTGAAGTAAGATAAGGACCGTCTTTAGTTGAGACATTTTTAATTTTTCTAACAAAGTGGTTGGCCTTTGGAATGGCCCACCTTCAGATGTTGTGGAGGCAGTAAATTTAAGTGAGTTTAAGAGAAAGCTTAATAACTATATGAATAATAAGGACTAGTTTTTAAGATTTGATTTTATTCTGTTTATTTTTTAATCTAATTATTTGATAGTTTAGATTTGATGATGAAACAGCCCAGATGGGCCAGTAGGCCCCTTGTTGTCCCTGAACATTATGCTATGTTATATTATTTATGCTGCCTTGCCAGTCTGTTGTCTTCATGTCATGGTGGGTTGAGGGATACCAGCTATTACTTTAGTTTTGCATAATTCATAAGCATGAAGGGACATCAAACAAATATTAAAGTTTGCTTTATTTGCCTTTCTTTTTACCTGAATAATGGATGACATTATACTGAACCAACATTTATTGGTTGGTCGTAATTTGGATTCATATTTACATACGCAACACAACTTGTAAAAAAAACTATAAAAAAATATGGTAGGTATGGTGTTAATGAAAAAATATTTGGCACCTACTAAATCCTGCTTGTTGATAAGTGACAGTGTTGGTGGTGAGTCTTGTTTCGGTAGGCTATTCATTCGTGTGGGGATTACACAATTGGGAGTAATTGGTTTGTTCTCTTAAGTGAGTGAACTCTCCTCTGTGGTCCACTTACATCTTCATTCAAACTCTTTCTCTCCTTATGCTATATATATTTAACTGATAAAAATAATGTCCCATAAGGGGTGGTTTATTTAGGAAGGTTTAGCCTACTTAAGTATGTTATACAATAGTATAAAATGACCAAGCAGAACATTAAAAAAAGATAATAGACTTGGCCAGATAAATATTTAGTTGTATTAATGTTAAAACTGATCTCCTCCTCTGCCACCATTCACCTCTCCCTTATCACTAATGCTTCAAAAACATGTTTGGGAAAAGTTGTAAAATACTTGGAACTTTTCATTTTGTGGTTTAATGAAATCTCTGTCTATGTATATTAATTTTTAAAACAGTTTAGAGGCTTAATAGATTGGCAAAAGATTGGCAAGTTGTTCTACTTCATTGAATTGTAAATAGAGAAATTTACGTTTTTACTTTGTTGAGAAAACTTACATTTCTTAAATACACATAACAGTAACACATCTGATATGGTACATTATCTCTTCTAACATATATATCTAATCTTGTTTAGTTCTGCCTTCTGTATCCAAGAACATTTTCACCTGCCAATCTTTTACAAAATATTAAGCCTTTAAACTGTTTTCAACAACCCTTCACCAGTAAAACAGGCATGTTGAGAGCAAAATCAAAACATGTTGATGATGGAACTGCTTAACATGAAATAACAGTTGCACTCCTGTTGTAAGAAGGTCACTGTATGATGATTTACATAAAAGATGTAGTTTAACCATGATAATTATAGAGTATTGGAGTACAAGTATTGTGGCATGCAAAATAATATTTTGCATATAGAGGGTAGCACTGAATGAGATTATATATTTTTATGATGGAAGTTAAGTACCTATTGTAAATATATTTTCAGTATAAGAAAATTATAACTTTTTGACTTTTATTAAAATAAAATTAATGTTATACATTTCCCTCTTTTTGGTGTGTATTTTAGAAATATACGTATCAACCCTATTTCATTTGGGATATTCTTTCATGTTTTTATATTTATTTGGAAAATTAATTTCGGCAAAGTTATTTTCTTAAACCAAATTATTTGCTTATAATCATGAATTTTTTTTAAAAAAACAATTCACCAGTTGTACTGAAAAATGTGTTTCTTTATTTACCAGCATGCATCCAAACATCTATGTTGGCAAGGTGGATAGTTCTGCTATGTTTAGGAAATGGTATTTCGAAGCTATGGTTGACCACATGGAAATGGTTACTCATCTAGAGCCTCATTTTCGGGTAGGTTGGGCCAGCACAATTGGCTACATACCTTACCCTGGTGGAGGATCCAAGTGGGGTGGCAATGGAGTTGGAGATGATTTGTACTCATTTGGTTTCGACGGAGCTCACATGTGGTCAGGTAAAATCATTTTTAAATTAAGTTATGAAATCACAGTTTGACTCAAAGGTTTTAACAAGAGTTACTGATAAACGTTTTTGAAGATTTATGATATAGGGTTTGTATGTTGGATTAGTTGGTTGTTCTGAGTTATAACTGTTCATTCAAATCGATCTGGCCAAGATCATCTACCAGACTGTTTAATTTTAATGTTCTTTACTTCACAAGTAATGCCAGATTTATTTGGAGTGGCTAGCACTATTAATAAATCTTATTCAAATATAGAGAAGGCCATAACCTTGAAATGCTTACATCCAGTGTTATAGACATATCTTTCTTGGACAGAATGGGTGTGACATTAATAGAAGTACAAATGAACAAAAGCAGCTGGAATGAAACCAACTTTCTTTATCATATGTTACATAAAAACTTCAAATAAATGATAGATTGAAAATAATACTATATTAAAACAAAGAGGTAGAAAATACAAGATACTTTATACATCACAGCCATACCCTCTTTCGTACCTCAAGCTTGTCTTTAATTGCATATATTTAAATCTTAACTTTAAAACTAGTAACATCTATACATGCAGTAACCTTCTTACTTCTGTAAACTGTTAAACACAATGCAGATGTTGCAACCCTTTAACAAAGAAATTCATACATAATTATTTTAAAATACTCTTAAAAAAAAGATGCAAGCACTTACTAATATGTAGTTTACCTTTAACCTTTACCATAAACTGCAGTCAACTTGCAACTATACACAAGGAAAAAAATCTTTTTCGTGACCAGTTTCTATTCATATGTTTATAAAATGCCTTTCAAATGTTATATACAAAATACTCTTTAACAAAGAGTCTTTGGAAATTCATGTACTACATAGTGCAACAAATACAAATACAATACAAACCTTTTAACAACAAATTCACAATATAATTTCACTTAAACAAAAAAAAAACTTTTAACATAATATTTAACTTGTAATTTTCATAGCAGATCAAAAGGAATGTTCTTGGAACTAATTTATACACATGAAGGAACATCAAACAAATATTGAAGTTGATTTTCTTCAGTTTTCTCTACCTTTATTTCAGCTGAATGATGGGTGACATCATATTGAAACCACATTTTTGTCCTTCCAATTTTGTGATTGGTTTTAATTTAGACTCCTGTTTACATAAAGTATGCCATGCATCTTGTACTGAAACTGCCAACTTAGCAAGCTTCACAAGTGCTTATACCATATTTTCCTGTAGAAAATCTTACCTTACTGTCTTTAAAAATCTCAGTTCCCAGGC
Organism: Tachypleus tridentatus; assembly: GCF_004210375.1. Lineage (NCBI taxonomy): Eukaryota > Metazoa > Arthropoda > Merostomata > Xiphosura > Limulidae > Tachypleus > Tachypleus tridentatus. The sequence goes on from NC_134833.1 coordinate 143,538,917, forward strand.
TTCGTTGGGTCTTTGCTTGGCCAATGCTTATAGTTTTGCTTCCCACTGTTGCTGTTCCCATGACAATGTCAAATACAACTTAACTGTTAGGTTCCTAGCCTAAAGTTAACAAAACTAGTCATCACTATTCCACATTCTGTAACATTGAATAAAAAATGATTAACATAGAGCTTACCACCACAAAACTACATTTTAATGCTTTTTATGAAGTAAAAGCATTGCAGCACAAAACAACCCTTTAACGCTGAAGAAAATAGATCATGTTGTTATTAACACTGCAAGACAAACTTTACAAATCAAATATATATACACACAACAGAACATTCCAATAAAACATTTGCATAAATAAATAGAATAAAAGAACATAACGGGTAAATAAAAATGATTTTTATTTACATATTGCTTCTCTATACCCATATGAGGATCAAATTTCATCATTATATTGAGGTACACTTTGTCTTTTCTTTCAACATTTGAGGATAAAAGGTATTCCAGTATGACAATATTACAGATTTTTAATCATCTTCAGCTTTCCATTCTTAAATCTTTTGTCTTGTAAATCTTTCTCGATTGCTTCCAATTCCATGATATTCACAAGTCACACTTGATAAACAACAAGAACATAATCACTTTCAACAACTTTGGCATCAGTGCAAAACACTTCCTGTTGTCAGTTAGTCTATAGTCTGGAGTTGACAAATCTGTAGTCATCCATTTTCCACATCTTTACTTTCCATTAATTACTGCAGCATCAGATGAAATCAACACGGAGGATTCTGTCAACAGGATACCCTCTCTTATAGATTCAAAGTCAGCTGCACTCAGACTAAAAGATCCCTAAAGTTGTTCTTTGGTATATTAGGGTACTCCTTGGTGTCGTTAAACAGTATGTATATTTCTATGATAGTTTGAATACCCTCAGAAGTTTCAGCACACAAGAGAATGGCATTCTGCTTGATAAAGAATAAGGTTACCAAAAGGTAAAATTTGATCTTAAATGGCAAAGCTCAGATTTAATTTGTAAGGTGAGATTAATTTCAGTTGATCAGAAATGTCAGCCAGGTGTTTAAGTTTTAAAGGGGGTCATAACCATCCAGTTACAACTCTATTCTTCAAAACAATTGGCCTAGGATGGCCAGGTGGTTAGGGCGCTTGACTCATTATATGTGGATATTGGGTTCGAATCCCTGTCACACCAAACATGCTCACCATTTCAGCCATGGCAATATTATAATTTGATGGTATATTCCACTATTCATTGGTAAAAGAGTAGCCCAAGAGTTGGTGGTGGGTGATGATGACTAGCTACTTTCCCTCTAGTTTTACACGGCTAAATTAGAAATGGCTTACACAAGTAGCTCTCATGTAGCTTTGCACAAAATTCAAAACAAACAAACCAAAACAGTTTTTAAAGTTAGAATAGTTAATATATTATCTTGATTAAAGAAAACGTTTCTATGGGACTTACAAGTTAATATGCTGTATTTACTTAATATCTCTGAAAATCTCAGTCCCCAAGTTTTATTCAGTCTTTGCTTGACCAATATTTACAGTTTTATTTTTCCCTATTGCCATTCCTGTGACAGTTTCCAACACAACTTATCTATTAATCCTGAACCATTTTATCTACAACTACCCTTTGGTACATAAATAGAGCTAGGGTTTAGTAAGAAAGAAACAGGTGAAAACTATAAAGTTTGTTCCTACACCTGAGTTGACTCTGGTAAGCTGCTGCAAACCTATATTTCTGGTCATTAGAATCCACTTACAGTCATTAGAATTCACTACTGCTTAAATTATCTCTCCCTTGTGTCTTTCTTTCAGGTACAGGGTTCAGTACCAGCTAGATATGTATGGTTTATAAAATTTCACCTCGTGAATATTACTACCACCCACCTCCATTCTTAGTACACTTATAGTTTCAATTTTAATGCAACTTAAATTGCACTTTATACTAAAACAGTTGTAAGAAACTATTTAAAAACTGTGATTATTAAATTTTTCTATTTATATGATTGAAAATATTTTATCATAATCAGATAAAATGCTTGGTACACTAAGTTTATCCTAACAACCATCTATAAATTTCCCTTACTACTAATTATTTCATTTATTCATAAGCATTTCATCTTTCTTCACTTATGTCATGGAGGCTACTTATCAGTAGCTGTTGTACAGTAATGGGTTACCATCTATGAGCTTCATCTTTCTTCACTTATGTCATGGAGGCTACTTATCAGTAGCTGTTGTACAGTAATGGGTTACCATCTATGAGCTTCATCTTTCTTCACTTATGTCATGGAGGCTACTTATCAGTAGCTGTTGTACAGTAATGGGTTACCATCTATGAGCTTCATCTTTCTTCACTTATGTCATGGAGGCTACTTATCAGTTGCTGTTGTACAGTAATGGGTTACCATCTATGAGCTTCATCTTTCTTCACTTATGTCATGGAGGCTACTTATCAGTTGCTGTTGTACAGTAATGGGTTACCATCTATGAGCTTCATCTTTCTTCACTTATGTCATGGAGGCTACTTATCAGTTGCTGTTGTACAGTAATGGGTTACCATCTATGAGCTTCATCTTTCTTCACTTATGTCATGGAGGCTACTTATCAGTTGCTGTTGTACAGTAATGGGTTACCATCTATGAGCTAATAAACTCAACTCATTTTTCTTTTCAGTCATCATGAAATAATAATCATGAACAGAATTCAGTTAAACCAAAACTTTACAATTAAACTTCTGGCACATTGGGGTTACTGTTATGCTGTTACTACATACAGTGTATATCAACTTACACTCATAGAAAACATAACTCTTTCACTGCAGGTGAAGAAGGCATATGCTTGGTAGATATATCAGGAATGCTATAATGAGGACCATGTAGTATTCTGCATAAGTTTTCACCACTTGACTACATTAGCTGACTAATTTTAATTATGAATAAATTTCTTAAGAACTTTATCTTGAAAAATTCCTCAGTAGCTCAGAAAGCAAAGGTTGCAACACCTGAAAGCTGAGAAAGCAAGAGTTTCAATGGCATTTCAGCTGAATTTTCAAACTCAATATCTATCATAGAAAGATGTGTAAATTGTTGATAAACTAGGCATTACATATACTGGTACCAAACATTTGTTTATTAATGATTGGATTTAATATCAGCTATATTGACTAGGAGGCTATTTTTGGCAGTTTGACTGATTGATAGCACTGTCTCTCATCTTTTGTTCTGGCACTCCCCATGGCTTATCCTGAACAGCCAAAAATTTACTCTCAGCTCTTTTCTCCTCATCTTTGGGATTGGAGCTTAATAAAACGTTGATACTCTGACTTGTCAGTGACCTCTTCTGATTCCTTATAAAGTCAGTTCACTAAAGGATAGTTGGTAATACGTATAGAAGTTCATCAGTGTGTACTTTGAGCTACCATGTGCTTCTTGACTGCTGTGACTTTTACAGTACTGAACAGACTCATCAGAACACGGTTTGAGGTTCTGTCAAGCTCTGACATGTAATAAAAACACATTCAGTTTTCACTCTAGTACATATGTTCTTTCCCTGTTTTATCATAACATTTCTTCTGTTGTACAGTGGCCTTTCCTAGTTGCTTACGTGCAAACTTATGTGTATCAACTAAGACAGACCTTAATCAGTCCACATATTACTGTGGACATTGTGATACATTCTTTTCCAGTGGGAGTGTAGTACTTCACATTTATAGGAAGCAAGAATTTTTGTCTAAACATGAGCATCTTTGTCAAACACTCTGTTGAACAGATGTGTCATCAGTAACTGTTTGTTCACTTTGCATTAACAAACTTTGCAAGCTAGACAGTCTGTATTAGCCACACTACTAAACCATCAGACTGGGAGTAATAAGATAAAAGTGCACCTCTTCATCACATCCAATACTTTACACAAGTCAGAGAACATTTACTTATTAAAGTTAGCTTTCTGGTTAAAGAATAACTTTTGAATTTTCTTTTAAAAGTTAGTGTTCACTTTCTTATATATTATAATGGTTTCCAAATATTAAGAAAGTAAAATATAAAAATATAGGTATCCCAGAAGACAGGACCCATGGGGAAAAATACACAATGTATTCCTAATTTATTTATTAATCAAATTGCATGCCATTTATGACTGTACACTTTTCAACTCTTGCCATACTCTGCCATCAGGATATTTTCTTTATTGAAATATGTACAACTGACATTAAAAATGTGTTTGTTTAACTTTAAGAATGCAATGTCTATTTCTCTGTGGGTCCAGATTTCTGGGACACCCTGTATGTTGATAATCTCTGTCAGTTTGAAAGCTTTGCTTATTCTTATTAAGTTAAAGGAGTGTAATGATATAAAAAGTTGTGTTTTTGCTTGGATGTTTACTATTTATGTATATAATTGAAGTGTTATACTTGTAGCTGGACGACATAATTTGGTTCGTCAGGTACAGAGCCCCTACATCCAGAAAGGGGATGTGATTGGTTGTATCATAGATCTGAATATCCCTATCATCACATTTACCGTTAATGGTGTGAAGGTGAAAGGCTGCTTTAGAAACTTTAATACAGATGGAATGTTTTGTCCTGTTATTAGCTTCTCTGCTAAACTCAGGTATATTCGTTAATCTTATATTTCTCTGTTTATCAATACATTTATCTGTCCAAGCTACTATATGTTATCACTGTATATGTGTTTATTGTTTGTATCAGTTCAATAAACTAGCTAGTAATAATTGTTATTACTTTACTCATTTAAAAAAAAAGTTAATTTACAGCCACTAAGTTTATTGTTAGGCTATTTATTAAAAGGTAAAGTGATTTTTTATACATTTTTTAAAACTATTTTTATATCTGTTTTCAATGAAATATATTTATGTGATGTAATTGCTCCTTTAGAAAGACATTTGACATTTGACTTTTATATAATTTGTCTAAATTTTACTAAAGAAACCTATGAGGCTTCAGAGAAGTTGTATTTCAGTTATTTGGTTAGTTTTGCATGGAATGTTCTTTGTTAAACTTAGCTAGTCAATGACATTCACTACCAGAACAAAGTCAAATAAACAACAAACTTGAAACAATTTCCAAATAAATTATTTAATTTGGTGAATTTCTTAATTCTTATATAAATTAAAGAAATGCTGTTTTGTTTTTTATAGTTGTCGTTTTATGTTTGGAGGAGACCAAGGTCGACTACGCTATGGACCACCAAATGGACATTCACCTCTAGTAGAATCCTTGCTTCCACAACAGTCACTGACAGTAGAACCTTGTTTTCAGTTTGGAGAAGTTAATAAAGGGATCTTGTATGGTCCATCACTGGAGTTGGATGACACAGCTTTTGTACCCACTCCAGTAGACACTTCTGGAGTAAGTATTGTAGATTTAATGGTTATATAATTTAATGTTTTATTTGGGTGATGTTGTACCATACATTAGAAATGTAAAACAATACGTATTTATTTGTTGACAAAACATTAAAATTGAGGTAAATCAGCAACTATACTGAAAACATTTGAGAAGTTGTTGTGAAATCAAATACATAGATAAAATAAGTCCATAAAAATGTTGTAAGGAGACTTGAGATATTTATTTAAAAGTGTGAGTAGAACAGACTTGTACATTCTGGTTTGTGTTCTAATCGAAAGTAAATACACATTCTAGAACATTCTTTAAACAAAAAAGAAAAAAGGCAAGCTGTAACTTACCTAAAGAAGTAAATAATATTATAAATTTATCATAATACTTGCTTATATAGAATATTGGCCTGTACATATAGTACTACAGGGTTCTCTCATATTCTCATAGAAGGTCAGGAAAAGTAAGATTTAAATATTCAGGACTGGAAATTATGGAAAAAATGGCTGTTTCTAAGCCTTGGCCCCAGAAAAGTTTAGATTTCAGTTCTGATAAAGAATTCTAAAACAAAAGGCTTAATTAAGCAGACAAACAAAAAGGTGAGCTATCAGAATTGGTTTTATTTATTTCTCCTATCATCTACTGTAAGTTTTGTGCCTCTTGAAACCAGAGAAAATGCCATGAAAATGCGAGCTTAATTAATCCTGCATGGAAGGATTCAAGAGTCCTAGAAATTTGAATATGGGTACTAGAAAGAGCATTAGAATTTTGGTTTTTGAAAAAGTCTGTATGAACCATGTTTTAAAACTCTTATGATGATATGCATTATTTGGTTTACCTTAGGTTAACCTCCCAGCTTTCATTGAAAATGTCAGAGACAAACTTGCAGAAAATATTCATGAAGTATGGGCCATGAATAAAATAGATAGTGGCTGGGTATATGGTGAGGTGAGTGTGTATTTTCTATTTTATGTGAAGTTGTTTGTAGCTATATTGTTAATATACGTGTGAAGCCTTGTTTATAAAATGAAATACAAAAAGTAGATAAAAATATGAATATAACTATTTAATTTTTAATGAAATGCTCAACATAATTCGTTTCTTTCCTGGATTACTTTTTGAATTCAGAAAGTAAATTTTTGAAGACTTAGTTACAGACAGTTTAACTTCCTGCTGTAACATTCACAACTTTTGTAGATCAGAGATGATGTTCTTAAAAGACATCCATGCTTAACATCCTTTGAAAAACTTCCAAGTGCTGAGAAGAAATATGACACTACAGTTGCACTTCAGACACTCAAGTGAGTTATTGAGTTTTGTTTCTTTTGTTTTTTAAAAATAATTTTCCTGGCATTAAATGTAAAAAAAATTCAAATGGATAATGTGCATGAATTTGACACATGTATCATACATAGAATGTTTGTTGACAGTCATCAGGATTAAATACAAGATGTACTTCCACAGGGTCCATGAAGGTGTTCTGTTTCAAGAATTGATAATACCAAAATTAAGAACAACAAATATTTTTATTTCTAGCTTCTGAAGTTCATATTTTATGCTGTGTTGTAGCCTACGGAGTGGGTATGTGCACACTTTACTGATGTCACAACAGTACAAAATGCAACATTAAATGTTTTTTATGTGATGCCATTTTAGTATCTTGGCTGACATATAATACACTATGGTATAGGGGTGAGAGTGATTAAAATAGGTGATCCCTCCAGGTGGCCTTTGGCCTAATTTGTGAAAATCAGCTATTGTAAATAATAAAGATGAAGTATACATTTGATCATTTTGATAAACAGACTTATTTTAAAGCACATTACTCTTTTCCTCTTAGTCTTTCAAGATACAGAAGGTTATAGTATTTTTAGTTTGTCCTTCTGTCACAGAGTCTAAAATATCTAAATATGAACAGTTTCTATGCTCTTGTAACAAAATTGTAACAAAATAATATGCATTGCCATTATGGATCATAACAATGTAGTCTGCTCTAACCTGAGGCCTAGCATAGCCAAGTGGTTAAGGCACTTGACTCGTAATCCGAGGGTCGTGAGTTCGAATCCCTGTTCGCCCTTTCAGTTGTGGGGGCTTTATAATGTGACGGCAACTATTCATTGGTAAAAGAGTAGCCCAAGAGTTGGCATTGGGTGGTGATGACTAGCTGCCTGCCCTCTAGTCTTACGCTGCAAAATTTGGGACGGCTAGCACAGACAGCTCTCATGTAGCTTTGCACAAAATTCAAAACAACCAAAACTGTTCTAACCAATTCTTGAATCTAGGTCCCACATCTAAACTTATTCACTGATAACTCAAATTGTGATTGCCTCTAATAAGGCACTGATTAATTTACTCTAAGCAATGTAATCAGTACTTATCATTCCTGAAAGGTGCTTAGATCAGAAATATTATTGTTGTACATATGCTTTATAACCCAGTTTATTTACTGATGGAATCTAGTTTCATGATCTTGTACATGTAACATAGTAGGAACATCATAACAGAAGTTAATTTTATGTTTAGCCAGTTTTTAATGAAGTTTTTTTTATCAATTACAGAACAATCTTGGCCCTTGGATATCATATTACATTAGATAAACCTCCCGGAAGGATCAAAACTGTAAAACTCCATAATGAGTAAGATAAAAAACTTTCATTTTATTGCATAATTATCACAACAGTTTTAAATATAGTTCATAGGATAATACAAAGTTATCCTTTAATAAAGTTAAATGTTACAGATCTGAAACTTTACCTATGTTTAACAGCATGAAAATGATAGTTGAATATTAATTTATTGAATAATGTAATAAAAAGTAATGTTTTGTTATTAGATTGATTAAAATTATTTTATAACAAGTTACAGTTTTTCCAGTAAGAAAATTTGTTCTTAGAGGAGGTACATTGTTTTGACCACTGATGTGATCATTCTCAAGTATGCAAGAAGGTTTGTATCTTAACCTGAAAATGACCTAGAAAGGATGAAACGTTGCCCTCTCCTTATCAGTAAAAGTGTTAATACTCATACCAGCCGTTCTGAGATACAAACATTGTACATGTTCTAAAAACTAATCTTTTTTACTGTAAAAGTTGTAACTTGTAATAGAATATACCATAATCAATAAGTAAACTCAAAATGAGACTGTTAATTTAAAATTTGTATTGCTGTAGCATATTTTAATGTACAGGGTATTCGATAATTTTGCAAATACTTTCGAGAAATCATACTGAGAAAATTATTTTATACAAAGACGTGGTTTGTTGTGCAAGAATAATATTTGAAATTTTTTAGAGTTCTGGCACAAAAGATTCATAAATTGTATGTGTAAGTGTGGGATTTCATTCTAAAGCAAAATAGCAACGACAGAACAGAAGTGAAATGTATGTTATAGTACAAATGCTTTTATCAGTATAAAATGAAGCATTCTCACGTTAGTGGATTGGAAGTGGGTGGCACAATTAGCTAGCCACTACATTCTCCATACATTACACACGCGTTTTTTTTTTATGAGGCTTCATAAAGGACATGGTTTATGCTAGTAAGGTTAAGAGCAGTGATGTACTATGTCAACATTCAAGAAGCATTAGATTACTCCTGTTATGTTGCAAAATGCTTGATGAGAAATTGGATACCAGACACTTTGCACTTAACTTGTGGTATGGGTGTTTACCTATGGATGTTGTATGGTATAGAAAAAATTATTTTTTTACGTTATGTTTGCATGTACAACAAATCGTATATCCTTGTGTTAAACAGTTTTTTGTGGTATGATGTTTGAAAAGTATTTCCATCATATTTGGACATTTTGTATAAAAGTATGTGTTTCTTCATACCTATTTAGTTAAGTTTTCATAGCTTGAATGAAGAATATCATGATGTGAAGGAGCAGTGTAAATTAAATATTTTAATATAAAACAGGCACAAAATATCTGCTTTCTACAGATAAGTGAGAAATATTGGTATTGAATATTAACAGTCATATTATACATATTGAATTTCTTATTCTTTTTAATTTTATATTTTTTCCAGCCCTTATCTTCAATCAAATGGTTATAAACCAGCACCTTTAGATCTTAGTGGTATAACACTTTCTCAAAAAATGGAGGATCTGATTGATCAACTTGCAGAAAACACACACAAAGTTTGGGCAAAAGAACGAATTCAACAGGGCTGGACATATGGCCTCAATGAGGTTGGCATTTACTTCATTCATGCACCACTTGAATCTCTTTCTTTAATTTTGATATTTATGTAGCATCTAAAGTTATAGGTTTAGAAACTGATTGTGGATTTTATTGTATTTAATCAGGATTCACTGCTCAGAAGAAGTCCCCACCTCTTGCCTTACAAGAATGTAGATGAAGTTATCAAAAAAGGCAAACAGGTGAAGAAGTCTTCATGCTTTATACTCAGATCATTGTATGTTTTTCTATTTGAGAAAACTTGCATGACATAATAAAATATTTAAAGACAACGATACGATAGTCTTAATTTTTTCAGTTATTTTTATAATTTTTTTGTAACCTTTAAAGTTTGCTAGACAAGTTCAGTATTAAAATAAATTGTGGAAGTTTGGTCTACATATCTCAGTGCCAAATAATCAGATGTTCATTCATTTTAATATAAGGATTATGAAATCTTAAAATATGTTTATAGTTTATGTAAGAAACCTTTTAGTTTGGAAATGTAATTTTTGATATCACTCTGTAGAGATACTGCAAGTGAGACCGTACGTACACTGTTAGCCTATGGATACATCCTAGAACCTCCAACTGCTGAAAGCACTGAAGGTGATTTGCATGTATTACATATAATTTTATCATTGGTATTTATTTTTACATTTTCAGAGCTAAATATTTATTACCAGAATTTTTGTCTTTCAGTTAATTAAACTGCTTCAAAATGTCAGTAACTATAAATATCTCTAATTTTAAGAATATTTAAAACATAAGCATCTGATTAACACTGTTTCAATGACTTACTGGTTGGAATAATAGTTATTTTATATGTATAGAAAAGTAGAGGAAACTTTTAAATGTTAATAAATAAAGGTCCAAACTTATGGAGAATCTAACAGAGTTTAATATCCAACTTTGTTATAGCAAGAAACTTGTCTGTCACTTGATTTACATTTCTGTGTACATCATTAGTTTGAAATTTGAAAGAGTGGTTAACATTTTTGTTACTATTTGTATTTAGGTATAGTGAGTACCACTAAGAAATCCAAGAATGACCAGAGGACTCTTAGAGCTGAGAGTATATATGCTGTCACTTCTGGGAAGTGGTAAGTTCTGTAGGAAACAATGTGACAGAAGTGCATGTTAAATCACATATATGAAAATATCTTCTTACATTTTTCATCTGCTGTTTATGCTGCCAGTTATTGCAAGTAGTGTAAAGATTTTTTTTATATTATTTGGTTTATATGTTTTGAAAATAACAGTTACTTTTATTGAATAGCATTCAAAATGATAACGTGTAATCAAATCTTTAGTTAAAAATTTCTTAACTGAATTTTTGCTTAAACATTAACACTACTTTTTTAACAGGCTAAACGTTTTTTTAAAATTATGGTACAGATTAATATAATTTCTTTAAAATTTTGAATAAATTCAAAGCTTTTACTTCTTTGTAAGCATGATTTATCATAATATTCTATTTACACAGGTACTTTGAATACGAAATTATGACACCTGGACCAATGAAAATTGGGTGGGCCTCAATTGCTTTCATTCCATCATGTGAAATAGGTGGAGACGAAAATTCTTGGGCTTTTGATGGTTTTCGGGTGAGCTAGAAATTCATGTTTTGTTTGTTTAAGTAATTATTTGTTAGCACTTGGGGTAGGGGTGTGATTCATTTAACTTTACTAATAATCTCTGACTTAAGAGGTCAGCAATGCATTAAATTTCCCATCTCCTAGCATGGCCAGGTGGTTAAGGCACGTGACTCACATTCTAAGGGTTGCAGGTTCAAATCCCTGTAACACCAAACATAATTACCTGGCAGCTGTGTGGGCATTATAATATGAAAGCCAATCCCATTATTTCTTTGTAAAAGAGTATCCCAAGAGTTGGCTAGTGAATGGTGATAACTAGCTGCCTTACCTCTAGCCTTTCACTGCTAAAGTAGCTTTGTGTGAAACTGAAAACAAAACAAACCCTTCTGACTAGTAATTTGACTTGTTTAGAAATGAAAGGTGGGTAGGTTTTTCAGTAGCCACCTTCCAGTGAAAATTTTGTTTATTCTAACCAATGAAATTGAGTTCTAGGTTAAACCACTCAGAGCACTTCTGTAATGTTTTAGTCAAAAATCATTTTCACATTGTATTGAAACATTAATAATTGTGCAAATGAGATTTATCCCTCTAAGAGTCTGTAAATACCATTGGTTTGACTTAGTAAGCCAAATATCCAGTGGTGACAAACAAGCTATTGTGTTTGGTTGACAACTGTTGACATACACTAGATTTTAGTGTATATTTGCTTAGTATGAAAATACGATGTGCAAAGGGGATATGGGATTATCTTACGACATAAAACAAGAAGTTTTCTTTTTTATCTGGAAAAAGTTGAAAGAATGCTCTTTTCTTGTCATTGATCATTGTAAACCTTTTGGTTATTTCTGACAATTATGAAATAAAATATAAACTAGGGAAATCAGAGAATACTTTTACAGCTATATATTATATTTAGCTTTTCCATCAGTATCAGAATAATTATATAATAAACATCTTATAAAGATCACTTTTGTGTTATCTGTATGTATGTGTATATATATATATTTGTGACCTGGTGATTAAGGTGCTCAATTCACAATCTGAGGGTCACAAGTTTAAATCTCTGCCACCAAGCTTGCTCATCCTATTTGGTGACTGACTAGAGTAGTCATCTGGGTGTACATCTCACTTGGCTTATGACAATTACCAGCCAACCACTAATTTGCTGGGAGTAAGGTTGAAATTGGGGAAAACAAAAACAAGTATGCATATGTGTTTATTCTTTTGCTTATTTGACTAGCCTTTTCAGTTGTTACTGTTTGATTTTAAAAATTCATTGACTTTCCATAACTTTCACACGTACCTATTCATTACTTTTCATATAATGATACAGAACTGTACCTTTTAAAACCTGGACAAACCTTACTGATTTCAGAACGAAGTAGAATTATTCCATATTCTTATTGCAATACTGAAATAATTATCTTCATGGTGGCCTACCAGTGGGACAGTAGTATGCCTGTGGAGTTAAAACCCTAAAAATTAAGTTTTGATACATGTAGTGAGCAGAATCCAGATAGCTCATTGTGCAGCTTTGTGCTTAATTACAAACAAACAATCTTCATGGTGTTGTTTGTGCAATGGGTGTTTCATCACTTCCAGTGGTATTACCATGATACACATTTCCACAATTTGTTTTTGCACTGTAGTCCATACATGGTTACTTTCCACTGTATCCTTGTTCTCTTTTAGTTATAACTCTTATTAATTCTCCACTCTTACTGAATGTTCCAACTGTTACCTTTTAAGTTTCATACACTTTTATTTTCACATGATCCTGCTGCTGTGCTATTCCTAAATCAGTTCACTTTCCTTGTTTCTTTTTTTTTGAACCACCTCCTCCCTAAAAGAAATTTACATCAACTAGTACTATTTTTACTTCTTTTTATTTTATTTAGTTTTCCTAACTGTAGAAAAACTATTCATTATATTAATCTGCTTTGAACTTGCCATTATCCCTTTTTCTTGTTGTGTACATTCACTTCTTATTGAAGTTACTGACTTTCAATTGTGGTTTTTCTGCTGAAAAAATTTCTTCCAAAAATGCTTTCACTAAAAGCATTGGCATATTTTGTTCTATCTGAGATGATAAAATGTAGACTTGTTAAATTTCTTTTGCAGTCTTATAGCAATTTCACAAAATATTTATATCAAGCTTTGACAACCTAAGTTTTAAATATTGCTATTACACTGAGGGACAGAATGAAGAGGGAGGGTCTCTGGGACAGTACCATCGAAAGGTGCCCTTCCAAAATATTAATGTTTTAACTTATAGTTGTGAGCAAAATAACAAACTAGTAAATATAAATCACAGTTTAATTCTTAATAATTATTCATGGTAAGAAATATGTTATAATGTAAAGAATACAATTTACCATTATTCACAAATTCAAATCCAAGTTATCAAAATATCAACACCTAAGGTATAGTAACAAAATTCTAGCATTATAAATTTATCTTATACAAGTTAAAAACAAATTATTAAGTTGAAAATGCTGAGTTTGAAATAATGTATTAATTGAAATGCTGAGTTTGACACAGATTAAACATGAAAAATATCTTGGTTGCAAAAACTACTTTAAACAACCGAAATTAAATAAAAATGTGATTTTTTTTCACTTCCAATGCGGCAAATTCATCAATAATGGCATTCAAGTCTATGTTACATAAAATTTTTTGCTCAGCTGACGAGAGGGTTAGTATACTTGATCGATGCTGATGCATGATTTCTTTTGAATCAACCCAAGCTTTGAAAAACAAATGTTCTCCTGTAGAAAAGATGGGAGTTTGTTATTTTGTATTCTGGCTTGTCAATATTGGTAATTTCAGTTCCTAGGTCATAAGATTTGTTAGAACATAATTGATTTATGAAGTGTTGGGCCTCTTATGCCTGGGAGCACTGGGGAAAGTGCCCAGTGTGTCCTTATGTTAATCTATCACTGATTATACTTTTTGTAAGCCTTATAACTCTTGTTATCAAACCACAAGGATTGTTTTAAAAATTCAAATCATCTAATGTGTGCACGATTATTGTTCCCAGAAAAATAAGATCTGAATGCAGTGTGTTTTTGTTATTTTTGGTATAATTCAATCCATGTTCTTAGTTTTGCAGCTCTCCAAAATTGTAAGACAACGGATTTATATATATATATACATATGTTTATCATGCTAAGTCAAATTGAGCTACCTGTTGTGTACACAGAGGGGAATCAAATCTCTGATTTTAACGTTGTAAATCCATAAACTTGTCACTTCCACCTGTGGACATGAATATCTGAAGTTATTTAAATTAAAGTCTTTGCTATTCAGATCCTTTGTCATAATCATGTATGCTTGTTTTCCTTTATTCCAGTTAATAATTGCATAAGATTCTGTCTGTTATTTTTAAACAGTTCATATGAACTTGAGAAGCAGTACAGAAGCAACTTCAGAAAATATTGTATGTAAAAACTTCCTCAAGATTAAAAACAAATTCCAAATCATAGTTTCACAGAAAAACTTCCTTTAACATGTATAAAAAGCTTTGTGCATCTCCTCATAAGAAGAAAATACTAATGTTCTGATATTAATTTTGTTAAAAGGAGCTAAAGTGTAAAGAGTATGAGGAGCAACTTCTATATAAACACTGCTAAAAAAAAGAATTCTTTTGTACAGGCTCGTAAAAACCATGCTGGAGGATCAGAGCCATACGGAAAACAGTGGCAGGTTGGTGATGTTGTTGGATGTCTGCTAGACCTTCATGATCGAACTATCAGTAAGTTTTCATCATGTGGTAGGATTCAAGAAACTTGGGTAAAAATATAGTTTGTTTGGGAAAATTATTAATAATGCTATAGAAACAGGAAACATATTAAGTTAATTGTAATAGTAAAATCAATGATTGAAAGAGTTTGGATACAATGAATATAAATGATGTATGATTTGTTCAAAAATTATTCATAATGGTAAGTGTTTAGAAGAAAAGTATTGAATTATTTTTTACAGAAGTAAGGGAAACAAATTATCTCAGAGGAAATAAATAAATTTAAAGTTATATAAGTATTTTGTATCCCATTTATCTGTTTGTGTATAATCATTAAACTTAAAGATGAAGATGTTAACTTGCAGGTTTTACTTTGAATGGTGAACTACAGCTTGATGCAATGGGTGGAGAGACTGCATTTGCTGACATTCCTGTTGGTGAAGGTATGATATTTTTCGCTAGTGGAGAAAGTGTTGTTGTTCTTATCCTTGCAGTAAACCATGGCATCAAATTGAATATGCTCTGTTTTGTCTCTTGGCAACAAAATAAAAGTCTCTTAAAATTACTACACATAGTCCCATAGTTCTAACTTTTAACTTTTTTTTTCCAGTTTAATTGTGAATTTTATAATGCTAACATATATTATTTAAAACATTATATTAATTATTGAAACATAATTCATTTTGTTTTATCTGTTTTTAGGCTAAAGACCTTAAGATATAAAAAAAAACATTGACTATCTGATACTATATTTAACGGAAGATATGACAAAGAGTATAATGTTTAGACAAGTCTCCTCAAAATAAAATTTGTTTATCCCATTATCATGTTTTTTATTTATGATGCTCTGTTTTTTCCATGTTGTTTTTAAGGTTACCTTCCAGCCTGCACATTGGGAAGTGGACAAAAAGCTAAAGTAGTATTTGGTCATGATGTTAATACTTTGAAGTATTTCACCACTTGTGGTCTGCAAGAAGGCTACCAGCCTTTCTGTGTGTAAGTGTTGTTATAATGCCTCATGCTGGGAAAGTGTGATCTTTAGGTTGGTAGTTTGTGTGACCTTACATCACAATAAGAGTGATAATAATTTACATTATAAGATATTACAGGCCCAAAATACAAATTTACAGTAATGGCAATGCGTAATGGTTTATCAACTACAAGATCATCTATAGATCAGGGGTTTGTATGACATTACACCACAATAAGATAATGCTTGAGATTGTAAGAAACAACATTTTCAGTCCATTTCTGCAGTTCAAATGCTGTTGATGCTAAAATGATGCATTGCAATCATGGTCTTGGAAACTGCATAGCATTAGTAAATTATTTAAATTACAGTTGAATAAATTTATTAATAACATAAGTATGTATATATTTCTAAGTTTACCCTTTATCTAAGGGTAAAACAAAAGCCAATTATAATACATACATTCTGCTGAAATCCTAAGTTTAGAATTGCTTATCTTATTTTTTCTGTTCATTTTGGAATCATTAGGAACATGAATCGGCAAATGGCATTTTGGTACAGCAAAGATGAACCACTTTTTGTTAACGTAGATGAAGCTGCGATGTCTCATGTGGAGGTTACAAGGATACCACCAGGGTGTGTTAAAAATATTTCACTTCATTAAAATATATTTTAACATTCATGTTTTAATGGTTATTTTGTAAGTGCTTTTCTATTATATTGTAGTTTATTCTTAAATTCTTACTAACTAGAAAGAAAATGCAAAAAGTTTGAAAATTATTTTAATATTTTATAACTTTGAATTTTTTCTATATATGCATTTATATTAGGAATGATGTACAAATGTTTTAAAAGATATTTTCCATTAATTAGTAAGAGAAGCAATATCTTATGAAGTTTATTGGTGTGATATTTTCTTTTAGATTATTTTTTGTGTATCATTGCTTGAATTGTGATTATTCATCTTTTCTTCCCATTACCTATTGAATGATATATTTGTTTGAAAGAAACTAAATCCTCAAATATATGTGCTTGCCTACAGGAGTGACTCTCCCCCAGCTCTGAAGATTTCTCACAAAATGTTTGAGACAGTAGAAAAAGCAAACTGGGAATTTCTACGATTAAGTCTGCCTGTTACATGTCATGATGAGTTTATTAAGTGAGTAGAAGCATCAGTTAGAGCAACTCTAACATCAGATTTGCTTTAGATCTTGATAAAAGTATTAAGTAACAATACGTTTCTTTTGAATGTTAGTGGAAGACATATAGTTGTTAAAATACTCTTTAAGGGTTGCTTAAATTTGTCCATCATATTTTTTGTTACATTTTTACACTACATGAGATAGATGATGTTTTGGGTAGCACAAATAATCTCTTTCTTGATATTATACTAATATTTTTGACATACAAAACTTATTTTAAGTGAAAACAGTCTGACATGCCAAAATGTACAACCAGTTGAAAGTTCCCACAGTCATTGCAGTTATAGATTGTTTTTTTTTTAGTGCCAGGTGTATTTAAGAGGGCAACAAATAATATCATTAGGAGTCTGTTAAGTTGTCTTCAGCCAACTTAGTTTTGGCCAGCAACTAACAGCCAGTTGGCATGGACTTGGGGGGAATCAGATTGTCATGTTAAAACAAAGCATTGTGATGGCCGTTGGACAGTGCTGATACAATGTGATTTCTGCCCATTGCTCTGAATGTTAAAATGATTAAATTCACCCACAGAAATTCAAGCACAGGTAAATGGCAGGAGTAACTATGACTCTCTTAAGGTAACCAAATGCCTCATCATCTAATCATGAATAGATTAATGAGATTCCCACTGCCCCTATCTGCTATTTAGTGAAACCACAGCCAAGGGAATGGGCTTGGAGAAATCAGAAGGGAAGGTTTATCTTGTCTTCAGTTATTTCCTGACCAAAAAGATTCAGTGTGCATGTGTGGAGCAGCAACAGCACTGATATTTTGTCTTTCTATAGACAACTACTTTCCACACAGTAATCAGAGTTTACTTTTCTTGGAGATGGGGAAGGAAACCTCTTGATTTTGGGGTTAAAAGGTAAACATTTATCTTTTCACGAAATAGAAATTTGGTCTCCAAACAGCAGATTTCAATTATCATATTTTCACAGTTCACTTCAATCCATCAGGAATGGGAAAGAACCATATTGATTTTATAAATGAGGTTTATATGCAGAAAAACAAATGCCCTAATTCACATAAACATACTATATTTATCAACACAATAAATTAAACAAAAAGTTAAAGGTTGTGGGAAATTGGCCCACAACATTTATCAACACACCAAACCAAACAAAAACTAATAGCCAAGGAGGATCAACTTATACATAACCACACCATATTTATCATTGCACCAAATAAAAGTTAATGGCCAGGAAAAAATTACCACATACAACCACACAATATTTGTCAGTACACCAAATCAAACAATAATAAATGATTTCTTCAGTAACTCGACATTGTTTACAATAAGTTAACTAAGGATTTTGCATTTATAAATGATATTTATTGTGGAAATTGCTTTTTACAATTATTTCTAGTGAGACAGAAAAAATTCATAGATTAGAAGAAATGAGGCGTAGACAGAGAAGAGCATTAGCAGAAAAATCTGGCATTCGTCATCCAGGTATGATAGCACTGATCTTGTCTACTTATTCAGAAGATAACTGAGTTGTCGAAATTTCATCTCTGTATGTCACATTTCTATTTTATATATGTGTTTATAAATTACAAGATTAATGTATTTGTGAATAGTAAATGGCAGAACAACTTAGAAATAAAGAAACTTATGTTACTACCATAATTCAGTACATTATGCTCAAAACAAATAAGCAGCTTTATTTGTGTAACTCTTTTGTTTATAAGAGTGCAAGGATCCCTATATAGGTTTATGTGTCTGTTTTCTCTTTTTAAATATGTATTTGTTGTATGAAAACTTAAATTTATCTAATGTAATCCTTTGTAGACATTTTGTATATTTGTTAAAGTTAAAGAATCTGCTTGTTCAGTGAAGTTGTTATAAAAAAATTAAATTTTGAATATTTTCTCTGATGTGGAGTATCTATTGAACTTTCAGCCAATCTAGAACAACATATGCTGAAGAGTGGTTTCAGTTTATCTGATATTAAAGGTAAAATGATGTAGAATTGATGCATGATTCATATCTAATCTATTCTGTTTGAGTCAGTTAATCTTTCTTCATTAAGATCCGTGGATTATTACATTATTTAGGAAATTAATTAATTATACTAATGCCCTTAATAATAATATTCAGTTCACTTCAGTGAATAAATGAATAAAATATCTCCATAGTTGTGTGTAAGTGTTCAAAACATTATGCAAGAGCTATAGAATTCTTAAAAGAAGTTTTCTCATTTATAGTAATATGTAAGACAAAATGTTGAAATAATTCATCCTTTTTTCATTGTAATTTTTTATTGGGAACTACAAAAAACAACAAATATAATACAAGATGTCCAAAGAGAAATATACCAAAAATGACGTTGAATAACTTTATTGTTATTTAAGATAACAAAAATTGAATATGAAGATAAGTAGTGGGTATGTAAGTTTTAGTTTTAATTATTAATGGACTTCTACACGTCTTACATCATTTGCTATAAGTAATATAATTTTGAGAAAACATTTTCCAACACAGCAATAGGGATGAATCAAATAGCATCACAAATTCAATATTTCAGTTTTAAAGTCTTGTGGTTTGTTATGGTAGGCTTTTGTTTTCAAACAGCCCCAGAGATGAAAATCTAAAAGCTTTAAGTTAGGTCAACAAGAAGGTCATTTGATAGGCCCTTCCCCAACCAATCCAATGCTGTGGGAAAGTTTGGTTTAAAAACACGTTAACAACTCAAACAAAGTGGGGTAGTGCCCATCCTGTTGGAAGATAGCCAGGAGGTTCTCAGAATTGTGAAATAAATAACTCTTGTAGCATGTGTAGGCATGAATATCCAGTAACAATTTGTTCATTAAAGAAACAAGAACAAAACAAAAATTAATGCAACAAAACAAGACATACAAGTCTACTACTTATATTTATATTTAATTTTTGTAGTTATATCATAAAACAATGTTATTTAACTTTATTTTTGGTACATTCATTTTTGGACACCATATATTTGCTTCACTATTTGAATGCCTATTTTTCTAAAGTAGCATAGAATACATATTATGTTTATTATTTTTAAACATAATTATAGATAAAATTAACAGAACTCTATTTATTGGACCTATTGTGGCATTTTCTAACATTTTGTTAGAAACTTCAGTCCTTTACATAGAGCCATAGTAAGTTTTTAACCTGGCTAATGTGATTGTAGATGTCTACCCCAGTAACTTACTGATCAGTAATTAAAATTTGATCACCAGTTTAAACTTCTGTTTTTTTTATCAGAATGATGTTCCTTTCAGACTTGCAACGAGGTTATTCAGAAGATGTTGTTCAAACCATGAGTGCTCTTAATTTGGAGCAAGGAAAGAGGTTGGTCCAGCCACCACAACCTACTCTTGCACAACAAAGATCAGGCTCTAATAGCATGTTGCATAAGACTCAGTCTTTTGACCTAGCAATGTCAAACCTATCGGTACCAGGCGAAAGGGCCCCAGAACCTTCAAAGTTGAGAGCTGCATCTAGTGAAGAAGCTCTACATAAGAAAGGATTAGACAAGAGTTTAAAGAAAAGTTCTACACCAGAACCTTCTTCAAGCTACAGGGATGATAAGCAGAAAAAGAGAGGCCGTTCACCATTTCGGTTCTTTTCTAAGAAAAAGGAAGGTTTAGAGAGAAGAGAAAAAAGTGCTGCAACACGTACTGGAGGATTAGATCAGAACAAGCAGTATGGCTATGATTTGCCTCCAGAAAGAGATAAACCACTTTCTGCCCCTATGGGTGCCACTCTTAGTCTCCGAGCTCCTGCAGTACAAGTAATCTCTGCTAGCAGTTCTTCCAATATTGGAGTACCATCTGTACCTGATCGGCCAACTAGTCTCACAAGCGGAGGCATTGTACCAGGGGGAACAGGATCCCCTGAAAGACCTATGACTAGTAATAGAAAACATTCTCGTGGTGTCATTCAAGAGCCAGAAGACTCGATTGATCATGAAGTGGAAAATGTGGGGCTAGAACTCCTTGATGAGTACTTCTATGGTGTGAGAATATTCCCAGGGCAAGATCCTAACCACGTTTATTGTGGCTGGTCAACAACAAACTACCATTATTTTGACAAAAGTTTTGACAATAGTAAAGTTCGCAAAGTGATGTTTCAATACTTGGAAGAAGGGTCTCATCTAGAAGTGTAAGATACTAATTGTTTTGTTTCTGGTATAATATTTATAAATTACTAAAGATAAATTATTTTGGTCAAGTTATGAATAATACAGCTTAAAAATAATACAGTATTGGCTTTAAGTAAACTCCAATCAGCATTTTTATTGGACCTAAAAATAAGTGTTTCATATTTTTCAACCAAGATAGTTTTTTTTTGTATTCATTGCTGTACTCACCTGAGTGAGTTACCAAGACCCTGGTAATTTAGTGATATGATCAAAACGTTTTCAGACTTCAAGTTATTGCAATATGTAAGCCAGTCATGTTTTGTTCTTTTTAAGCAGCTACTTAAATTCAAAAATTTTACTACACCATTGTTTCATAGTCATGTGGCAAATATTTAATCTTACTGGTAAAGTTTATGAGCAAAAAAAATTGGATGTTAAAACACTGAAGTGCACTCAGTGGTGTTTGTAATTTTTGAGACAAGATAGATGGGAAATGATATTTTAACTATTTTGTAGTTGGCTCAGTAACACTATATTAGGCATAATAGAGTGTATGCTATGATGTAATAGGAATACAAGGTCTGAAGCTTGACCTGATCAAGACAGGACTGTGAAGCTATAAAATATATTGATTCACTTCATTATACTGCAATGCTTTAAGTCTGTATTCCTATTACAGTATAATGTACAATGTAGTATGACTCATATTATGGTATTTCCTCTTACTCTTCTTTAATTTTATGTAGTACTCAGTTCATTTGATAACCACTATTAATCTAATGGATAAATAAGTCAAAATCAAACTAAAATAACTGTTAAACTGAATAGAAGATAAATTAAATGTAGCCCTATAAGCATTACCTTGACAACAGTACTTGATATAAGGTATATGTAGTAACTTTGCATAATGCTTGTAATTTCCATTGTCCAAGATATTTAACTGTTTTGAAATAGTCAAAGAGCACAAATCAACCGTCATTTAAAGTTGGTAATAATTAATAACACTGCACAACAAAGTTTTTGCTTCTTCAACACTGTTGGGTGTTCCTTATGGATTTTTGGCTGCTGATCATGATAATCACATCCAAATTTGCCCGTCAAGTACAGTTTCATTGAAATCTTCAGTTTTGCTATGATGGAAAAATGATATCAGGGCAACTGGAATCTGTCAATGCTTGCTGACTTCTGTTGGACACTGCAACATGATGCACCAAACATTGAATACAAACAAAAATCAGGAGCAAAACACTTGTAATTATGTTGAATTTAATATTGTATTAGAAACATAAACGCAATTAAATACGTTATTGCCGGTAAACAGTTAACTGTCTATTTCTTAGAGTTCCTATGTGATGAAGCAAAACCAAAACTATATTTGTGCATACCCACCACGTATCTGTCACAATCAGCAAAAACTTTTCAAAAAAATTGTTGTGCAGTGTAATTGAACTATTATATAAAATGTGTTGACAAACATCCACTGTGAAAGTTTTATTTCAGGACGTATTCTTCATGTTTACCACACTTGGTACAGATATATCACTCTTGTTTGAAGACATTTTGGAAAAT
This sequence comes from Tachypleus tridentatus, assembly GCF_004210375.1. NCBI lineage: Eukaryota > Metazoa > Arthropoda > Merostomata > Xiphosura > Limulidae > Tachypleus > Tachypleus tridentatus. The sequence continues at coordinate 143,561,656 of NC_134833.1, forward strand.
TTTTTAATATACTAAGTAATAAGTTTATATTGGGTGTTATGTTTCCAGTTTTGTTTTTTGATGAAAGATTCATTTAATTTTCAGTATTGTTTTGTTTCAGTAACTTAAGGTAAATTATAACTTTATTTGGGATCAGAGTTATGATAAATTGTACAAGTGATAATGGTGCACAAGTTCAAGATAAGTCCTTTGCATTTTTGAAACTTTTACAGCTTAGAAAGACAGAACTGTTACATGGTATGTGCTGGACAACTTCATGCAGAAGTCCACCAGAGTGAAGCTGGGACTCGGAGCACAAACCAAGGGATGTACATAGGCTGTCACATTGACATCTCTACAGGAATCCTCACATTCACTGCTGATGGAAAGCCAACAAAACACAGGTTTAAGGTACGTTCTGTTTACTGTAACTTTATTTGATATTTCAGTATTTTGTGTTTGCTTCTTAGAATTAAGCACAAAGCTACACAATAGGCTATCTGTGCTCTGTGCAACACAGGTATTAAAACTCAGTTTTTAGCAGTGTAAGTCCACAGACATATCATTGTGCCATTGGGAGGTTTTTATGTTGGCTATGAAAAAAGAACTTACAAATGTATGTCATAAACATTATAATATTTTTTACTAAATTGAAAGATATAATTTTGCTTTTTCAACTTTTTAAATTTTTTTTTTGTTTTCATATTTAGTTTAATTTAATTTTTATACAAAACCATTGGTGGACTGGTCCAATGAGATGGTAGGAAGTTTTCCACTTGGCTAGCCACTGTTTCAGTTTAGGCTGCTAGATTAAATTTCATGGAAAATATTGAATGTTATAACTTTAAAATATTTGTAGTAATTAAATGATTGTTGTAAAAATAACAAAAATTGCATAAAACATAAGGTGGCCAGTACTTGCACTTAATTTTTTCACTTACTATATATTGTGAAGCTACGTACATGTGTTTTGATATTTTCTTAAAACTTTCTCTTGGTTTGCAGGGTGACAGATTGTTACTACTATTTGTTGTATTCTCATACATAAAATACTAACCTATTGCATGAAATGTTATGTGTACTTTTTAAATTATATGTAGATCATGGATGAAATATTATATAATTTTGTATAGTATTTGTACAATATTTTAGGTTGTTACTTTTCAAACATTTTGTGATACAACATTGTATTGAATGTTAATTTTAAAGACATCCTTTCATCTTGGAGCTTCTATATTTTAATTGTATTCTCTACATCATATAAATGTATCAAGTGAAATTATTTTTTTATTAAAACTAATTATTGTGCATATGTGGACTGTGTTGTACTAATATAGGGTCATTTGTTTGCTTGTCTGTGCACACAGGCTCTTACATATACAGAAAGTACCAATTAAAAGGCATGAAAAATTAAACTGGACTTTATGCACTAATTTAGTTATTTTTGATTATTTATATTTGTTATTTATCTTTTCCTCTTACAATGAGAATCAAGATTGTAAGGAATGTTACATATGCTTTATCAACATCTGCATGAATACAACATGTATGTAACTGCTTAAACCACTTAGTATTTAACCTATGAATATCTTCTAGCCTTGTCTTTTACTCAAGTACATTGTAACAGAGCATTCAGCAAACTGAAAATAATTAAAGATGTACTTTGTGCCACAATGGGAAAGGATTATTTGGAAGTGCTGGTGTTGATATCTATCAAACAAGAGGAAGGGGTTTATTTTGAAATTTGAATATGTTATGAACTTTGTTTTCTGTTCATGAGATAGTTCCCTACTGTTTTATACTTTTAATGCATGGAACGGACTACATTTAGTGTTACAATAAAGAGTGTAACCAATGTAAAGTTATGGATTTCTTTCATGATTTTTAATTAAAACTCTTATGATACATTAAAGTTAAGAGAGATAAAGCTAGTAACATGCTTTTATCACCAGATGGAATATAATAAGTCCGTTTTTGGAAAAAGCACATAAATGACATAAATATAGATGATCATAAAGACATTAGTGGAGATACTAGTAGGAGTTATTTTTTACCACTCCTTCTTCTAAGATTTCTTTAAAAATGATTAAATTACTTTAGTCTACACACTTAGTTGTTTTTTGAAAATACACTATTACCTTCATTTATACAGATGGAACCTGGTATGAAACTCTTCCCTGCTGTTTTCTTTGAAGCTACCAGCAAAGATTCTTTACAGTTTGAATTAGGTCGAACAAATGATACACTCCCATTGTCAGCAGCATTACTGCATAGTACAGAAAAACATATTAATCCACAGTGTCCACCAAGGTTAAAGGTATTGTATGCATTTGTTTAAGTAGGAAAATAAAGATGTTTTATTAGTTTTTGTATCCTGACTATCCAGAAATTGCATTTAGTATTTTTTGTTCAAATTTAAATTTGAAATATTAATTAAATACAATAGCACAAAAATAAAAATATATATTAACAGTGTTTTTACTTAAATCATTCTAAAAAGAATTAAGCTTGTCCAGAGACGTTTTCTCTTGTTCAAGAATAGTTTTCATAAAATTTACTTCTGATAGATATTGTTTTTACACTTCTTTGTTTAGAATACAGTTGACAGTGAATATATTTACTACTTGTATTTATGTATCAAAATTTTTGTTCTGCACCTTCCTGTTTACAAAAAATAAGTTTACTTAAAAGGACACTTGCTTAAGGGTTTTATGATACTCTGATTTACACACAACAGGTTCAATGTCTTCAGCCTTTTCAATGGTCTCGGGTTCCAAACCATTCCTTGAGACCACATGCTCTGAAACTCTCAGACATTCGTGGCTGGAGCATGCTGTGTGAAGACCCTGTTTCTATGCTTGCCATCCATATACCTGAAGAAGATCGCTGTGTGGATATATTGGAACTAATTGAATTTGAGAAGTTATTAAGGTATTATTTGTTTCAGTTTGAAAATTCAAATAGTAAGCATGTAATTGATACAAATTGTAAAGATCATTTAAAATGCTGAATGGAACAAATATTTTGTGTATTTTGTTTTATAACATAAGTCAGAATTTTACTACCTGGAGTTTTTAATTTTAATTGCATTAAAAAGTTGTGTAGTGATATTAGAATAGTCATACATGTATAAAAGATAACTGTTGGTTCTTTGTTGCATTTTACCTTGGGAAGTTTGCATTCTTGGGGGAAGGATATTAGTTGTTACTTAAATAATATTTTTTATCAAAGAATTGTTACAGTAATCAGTACATATGCTTGTGTTTTATATAAAGATGTGATAAGAGGTGTAGAACAGTAAGTAACTTTTTAAGAGATATGATATTAGTAAGTATGCATTGATAATATTTTGTAACTGAAATATTGAGTTGAAAATTTTCTGCATTTGATGTGTTAATGTTAAAGTGTATGTTAATTAGATTATACATAAATTTGTATCTTACAGAAAGAAAATAGAAAATAAAATTGATGTATATTTTTTTTATTACCTTCTTTGGACAATGCATAATATTTTTGATATAAAAAAAATTCAGAACTGGCTGTCTGGTTAATAAAATGACTTTTCCTCTGTTTTTTTTTTTTTTTTTTTTAGTTTTCATTCTCACACCCTTGCTTTGTATGGTGCTCTCTGTTTCCAAGGCAATCACAGAGCAGCTCACATTATCTGTTCCCATGTGGACACCAAACAATTGTTGTATGCCATTCAGTCTGAGTACATGTCTGGCCCATTGAGGACAGCATTTACTGATCTTCTTATTGCTTTACATTTAGAATTTCATGCTTATGCAAGGTGAGAAATTACTTCAAATTAATTAGTTCATGTTGAAGTCAATTTTACGAGTCTTGGGTTTTCTGTGTTTCTGTTAAAATTATCCATTCAGAAGCATCTGGAGAATTAGAACCAACCTGTACAGAATTTTCCAAAGAATTTAATCTGAATTCAATTATTTTTTTCATAGTTAGTTTAAGCTACTATAGAGGGTTGGGAAAAGTCACATGGAACTCTGGGTAATCTCATCTCCTTTGATTTTATACTTACATAAACATACTACTTCCAGATTTAATGTGTGTTTGTATATATATATATTTTCTTTTAATGTATATATTGTTTTTCTATAAGTATGGTTTATAATTTTTCTTCCATACAGAAAGTTCCAGTAAGGCTTGTGAAGCTCATTATATTCTTCAGCTATTTTTATTATTTGTATTAGCAGATATACACTATAATAATTTATTGAGGTAATTCATGAACAGTTAGTGGTGGAAATATATATTGAACAGTGTTACATTATAACAATAATTTACTCATCATTCACAGAAGTTTGACTCAAAATGAGTTCATCACACCAATGGGATCTGAGATCCGAGCTATGTATGAAGATCCTGTTCTTGCCCATTCATTTTCTACCCTACAGTGTGTTTCCATCAGGCCCCAGATGACCATGAGTCATACTCCGTACGTATATACCATTCCTAATAATTATAAACAATATCTTATCTGAAAGGATTGTACTACACATTATCATTATGAAATGTAAAACCTCTCAAACATAATACCTCTTTAGTTTTCTTAGTATAAATATAAATCACACTTTGCAACTTTACAAGATTCTTGGTGCATACAATTTATGTTTTAAATGTATATTTATTTTAGATAAGTATAAGTTATGTATCTATAAGGAACATAAGTTACACATTATAATAATATAGTGTCTTTGATAGATATAATCCACACACTGTTTAATTTCTGTAGTGGAAACTGGTGTATAGAAAACATTTAAATACTAGAAATACTGGCTTTATAACACCAAATTGTTTTTTCTTTAATTGGATACTCAGAGTGTTACTTTATGGCTTCTTTAGGCATATTCTACTAAAATGTAAACCATAATTGACAGTTCAAAGCTTCAAATAGTCCAATTAAAGAAAAACAACAGTTTGGTGTTATAAGGTAGTTTATTTTTAGTATTAATAAGCTCCACACCTTTGAACATAGTTTTTCCTAAACTTTTATAATTCATATTTCATATATTACCTAAAGATGACCAGTGGAATCCATGGGAGATGATGAACCACATCAGATTAATATGTTCATATAATTTTATACTGTAACTTGTAATAATATAGTTTTAGTATTCTTCCTCGGTGTTAAGTCATACATTGCATTTTATTTTTCCACATAAAACTTGTATTTATTATCTTAGGTAAACTTCTGTAATGCCAACAATCAAAAATATATGCATACAAAGTAATAGTGTTCACTTAAAGTGGTAATTTATTTTATATCCCAAAACTGTTGTCTAATTTAAAAAAAATATATCTTGTGTGTATTTCACAGAGAAAGGATTGAATCAATTAAGGGTCTCAGCACACCATACTTTCCTGTTAATGATCTAAAACAGTTTGTTATGGAAGCTTTAGATGATGCTGTCCGTAAAGGAAACCGTCCAAACCGTGATCCTATTGGAGGCAGCAATGAAAATCTTTTTGTGTATGTACTCATATTTGTAGATTACTTTTTTAAAGTATCTAACTTTATCATTCTTTTTAAAGCATTTTATAATTTAGTAGTGTCATTTGGTGATACAAAAAATAATTAGTTTTGTTTAATGGTTTAGTTCTTATACTCTCTTCTTTTTAGTTATGGTTTTGATGGAACACCGATCACTCGTACTTAAGAAATATTTATAGTTGGCTATAAGTATATCTTAATTAGGAAGTATTCTTTTAACTAAAAATTCTGAAGTTAATATATTTGTGATTATGGATTATCTAACAATAATTTCAATTAATTTAATTCAATAATGCATACACACACAAAAACATATTTTGTGCTTACAAATGACATGATACCAAAGTGTTGTGACTGTATTTGTGTGCATAAACTAAGATATTTAAGAAATTAAAAATTTTTCATTTCTTTCTCTTACCAAAAACATGGATTACAAGTCTTGAATAATTGCTGTAGTGAAGTAATTCTTGATGAAAATAACCCCACTTGAACTCAAAATGTATTTAATTAAAGTTTTAATACCCATGCCAGACATCTTTAGAATAAGTGGATTACAAGGATAAAATTATCTGTTTTGTTCTATTGGATACTTTTATTATTTTTGTCAAAAGGCATTTACATTTTCAATAGACAGTCTTGAGGTTGAAAAGAGTGTGTTAATATAAAAATCAAGAAAACAAGTTGGTATTGGAATTTTTTATTTAAACCTGGACACATTTTGTTTTCAAACTTTAAAATGAAACATTTTGAAAAGTATTTGTGATCCGTAAGAAAAACAAATTACTAATGGGAAAACAGACTTTTGGTGATGATGGTTCTGTTGACTCAGCAGTAAGTCTGAGGGTTATGATGCTAAAGAGTGGATTTCAGTACCTATAGTGGGCAAAGCACAGATAGTCCATTGTGTAGCTTTATGTTTAATTACAAAAAAGATTGAGGTTTAGTGTTTCATAGCTTTTCTGCTGTGGTAAATGATAATGATTTGATTGGATTATTTTGTTTGATACAGTTTTAAGTACAAATCCAGGATATGTTATTTTTACAGACTTAAATGTTATTAAATTACTTATTTATCACAGTCTTCAATATTAATGACTGTTTTCTCTTTCTTTACAGTCCTCTGCTTAAGCTTGCCGATAAACTTTTGTTAGTTGGACTACTAGATGACCAAGACTTGGAATGGCTGCTAGTTCTTCTGGACCCTGCAACCTTTGACAGAAATTATGATCAAAGTAGGTTGAAATTTACATCCATAGATAACAACATTTAGTGTTATGTCACACATATATACAGGTGCTTTTGAGGGGGTTAGGACAAACTCCATATTTTTGTGATGTGAAAAAAATACTTTGCAAATTTCATGTTCATGTGAATATTTCGCATCTTCCTCCAGACTTCCATAGCATTACCATGTTTTGCACAATGTGTTTTGTCTTTTAATCTTACGAAGTTAAACCCACCTTTCAGACATTCTGCATACAGGCTTATATGTAGTTAGAAGTATGATTAAATAGTGATCATCTTTAAATACAGTAATATTATTCTGAGGACTATACAATGGAATTATTATGGGTTATAAAAATAAAACTTAAATATATGAAGGAAGAACTTATAATTATCATTGTTGTTACAAGTGAGCTTTCATAAACATATAAAAATTATTGGATTTTATACAAAGTTGATAAATCAGTGTAGCATTCATTAGACTTTGAAGAAAGTGAATATTTCTAAGTAAAAGTTTTAAATAATTCACAGTGACATCATGTATATATACTTTGATCTCTACTGTTCACAGTAATAAATAGTATTCTAAAAATGAGCTTCTGTTTATGCTATCAGTCACTGGACTCTTCATCCACAGACAGAGACCTGCCTGCTTGACCCAGGGCAGGATCTATGGAGACCAATAGATTTCTGTCAAGTAAAGAGAAAACAGAAGGGCTCTCTGCCCAGTTCTTCTCCACTTAAATAAAAATGGCCACATTGATACAGTGGAACTGTCGAGGTTTCTGTTCTAATTTAGATGACATCAAGGTGCTGACTGATTCTTATCATCCTATGTGTCTTTCCTTACAGGAAATGTTTTTGAAACCTGCCAATATTGTAATCTTTTGGCAGTTTTCTTTATATCACAATGACAGGTTGTGTGATGGATGAGTGCATGGTAGCATGGCAGTGCTTGTTCACCAGCACATGCTTATCCTATCTTTGCCAGTTGATACACCCTTGGAAGCCATAGCTATCTATATTTTGTTGGGTCATACCATTACTGTTTGTTCTCTCTATCTATCTCCTGGAGAGACCTTTAATCAATCAGATCTTTATGCTGTCATTGAACAGTTACCATCTCCCTTTTTAATTCTGGGGTACTCAAATGGACATAATCCCCTTTGGGGAAGTGCTGATATTGCTCTCAGATCACAACGTTTCTCTCTTCAATACTGGTGTTTATACATACTTTTCATACACCTAGTCATTCTTTTATTGCTATTGATCTCTCTCTCTCTCTCTGTTCCCCTTTACTTTTCTCTCACATTTCTTGGAGGGTTGACAGTGACTCATGGGACATTAATAATTTTCCTATAATTTTGAGAGAGACTGACCATGGTCGATATCTTCCGACCTGCATGCCTTGGTGAAAGTTGAACAAGGCTAATGGACTCTGTCACTGATCTCTTGGAGCTTGATCCTGCCATTGTTGGTAAGCCATTGACAGATGGCTGAGTGGCATCAGTGAATGACTGTATTATCCAGACAACTACTCAATGTAATCCTAAAACCTTGACATGTTTTCCACAGTTTTCTTTGTTTGTGGCAGAATCCTGCTTGCCAAATAGCACCGAAAGCCCCGAAAATGAGCCTGGTATACCTTTTATAGGTATCTCATACTTTCAAACCTCATCACTTTTCAGTGGGCCATTGCATATGCTTGGCAGGTAAGACGTCAAAGCCAGAATGAATCTTGAATTAAATTCACAACCAGCGTCTCTTCTATTACCAATCATTAATTAATGGGCAGTATACTTCTGCCCCCATTTCGATATTGCTCTCTGATGGCCAGGAAGATGCTGATGCCTAAAGTATTGTTGATACTCTTAGAAAAAGTTTTTGCTGGGTATCTAGCACTTCAACTTCATCCCCCACCTTTTTAGCCATCAAGACTCAGACAGAGTGATTGCCTCTTTCCTTTTGGGCTGATTGTCTCTATGACCACAATCACCCCTCTTCACTGGTGGAACTCAAACTTCCTTTCATCAGTCCAGCGGTACATTGGTCAGACCTGATGATATACACTACAAGATACTGTGCCATCTCTCTCCTGCTTCTATTGTTATTTTTCTGGTTGGTTTTAACCAGATCTGGCAGAAGAATGCTTTTCCTGATGATTTGCACTGGGAAATTGCCTTTTCTTTTTCTAATCCTGGAAAAAATCCTAAGATCCTTTCAAACCACTGTCCAGTTTCTTTGACATGTGTTTACCTTGGGTTCATCCCTGACATTGGATAGTGTTATTGGTGATGGTGTCACTGTGCACATTAATAATATTCTTAAATTTTTAAGGCCCATTGGTCTTTTTTTCACTAAGTTTTTACCAGCTGTTTGAAATTTATTTACTTTTACTTTAATCCATTTTTACACTTTATAACAATTTTACTTTTTTACTGGTTGTTTGGCACAGATAACCTAGTTGCTTTGCACCAATAAATGCCAAAGAACCAACCAATCTAATAATGATTACCAAGTTAAAGTATACCTCAGTTATTTTTCACAGTATTCACAAAACTAATAAAAAACTAATATGATAAATAAGGATGCCCTATGACTGTAGAGAATAGTTGTTTTCAACATGTAGTCATCGTCTTTTATTTATTGATTTTTTCATACCTCAGTGAATACTGCATAACGGATTTGTTAAATGATAATATTTTTTTGTTAACTACAAAATTTTGCTGTTGGTCAGAATGTGCAGAAATAATTTTGGAACTTAAGTTCTTTATGGAGTCTTTTGTTAGTTGAAATCTGTTGAAGTGCATGCATTCCTGACATATTGTTATTTTGAATTAAAATTTCTTTAAAATGACAGAAACTTGACATTGCCATTATAACTGAATGTTTGTTCAAAGATTAAAGTGTCAACATTGACATTATAACTGAATGTTTGTTCAAAGATTAAACTGTCAACATGAATGAACTTTTTAAATGATAAGTTTTAATGTATAGAAATGCCATGTGCTACTGTTAAAACTTTGCACAAAACATAACTTGCTTATTTAATGCAGTAGAAACAGGAAGATATTTATACTTGCATTGTTTCATGTGCATATTTTATTAGATTCAGATCAACATCATAAAAAATAACAGGAAAAGTTTTTGCATTCAAAAACTTGATATTTTAACAACCAGTTTTGAAAAGTTCCCCACCATATAAAGATCTCATCAAACATACTTACTCAATTTGTGCATCTAATATAAAATGGCAAAAATATATATTTGTAGACATGAAGAAATTGTACATAGTGGGAATGAACTGAAACATCATTATGTAATGGAGATCAAGTGTTTGAAAGCTACACTCTGAACAAACAAATTATGTGTATATTTAAAAAAAAATTTGCAGCTAAAATATATTAACAAGATTTCTATATTGCAGTAAAAGAATTGAGATTTTATTTGTTGTACTAAGTTGTATTTGTTCAAAACAGTTTCATGTTGTATTCAAGGCGTTAATAGTTTGGGAGCACAGTGCAATTGCATGGTTACAGCATTCTTAACCTCTGAATGCATATTTATAGTCCAAATTTATAGAATACTAAAGTGTAGTCCAGGTAAGCATTGCCATATTTATAACTTTTGGGTAAGTTATAACTTAGTTTATTTGTTGTTGCTTGGCAAATGGTTCATACTCGCTAGACAGTCTGATTCATTGCCTGACAAAAGACTTCTAAAGTTTAAAAGTGTTTTATTTCATAAAAATAAAGTTGTTAAATTGCTGTTGGTAATGGAATTGCATTAACTATGTCAGTCGTCCTTGTAAATGTTATTTTTAAGCTGTTTTTACTTTAGAGAAGGATTGCTTAATTTTACATTTTGTTGTATGGTTATGCAACTTGATGGTGCATAATTTCAAATTATTGGCTATATAAAAAGCAGTGGCTTATTCAAGGTAAAACAAGAGAGAATCCTCAATAACTGTGGCACTTGAAATTCTTTTAGGCAGGATTAGGGTATATTAATCTATGAGACTTTTATTTTCGTTTTTATTAGTTGTATTAGCATAAAGCCCATACTTGTCACCCCTTTAATATACCCTAAACTACATTTAATAGCTAACTAAAATAAATAAATTTTGAGAAATAATGTGTGACCAACAAAGAAACAGTAAAGTACAGTTGAAGCAACCAGAAGTCGATAAATTCCTTTGTGAGCCATTCAAACTTAATATCATACATGATATTAATTCATGGGATATTCATAGGATAATTATTGGTAGAAATTAGTTAGATTAACAACTACTATTTCATTGAAAGCCAGTTCAATTTAGTAGCACTACATTCCAATAATGGTTTTTATGTCGTGTCACTTAGCAACAAAATTATGATCTATTATTGTTGTTAGTTTATGTACTGAAAGTATAAAATGAAATTTATCAACAACAAAACTGGAAGAGATTTGTTGATTTCTTAATTTAGGATCTGTATTGATTAAAGGGGTTTGTTTTTATTAAAAACGTTTGTGATATAAGAGAAAATAGATCAATTCACATATGATTTAGGTGGAATTGATATTTGTACTTTCATAATAAATTTTATGCATTTGGTTAGGTGATCCTATACTATGTCTTTACTTTAGGGTTATTATACCAACACTCACTAATAAGGTTTCATGGACAAACACCCTCACAGCCCCCTAAGGGGACAGATAGTAATCAGATTATTCTATCTGGATAAATACATTTTGGCTTTTATGACTCTTCCTGTTTTGAGAAATCAGGTGTGGCATAATGTCTCACACACACACTGTCTTTTAAATACATTAGCTTGTGTATATACATAATTCGATTTTATTGCTCGTTAGGCATGATTAAAGTAAATTAATCTATGAGGCATTGGATGTAGTGAAATACTTCAGTCTAAAGGGTTTGACCTTCTGTAATTAGATATCAAATTGGTCAAGTGATGACAGAATTATGAGCTACTTGAAAAAAACTCAGAGACATTCTGTGAGCTACTATAACATGGCTAACAATTATTGATCATATATAAATCAGTGCACTGTTCATGGTAAAACAGTTTTCTCAAAAATTATTTTTTCAGCAAGTGAAAACAAGTTAAAAGGCTTGATAGAAATGAATGTGGCTGAAGGAGTGAAGCTTCAGATATGTTACCTGCTACATCACTTGTATGACTTACAGTTGAGACACAGAGTCGAAGCAATTGCATCTTTTTCTGATGATTATGTATCTGAACTACAAGGAGTAAGTTTTTTATTATATTCTGTTGAATTTACTACTCATTTCCACTGAGTATAGAATTTGTTAAAATTAATTTGAACTAACATGCCTAAAAACTGTAGTTTTTAACCAGTTTTAAGCTGCAATCATGTTTTATAACTCACTCCATAAAACCTATCTAATTACACAATGCCATCAGTTATTAAAGTTTCTTAAGGATAAAAAAAATTATGGAAAATTAGTTTTTTTGTTTTGGAAACCTAAGTATGTAGTACTTTTTAGAAACGTACAATTAATTTTGATAAATTAGTGTATTTTTTAAGTCTTAATCATTTTATAATGTTCATTACGTAAAAAGATATAGTTGTCAACATAAGATTAGTTTTATAAAGTGTGAAAATTTATGTTCAGGATATGTATGTAGGTGGTTAAGAATAAATTTTGTTTTATATAGACTTGTTTCAGTTTGAATAAAATGTTTTGTGTATTAATTTGTAGAGTCTATGGAATAAGTGTTTTATTGGTCATTAAACATTTGTATGTTATATTATGAAATGTATAAAATTCTTATATATTACATAATGTGTCCCTTCATGTGACAGTGGCAAATTTATATATTTACAAAACTGAAATCCAGGGTTTGATTCCCAGTAGTGGACACAACAGATAGCCCAATGTGGCTTTGCTTTAATACAAACAAATAAAAATTACATAATGTCAATATTATTACAGGATCAGTTGAGACGATATGTAGAGATCAAGCAGTCTGATCTTCCATCATCATTAGCTGCCAAGAAGACAAAGGAATTTCGTTGTTCCCCAAAAGAGCAGGTACCAAAATTACTGAATGTCAGTTATTAAACCATTACAGACAAGTATGGTATTGCTGACTTTCCCAGTTTTCTTTATTTTCACTCTCATTTTGAAATTGATTAAAAAAATTAAGTTAAACTTGGTGAGAACTTTTTTAATGTTGTGAAGTTTTTGTGTGTGAAAAAAACATTATGTAAAAAATTTATAATTGTTAGGGTGTAAAACTTGAAAACTGTAGTTAAACTGTTTTAATAAAAAAGCAAACCCAAAACAATTTATTTTTTCTTCTTAGAATTATCAGTATATTTCCTTTGATACTTTATTTTGATGATTGAAGCAGTTGACTGTCCTTAGAGAGTCAGATAAACAAAAGTTTGACTTAAAGGTTTTTCAGTAAACAATAATGCTTCATTTTCAGGTGTTGTAGCATAGCATTTTGTCAACAATATATTTTAGTCAAGATTAATTTACATTTAACAGGAATAATTTGTTATTAACAACTAAAAAGTTTTTTATTTGTTCTTTAAAGAACGAATTTAATGAAAAAGGATACGTTTCAACAAATAGTTTGTTGTCATAAGTTATACCTTACAGTGCTTGCTTATCCTTGGTATTCTTATTTGATGTCTGATCATTGTCACAGAAGAATATTGGTGCAGATTTCAGATGAACATACTATAGTAGAGAAACATTATCAAGGATATAAGAAGAATATCATTATAGAAGCTATAACAATATCTTAAACCACCAAGTAATTGAGAAATATATCAAAACTTTATCTTGAGATTGCATCATTACCTTTAATTGCGCTTACCTTACCACTTACAGATGTATAACTCATTTGTACATTGCATTGTTACACAGTCTTAAAGCTTAGTGCCTTTCCTTACTTTTGATTTTTGGCTCTAGGCTTTACCTCCTTTTAAAAGCTGAAAGTCAGTCAAAGTTCTCAAGGCCTCTCTGGGCAGTTCAATGCTCAACCAATAAATTTACAGTTGGACAAACGTAAAGTCTAGATAGATGAAATAAATACCAACCTGACTAAAAATACTAGTATTCGATTTGAAGAGATGAATGTAAGCTAAGAAGATAGAAATAGAATTTTATGAAAAATCTAAAAGTGTGATTTTTACATTTGAGTCATCCTGAAACATGACAGAATTAAAAGCTTAAAATTTCACAATTTTTGCTTATTATACAAATTGTATAAGGATTATATGATGCTAAAATATCAATTTTGCAGTATTTGTCCAGTTAAAAAATTGTTTAAATGAAATTAGAATGATTCTTTAATTATATTATGAAAGCTGATATGGATGTACACACTTGGAGAAACCCTGAGCATCCTCTGATCAGGAAATGGTTCATATGTGGAGGCTTCCATATAATAGCATTACTGTTTTATAATTATTATTTAGTGCTAGTATAAATGTATTCTAAAGATGGCCGTTACAGGTATTAATTAAAATAAAGTTGAGTCAGGTTCAAGCTGTCTTTGTGAACCTGAAGATGACCTAAGAAGGTTGAAACATTGTTCTGTATTTTATTTTAATTAGAGTTTTTAATATCCATATCAGCTGTTTAAGAATACATTTTTAATTCAAGTGTGTTTCTCATCATCATGAATAACATCAGTATAACTTGTCTCTTGAGAAGGTATTTATTCAGTCTTTTCAGTCTGTCTGTTCATATTCCAGAATACAATGATCTTTGTACATTTTGATGACAGAAATACAATTCTTTTCATAGTTATGAACAAGAACATCTAGTTGAAATGCTTGGTTGTTAGTTGTAAAAGTATGTGAACATAAGATTAAAACATTAATGTTATTTTAAATAAATTACCATTACCAGTGATTGCTTTGTCTGCCAATATTTTACATATGTATATATAATAGATGCGAGCCATTTTGTCCTTCAAAAACTTGGAAGAAGACCAGGCTGACCAGTGTCCATGTAGAGAAAACCTACGAGAAAACCTAAAGAATTTTCATAAGTCAATGATGAAGAAAGCCATGCTTTGCATAGCAAGTGAGGAGGAAGAGGAAAATAAGGAGACATCTAATGAAGTAGAGTCAAGTAAACCTTGGTCCCAGAAACTGATATCCTTGGTGAAGATTGTTAACTTATCAGAAGAAGATCAAAAAGAAGAAGCAGAGGAAAACAAGCCTACACGAGAAGGTTAACACAATCTGCTCAGTTTATGCTAAAGCGCTGTTTAAGTTGTAAAGTAGGATATGGATGTACTTCAACTTTTTAAAACTACAAGACTAACTCTTAGGCTTATTAACTGATATTGAAGCACAGTAATCCTAAAACTGAGGACCTCATGTGTCAGTTGGCACAAAGACAATAAATTAATAATTGTGAAACTAACTTGTTAGGTTTAATTAACAATTTTGTCAATTATTCTAAAGGTATCAACAATTACTGTTAACCTTAAAACTAAACTTTAGAATAATTAACAATCTTGGCAATTATTTTCAAGGTATAAACAATTACAGTAAACCTTAAAACTAAATTGTTGAGTGTAATTAATAATTTTAACAATTATTCTGAAGGTATTAACAGTTACAGTTAACCTTAGAACTAAACTTGTTTAGAATAATTAACAATCTTGACGATTATTCTAAAGGTATCAAGAATTATAGCTGATCTTCAAACTTACTTGTTAAAACTAATTAAAAAATTCATCAGTTATTCAAAAGATACCAACAGTTACAGTTAACCTCAAAACTAAACTTGTTTAGAATAATAAACAATCTTGGCAAGTGTTCTAAAGGTATCAAGAAATACAGTTGATTTTAAAACTAACTTGTTAGGTCTAATTACCAATTTTGTCAATTTGGAAAATACCTATTATTCAAGTATTTTACCTTCCTAAAAAATCTGTAATTATGGATAAAAATAAAATATGCAAGCAAGATATATTTTGCAACCAGAAACATTAATTACAGTGTTCAAATTTTTTTCATGCAGATATTTTTATAAAAAAAATGGTTTTCGTTTTAACGTCATGGGCACAAGAATCAGAGTTTGAAAATCGAGAGTTGATTCGACAGATGTTTAATTTATTGTTGAGAACCTATGATGGTGTTGGACAGGTAAAAATTGTTTATATAGTTATTAGTACCTTTTTCAAAAACATTTGCATCATTTATATAATCAGTTCTGGCAGGCTGTTTTTGAAACACAGCTGACAAACCTATTTTATATTAAACTGTTTATTATGCAAACATTTTTTTAGTATTAATTGTTTTGCAACATTATTAATATTTCATGAGATTGCTTAAAGTGTTATCAAGTTTCCTTTTAAAGTGTATTTTTTACAAAATTCTGAATAAGTTTTCATAATTTTTTTGGTGAATCATTATTTAAAAAAAATGTTTTTTTCATGATGCATCCAAAATATAGATATTAAATTCAATACAATATGTTAAATATTTCAAAAAGTTACTAAAAAGGATCATCTCTCTCTTACTTTAGTTAATGAATGCCTTGGAAAACACTTACATTATTGGCAGCAGCAGCCAACAGGATGTTGGAGAACTTTTAGAGCACTTAGGAAAAGTTCGATCTTTGCTTCCTGTACAGATGGGACCTGAAGAAGAGGAGATTATGAGAGATAGTCTGTGGTAAGAATTTTCAAAAATATGTTCATACAACTTGTGGAAAGAATATGCATATTGGATCGAATAAATTATGAAACCCAAGTCTGAAGAAAAATTATTTTAACGTTTTTTTTGCAGCATTTTAAAAAACTTGTTTGTTCTATATTTCATAATATTATTAATTTACTCTCACTTTTATCCATCTAAGAATACTTTGTAAGTGACCTGCTTTTGTCTTTAAGTATGTGTTTAAATAAAAAGCTTTATGTAAGTGACTTGTACACTCATATTAGCAGTAACTCTGAATTGTACAAGTTAGTATTATTTTTTATATATAAAATGCATACCACTAATAGAATTACTGTTGCATATCATAATTTCCTGAGTTGATTCTTTTATAATATACCTTAGAAAGCTCTTTTATAACTACAAGAAAACAACTTTTATAACATATCATTTTGAAATAAAACTACCACTTGCTTAACTTGTCAGACCTGTTAGGAAAACATCTATGAAACAAAACAAGTGGATGTTCTATATATTTTGTTATTTCAGCTTCCCAAAGTATTTCAACAACTTGTCAATATAAAATATTCAAAAAGATCACTATATTTCAGGGATTTAGTGAACAACAAAATATTCTTTCAACATCCTGATTTGATTCGAATCTTGCATGTTCATGAAAATGTAATGGATGTCATGATGAATACATTGGGAACACAGTCGGCTGCTCAAGCTGCATCCTCGTCTCCTGCAGCCACGTCCCCTACAAGTCCAGGACAGGCTCTAGAAACTTCTGACAAGGTTTGTTTCAAATTTAATAGATAAAACAACTTGTTTGTATCTGTGAAAATTTGACATTTAAGTGTTTTGAATTTCCAACTTATTTAGGCCTGACATGGCCAGGTGGTTAGGGTATTGGACTTGCAATCTGAGGTTCATGGGTTCAAATTTCCATCACACCATATATGCTCTCCCTTTCAGCTGTGGGGGACATTATAAAGTGATGGTGAATCCTACTGTTCATTGGTAAAAGAGTAGCCCAAGATTTGGCAGTAGGTAGTGATGACTAGCAGCCTTCCCTGTAGTCTTACACTGCTAAATTATGGACAGCTAACACAGATAACTCTCGTGTAGCTTTGCACAAAATTCAAAACAAACTAACTTATTTATCCAAGTATTAAACTCAAATGAAGTAATTTATGAAGCTAATTCACCTACAATTTTTTTTTCTCAGATTACTATGAGAGAGTGCACAATTAACTCTTTATACCTGTAACTTGTTGTGTGTTTTGTTGGAATTATTTTCGTGACATCCAAATAGTTATCACCATACCTTTATAACATTTCTGGTCTATTTGTAAAAAGTGAATAATAACCATAAGTGCACAGGGGACTTTTCAGAGGGTGCTGTACAATTTTTGCTCAAATGAGGTTATGAGTAAAAAGCTTCTGCTGCTGTTTTTTTCCCAAATGAAGATAGAATTTGCCTGAATCACTGTACTTTATCCTTCTACTTTTGCTTGAATGAAAACTAAAAATATCCTCAAATATCATATGTATTTTGAGCTAAGGGGAGGGGAGGCTATTGCCCTCAGCTCCTGCCTCATTCTATATGTAATAATAACATAATTTAGATTAGTTTTCAGACAAGGAGAGATAAATGTTATTGGACTCTTTCACCATCTCATAGGTAAATTGAGATTTTTGGCAGGATGCTGGTTTCATCCACTTGAGTTGAATGAGTTTATGGTGAAAGATATTTTGTATTGTAATTGCAAAACCTTATAAAATTGATACATAATACTAATGCAATAAGATAAAAGTGAGTGATATTGGATTCTAGTTCTTAACAATTTTGTTCAGTTTCATGTAATAACAAAGATATAAATGTATTGTTCTTACTCTGATTTTATAAAATTGCTAAGAAATATTACACTAAAATGTAATATTACAAATGCTGGTGTATTTAAAATGGTGTTCTAGAATTATCCAGACTTTGTTAAAATAAGTTGTAATATCTTTTAAATGCTTTTATTTTGATTTTAAGTTGATCTCCTTTTAGTATATTAAATATTTTATTATTTACATGCTAGAAAAATATGAAGTTCATCTTTATTGATCATATTTTTTAAAACAATGCAATCTTTAAATGATTTATAAAAAATAAACATTTTGGTCTGTTATGTGAACTTCAAGTAAATGCTTGGTGGTTAGCTATTTATTAGAACTTTATTTTACTTTGTTTAACAAGCATATTTAAATGTAATAGTTTGTAAAAATTGAGTATTTGGTGGAATCAGTCTCAGTTT
Source organism: Tachypleus tridentatus (assembly GCF_004210375.1). Taxonomy (NCBI): domain Eukaryota; kingdom Metazoa; phylum Arthropoda; class Merostomata; order Xiphosura; family Limulidae; genus Tachypleus; species Tachypleus tridentatus. The sequence goes on from NC_134833.1 coordinate 143,580,334, forward strand.
TAGATGAATCAGAAGAGACTTAATACATGCATAACAGACACAAAACTAGTAATTGTAGTGTTTGTGCAGGATGGTATATTTAGATAAATGATAAAATAATTTTTTTGCAATTATAATTTACTAGACTTGTAATCAAAATCAGTATTAGGGAGGTACAGTTTTGAAAATGTTATAAGTTGCTAGATAAACATTTTTGTATCAAATATCAATTGTAGGACACCTCTCATGAAATGGTTGTGGCTTGTTGCCGTTTTCTCTGCTATTTCTGTCGTTCAAGCCGCCAAAACCAGAAAGCCATGTTTGACCATTTAGCTTCTTTATTAGAGAATAGTAATATTTTGTTATGTAAGTAAACTATTTTATATGTAAGTGCTTGTGATATGATGAATAATTTTAAAGAATATTGTATGTACATATGCTATCCAAGTCAATAGCTCTCAAACCACTTTTTGTTTAAAAAATATTTTTTAAAGACAGATGTGGACCTAATTTTAAAATAAATAAAATCTATTAGTAAACATATATATGAACAATTTTACACTTTCTCATTAAATGAAAGGATGTTTTGCAGTATTTGTCAAATCTATGAATGTGGGCAAGTAAAGTGGAGAAAGTGGTGTGTATATGTTCACAAAAAAATAATTTTGAGCTTATTACATATCTTATAATTTTTTGTGTGTCATTAGCATGAACTTTATGTACCACCACTAGTATGTATACCACAGTTTGAGAATTGCAGTACTAAATCATTATGATACTTGTGTGAGTTATTAATTCAGAGTAAAGACATGCATGGGTGTGTTTGCATATTTAGAATGTTTGTGTATGAAAAATTTCTTGCATAAAATTTGTTTTCTTTAGCAGTGTTTATGAAGATTACACAACTGTATTGTTTGTGATACTGAACCAGATAATACAATGTGCAAATTTGTTAATAACTTCTGTTTTTTAACAAACCTTGACAATTTTACCATTTGTATGATGATGTCTGCATTATAAATGCAGCTATTAACCTGAACTCACAAATATGAACAGTATGTTCAAAAAATAACTGTTTGATTTTTGGTTCCAGGGAATACTAGGTTAGATCTGATTAGGACGCCATTTCAGATATCTTCATTTGTGTATTAATTTAAGTGAAGTGAATATTTTCGTTTGGCGGATTTTAAACGACTTGTGTGAAATTTTGTGTTAAACTTGGAAACTGCAACTGATTTGTTATGCTTAAGATGGCTACGGTGATGTTGCTAAATTGTTTCAAGTGGCATGAATGTTTTAAGGATGTTCGACAGTCCATTGAAGATGATGAGCGTCCTGGATCCCTTCCACGTCAACTGACGTTTCAACACCCTGGTGCGGCCAAATCGACGTCTGAATGTCAGGAGCTAGAATATCAGTTGGATCTTGTTACGAGATTTTGACCGAAAATTGAAGATGCACTGCGTTGCTGCGAAATTCAGCCCTCAGAACTCGTGAGTTTTTGGCCAAACACTTGATCACTGTTCTTCCCCACCCCCTCTACTCACCTGACCCTTGAAAGGAAGAAGATTTGAGACGATTCCCGAGATTAAGGCAAATGCGACGAAGGAGCTGGAGGACATTACAAAAGAAGCGTTGAAAACACCATTGGGATAAGTGTGTGCGTTGGGGAGGAGAGTACTTTGAAGGAGTCCCAGACCTGTAACTTCTAAATAAAGTACATTTTGTTTTATGACGTCAGTCCGCGTATTTTTTGAACAGCCCTCGTATTTAAAAGTAAGGATTTTTATTCATATTAGCTTTACTTCCAATACAAAATTATGAAAGATTTTCTTGTGTATAAATAAACTGGATTTGTTATAAGATTACAAAATTATTAAGGATGCCACTTTGGTAGAGATTGTCTGGTTTCAAAATGATAGAACCAATCTAATTATCTTTTTTTTTTTTTAAACAAATATAAATGTTTTTTAGCTCGACCTTCACTTCGAGGTTCAACACCTTTGGATGTTTCTTATTCTTCTTTAATGGAAAATAGTGAATTAGCCCTTGCTTTACGAGAACACTACTTGGAAAAGATAGCTGTATACTTATCCAGATGTGGATTGCAGTCCAACCAGGGATTAATAGACAAGGGTTATCCTGATGTTGGATGGGATCCAGTTGAAGGAGAGCGTTATTTGGATTTTCTCCGATTCTGTGTTTGGGTTAATGGTAAATAAGAAACCCTTTTTAATAATTATGGAGCTTAAATATAAAAATTGCATGTAGAAATTGTTTTGTTAAGTTCTCGACACTGCAAAACATTGAAAAGATAAGAAAATTAATAAAGTTGTTTCAATGGAGATGTGTATTTTATGCCAAAAGTGTGTAGAATACTGCAATATGTATTATGTTCCTTTGGTTTTAAAACATTTTCAAAGTGTGTAGAATACTGCAATATGTATTATGTTCCTTTGGTTTCAAAACTTTTTCAACGTATTGTTAATGTTTACTATTAAGATTGGAAAACTGTTAAAATGTAAATGAATTTGTATAAATTTATTCATTTCATGATGGTAAATAATGGAAAAAATTAAAAATAAAAACATTTCTTTGTCAAGTCACCTTCTTTTACCAGTTGGAAAGACAAAAACTGAATTAATTAAGTGAAGATCATACATAAACACACAAACCTTAAAAACATCTTTCTATTTACATGTGTTGTTTTAAGGTAATAAATATTAACTGTACTTATTTTTTCAGGAGAAAGCGTTGAAGAAAATGCTAACTTAGTAATTCGTCTTCTAATCCGTCGTCCTGAATGTTTGGGTCCAGCTTTGAGGGGAGAAGGACCTGGATTGCTAGCTGCCATTAAAGAAGCAATTAAAATGTCTGAAAGAATTCAAGCAGAAAAAGCTAAACAGATTGAGAATGGTGAAGCATCAGGCGAGGAAGATGAAGATTACATTGATATGGGAGCTGCCATTTTGAACTTCTATTGTGCTCTAGTCGACTTACTTGGTAGATGTGCTCCAGAGGCTGCCACTATTGCTCAGGGGAAAAATGACTGTATCAGAGCTCGTGCAATTCTTCGTTCTCTTGTTCCTATGGATGACCTAGAGGGGGTGCTTAGTCTGCGATTTACTCTTAAAATGCCAGAACTGAAGCCCGATGGTATGTTTTCAAATGTTATATATATATATATATAGTGAATACATTGTCAAAAACACTGGACCAAAAGTCACCTCACCACATATAACTTAAAAATCTAGATTGTGTTACAAATTGGCAAAAAATACTTGGGTCATTCCATGTCAAATCATTCAGATTTTGGAAAATTTTCCAGGTGACCCCCTCATAATGCCTTGAAAAAATTCACATCTGCTCATCTACCCATATAATGAAAAATTACCAAAGATTAGATTAATATCTCTAATAGTTTCTGATTTACAGCCCTGTAAACTTTAATTTTTTTTATTTTTGGCAAATTCATTTTTGGGCAACTTTGGCTGCTTAAAGCTACAAGAGTAATGGTGGTAGAAGGCTGAAATTTGCTATACTGACTGAATTACTCTCACAGAATTCAAGAATGGTCTCAAACCATATTAATCTCTCTTAGGATTTTCATAATGAGGCTGTAAAATCACCTGAAAAAAGGCAGATACTCCAGATTGGAAATACCGTCTCTTATTTAATGAACATCTTTCAAACAATCATTCTGTTCCAATTTATACAGATGGTTCCAAATCAGGTAATTCAGTGGGCTCTGCTATGGTTTGATGCAGTTTGGTGGTTGCTCGTAGAATCCCTTCTACAGTTTCCGTGTTCACTGCTGAACTGTACACCACATCTCTTGCCCTGGATCATATTGAAGCTGAGCAGTTCTCGGACTGCACTATTTATACTGACTCGCTTAGTTCTCTACTGGCCTTGGAATCACTTCACGTTGGCTCACACCCTGTTCTCACTGATATTCAAAACTGACTGGCCCATTTCTCTTTAACATCTACTTCTATCCAGTTTTTCTGGATACCAGGCCACATTGGTATTCGCTGGAATGCTCTTGCAGACACGGCAGATAAATCTCTCTGCTCTGGCACTATCACCACTGTGCCTATTCCGTACATGGACTATGGTCCTGTATTCAAGGCTCGGCTCCATGCCAGCTGGCAGTCCACTTGGAGTGAGTAACGCGACAACAAGCTTTTTCAAATAAAACCCTATATTGGGCTTTGGCCATCTAGCTTCCATAAGGTTTGGAAGGAGGAAGTTGTTCTAACTAGACTACGCATTGGTCACAGTTTTTTAACTCATCGTTTTCTTTTATCTGGAACTGTTGCACCAATGTGTAGTTTGTGTAACACTAAAATCACTGTAAGCCACATTTTACTTTCTTGCCATCGTTACTATTCTCAACAACGGCACTATTTTAAACATGTTTTTTTCCAGGGTTTATTTGTAACATTGGACAGTGTTAATGGTGATGGTGACACTGTCCACCTTGCTAAAGTTTTTAGTTTTTTAATGGCCATTAATCTTTTTAATTTCATTTAAGTGTTGGATATTTATTCATTACACCTTTTTTAATTGTGGTTCCCTTTTCGAAGTTTCAATCTCTCTAGTTCAATTTGAAATTGGAAAATGGCCAGAACATTAAATAACTCGACATCAGGACTGAAAAGGCCAACTTCAGGTGACTAACGCTGCTGTTTGGACTATCCATTTGAACTACCCGTTAGTTGTCCTGGCGAGATGTTATTCCAATTTTGCTGCATGTATTTTAAACTTTTAATACTTTACCCTTTGGTACTAGCCATAATGACACAACCTGGAACCAGGACTGGAAAGACCAACTTCAGGTGACTGATGGTGGTTCTTGTAGTTACCTGTTAATCTTCCTGGTGGGTTATGATCATTACCACTCTGCTACCGGAAGTCCTTTACAACTTTATAGACTGGATGTCAACATCGGTTTTATGCAATTTTCTGTTTTTAATTGCTGTTTTGTCTTTACTTTCGATTATTTTTACAAATTTTACTACAATTACTTTACTTTTACCTTTTTACTGGACATTTGGCTACTCATTATTATGATTTTACTGTATGTCTTTTAAAACTTCTATTATTTTACATTTTGATAATGGCTGCTATGACACATAACCCAGAACCAGGACTGAAAAGACCTGTACTTACCTGTTAGTCTTCCTGGTGGGTTATGATCATTACCATTTTGCTAGAGAAAGTCCTTTACAACTTCTCTTACTCTGCTTTCTCTCTTAACATTGTAAACTAGATGTCAACATTGGTTTTATGCTTTTTCTGTTTTTCAATGATGTTTTGTTTTACCTTCATTTCCTTTTCGGTATTTTACTACATTTAATTTGTTTTTACCTTTTTACCAGATGTTTGGCGCAGATAGCCTAGCTGCTTTGTGCCATAAAACACTAAATCAATCAATCAATCAATCAAAACCACCTGAAAACCCAAAATTGTAAAAAACATTGGTTTATTTAATAGCCATTGCTCTAAGACTTAATATAATACAAAGCTGAATTTTTTTTTTCAAATTTCCTATAACATATCAGTTGATAAATCAGCAATTGTTGTAATTAAAAGACTGTTAGATCTCCTGTAGAAAAATTTAGTTGCATGCAACTTTTTATGATTTAGCTTAAAATAGGCCTACTTCAGGCCACAGTTTGACCATGTCACCAATTATTCAGCCTTTTCAGATTTTTACCATATATTCTTACATCTCTGAATATGATCTACAAAACAAAATCAGGATGATGTTTAACCTACTTTTTGAATTATAATTTTTTAAAGTATCTTCTGACCATACGTTGTTTACTTGAAAAAAAACACTTCAATTCTTGTGTCTTACCGTGTGCAAATATATCCATACAATTTTGAAATAATTTATGAATCCCATTGAAATATTCTAATCAGCCTTTACCATATATTCTTACATCTCTGAACATGATCTTCAAAAAAATCAAGGTTGTGAAAAGTAATAAATTATCAAATTTTAAGTGTCTCTGATAAGTACCATTGGGCAAAGGACCACATTCAGGGCATTCAGTTCTTTCTTGTCAATCAGGAATCAGTCCTGCAGAATTGTGTAAAGTTTGATCTACTTGAGCACTATGAAAAACACAAAACTGTGACAGGTATTAGGTCACATCATAACTTTATTCCTCACTCTACCAACAAATTGTATATGAGAAGGCTATCAGATGATGATGTGTACATAGTTGTAACTGTTGGTAGTAACAGTGAAAGTGATGCTGCAGCAGCTCAAATAGGGTCTAATGATAGCAATGACAATTATCAGCCAGGGAAATATGTGACATGCATATACAATCAGGAATGGTATATGGGAAACATAAAAGATAGATCAGATGAACATTCCGATGTGTCGGTGTCATTTATGAAGGCATCAAGAAATGAACTGTTCTCATGGCCCTTAAGGTCACGTAAAGAGGAAAGCTGGATTGCTTTCCAACATATTCATTGTCTGATTAGTGCACCTACCATGCAAGGCAGTAGTGCTCACCACTATGTTCTAAGTCAAAGTGATCTCAACATAATCAAACTCGAATTTCAGAAATTTATTCAAGCTGTCTGAACAAAGCAATGTTTATTTGATGTTGTTAAGGTTAATTTATTGCCAAAGCAGTTTTTGAAACATTTCATTGTCACGATTATTGCAGTTTAGTGTGGGTATAATCTTTCTCAGTTATTTCCTGTTTTAGCACTGTGCTTTTTGTGTCTGATTTGCCTTTGTATTTATTATATTATGAATTTTAAATTAAGCCATATCTGCATAACTCTAATGCATACACAATATATTTGCATTGCCATATGATCTAACTAGTTATGCCAATAAACTTGTTCAGAAATGAATTACTTCTTTCTTATTTCTTACAACTTCATTATTTAACATTGTGAAAGGCTGGTTAGAATATTTCAGTGGGATTCATAAGATTCTGACAGGTATTTTTCAAAATTGTATGGATATATTTGCACATAGTAACACACCTGTACTGAATTTTTTTAAAAATAAAAATCGTATGGTCAGAGGATACTTTAAAAAATTATTACTCAAAACGTAGGTTGAACACCATCCTGATTTTTTTTGTAGATCATATTCAGAGATGTAAGAATATAAGGTAAAAATCTGAAAAAGCTGAATAACTGGCGACATGGTCAAACAGTGACTTGAAGTAGGGCTATTTTTAGCTGAATCATAAAAAGTTGTATGCAACTAAATTTTTTTACAGGAGATCTAACAGACTTTTAATTACAACAATTGCTGATTTATCAACTGATGTGTTATAGGAAATTTGAAAAAAAAATCAGCTTTGTATCATATTAAGTTTTAGAGCGATGGCTTATTAAATAAACCAATGTTTTTTAGGATTTTGGGTTTTCAGGTGATTTTATAGCCTCACTGTGAAAATTCTAAGAGAGATAAACTTGTTTGAGACCATTTTTGAATTCTATGAGATTAATTCAGTCAGTGTAGCAAATGTCAGCCTTCTACCACCATTACTCTTGCAGCTTTGAGCAGCCAAAGTTGCCCGAAAATGAATTTGCCAAAAATAAAAAAACATTAAATTTTACAGGGCTGTAAATCAGAAACTATCAGAGATATTTATCTAATCTTTGGTAATTTTTCATTATATGGGTAGATGAGCACATGTGAATTTTTTCAAGGCATTCTGTGGGGGTCACCTATAGCCACCTGGATGATTTGATATGGAATGACCCACTTTTGTAACTCAGCACACCATAACACTGAAATTCTACAATGATTAAAATACATTCAATCATCAGTTAGATATATCCCTATTGTTAATAATAAGGAGGCTAGGACCAGTTCCAGACCATTTTGTTAATTCAGTAAGTAGAACGCTATCTTTATGAAAGTATATAAAATGATATCTGCATTACTAATCTTTTTTTTTGTTTAGAATTCCAGTGATTGAATTAGGTATATATAATTCTGTGTGTGTGTTTTTTCTTTTTTTATACATATGGTATACTTTAAGTTCAACAAAACAGTGTATCTACATACATTTTTAATATTTAGTCAAATCATTTAAATTTAATTATTTGTCATCGTTTCCTTTGTTTAATCCTCAAGTGGATCACCAGTAAAATTATGGAAATACATGTACTAAAATCTGAAGGTTAAAAACCCCCGTTTGAGAGAGTGCATGTAGCTCATTGTGTAACTTTACACTAAGAAATAACAATATCTCTCTTGATAAAATCCTTTTTCTTTTTTTTTGGACTCTGACATTTTGAGAATAGATATGCAATGGAAATATTAGGATATTTTGAAACACTTTCTTGCAAATGTCCTAATAAACTAATAATTTAATGTCACATGTTTATTTTCTTCCCTGCAGGAGAACCAAAAAGTGACCTTCCTTCTAGCTTAGTGCCCAATCATAAACAGTCCATTGTACTGTTTCTGGAGAGAGTATATGGTATTGAAAACCAAGAAACTTTCTTTCGTCTTCTGGAGGATGGTCTACTGCCAGACCTTCGGGCTGCTACTATGTTGGACAGGGTAAATGCTGTTCCATATTTCATACTCTCTTTTATCTTTACTTTGCAATTATAAGAACACTTAAGGGTAACTGCCTTCCCACAATTGGCTGCAGACAGTGAAAGGCAGTAGGACTTGACACATTGGAGTTGTAAGCATTCAAGTCCATATTCTTAATTGATTTTCCATGATTTGTGGGTAGTTTAATATCAGTATCTGGATTTTATCTGGCAGATCAGATATCTCCGGTGCATATGGGAGCTGTTACCACAGATATTATCTATTACGATTTTAAGGTGACAACTGAGATTGATAGTGGATTATTTACTGAAATCTTCTTACTGCTTATTTTATATGAAGCTTAATACTGTTTTATACTGCTGACTTGAATGTGCCTATTTACAATTAATGTACTTAATAGTACTGAAGATATTTATTTCATTATGTATATATGGATACATTGCTATGCATTTGTATTTGATATTTATAATTTAAATAATTAGTTTGTACAGAATATAAAACATGATGGGTAATTTTATAAAAGTTCAGAAAGTTATTGTTCATTTTAGACAATTTTAACCCTTGATTTTTATGAAACACATTTTTTTTGAAACAGTCATAATAGTGATATTGCAAACAGTAAATGTGTAAAATCCAATACATCAAATAATGTTTAATAAAAAAAGAAATTACTTAATAGCACATCATGTAGTTAAACAGCATGCTAACAGATTGTAAAATATAGTCAATTAAAACAAGGTTTTTGAATTATGGTCTTAACCAAAGAGTATATAAACAGATTTTGATCTAAAAGTGGTTTGTTTGTGCATCGATAAAAATGAATCTCAACAAATTTTAAATCCAGATGAATTGTATTTATAGATTGTTTTTTGATAATCCATACTGTGGAAACTTAGGTAAACTTTATGGTTAACCTCCTTACCTATTTGACCTATTTTAGAATGTGTTACTCAAAATTCTGGGTATTGAATTAACACACAGTATTGTGATAAGTGGTTTAGAAGGTTTTTATATCTATTGAAGAAAACTGTGTTTATAAGTTAAATCACAAGCTTAAATATATTGTTAGATCGGAGACTACTCAAACATAAATAACTTTTGTTTTCTGGCTTAATCTGAAACTCCTTCATTGTGTAGAAAGCTCATGAAGAAGAGTCTAACAACAGGATGGAATAATTAAAGCTATTTTTGTAGAGTGCAAGATCAGTTTAATTTTTATGAAATAAAAGTTTTAACATTCCATTTTTCACTCATAATTTTAAAAGTGATTATTCAGTTCTAATTATCCATTTCTGAGTAATGTGTGATGTGATCATTAATTTATACCTGACAAAAATTCTGCATTTAAAGGCATATTTTTTTAGAACATAAAGTGTATGGATACCTCAGAATGATGTGTAAAGTATTTGTTTATTTCTGACATAGCCTGATGGTTCAGAGAGTGATATGGCCCTGGCTTTAAATCGATACATTGGAAATTCTGTACTTCCACTTTTGATCAAGTACTGTCATTTGTTTGCTGATGCAGAAAATTATGCCAATTTATTGGATGCAACACTTCACACAGTTTACCGTCTCTCCAAGGTCAAGATACTTACAAAGGGTCAAAGAGAATGTGTATCCGACTTTCTTGTAGCTCTTACACGGTAGGTTGTGAGCTGTTACTCTTAAATGGTTTTCGTGTTTTTAGTGATGCCACAGGATTAAAGAAATTATTTCTATGGACGATTTCAAACATCTAGTTATTGTTGAAGGCTTTCTGTTTTCACTGAAAACACTAACCATACAATTAGTTCAGAAAGAAATTATTGTTACTAGTATATTTAAAGAATCTTTTGGTATCACAATTTAAATGTCTGAACACCTTTTACAAAAAAGATTTGGATTTTAGATCTTTCTTATTTTTTGAAATTCTGTAAATTAGAGAGCTATGTTTTTTGTCAACATTTAACACATTAGCTGCCATGTGCCTCACAGGTGGATTATAACTAACTTTTAGTTATAAACCATATTATGCACTGGTGTGTCACAGACAGTTATATTTCAAAGCCAAATTTCTCTTGTGGCAGATGAATTTGGATAACTGTGGCTGTTCCTCATCATCTTTTGAATATTTTGAATTTTATTTATAACTAATTTATTATATGGCAGCCATTAACGTAAGGAATGAACTTTTCCTTTTTTTATTTCTAATGTGCATAATTAGATATTTTAATATAACTAACAACTCCATAATTTATGGATCTATAAAAAAATGTTTCATCACCTAATATGATTAAAGCAAAATGATGAAGCTATGCAAAACATATATGTTTCTTCTTTAAACTATACTAGTGTATAAACTGATATAATTTTATATTAATATGCTGTGATTGTAGTGTTTTAAAAGCTAATTATAGGCTTATCTGTTACATATTCTTCCAGTAATGTTTTCTTTGATATATTTAAGAACTCATTTCATTATAGAAAACCAAGGTTCTCTTAGTTCTGATTTCTCATGTTATGATGAAAATAAATTTGTATTATTAAGTAGTAAGTCATAATTTCTAATATACATATATTTTTACTTCTAAAGGGAAATGCAGCCTGGTATGTTACTGAAGCTTTTGAGGAAACTTACTGTTGATGTTTCTGTTCTGACAGAGTACACAGCTGTGGCATTAAGGGTGAGCTGTGATTAATAAGCCAACTTGTGTTTATCTCTTATTCAAATGTTGACTTTCATATTGTATACTTTGACAAATTGTGGAATGTGCAAAACATGTTAGCAAAAGTATTTGATTTATATAGTATAATTATCACAAATAATTCCTGGATCACATGGATGGTGCATCCCTTGAATAAAATTCTAATCATGTCTGATTAGTAAACTGCTAGAATAGTTTTGTATATAAAAAAATTATACAAAAATCATAGTATTTCAAATCAAAATATTTTATTTGATTAAATTTTCTCTATGATGGTAAACATGTAATTAGAAAGATGGAATCGATTTATATAATTTTATTGTAGTTAAAATATTGTGGTTTGATTCACTGCAGTGCATAGAATGTAAATAACTCAATGTGTAGCTTTGGAATGAAACCAACAAACAAACTGTTATATCTTATGTCACTTACAGATCACCCAAGTCGATATCATATGATCTATTTTGTAAAGATCTCAACAAGTTACATAATAGTATCAACTTTTTTGAATGTCTGTGAAAAAGGGAACATCAACGTTATCAGATGTGCTGGTTTATAAACTGGATATACACATATCTGACAAGTTGGGCATTACAAAATTCCTGTTAAGCAATGCAAGAAAATGTTTGTGACAAACAGAAAAGTTTCCTTGTGGAAACTGAAAAATTGTAACTCAATATGTAAAGGTAAATCATTATCCACCAGAATTGATGGCTTGTGGTATCTTCAAGTTTTTGTTTCAGTCAACTCTCTTCAAACCCTAAAGACAGTGCAGTTTTATACTGTATATTGTTAGTTCCAAGGGTTATTCATGTTTTTACAAAAGCATGTTACTCAATTGTAAAAATCCTTTAATCTAAATACTTATATTGAACTTGTTACTAATTCAGTACCAAACTATCGAGTCTTGTTTTTGAGAAATTCGTTAATTCTAGCATTAATTATTGTTCAATTTTTTATATTAAAGAAGTGGGAAGAGACTTAATGTGCTTTCTTTTGTGTCTGAGCATCTTTATGAAACTCCTTATAACTATATAACATTATAACTATTTCTAATTGAGAATGAGATGTAGGGTGGAGAGGTACTGATTTTTTAAAATTACAAATATCTGAATAAATATTCAGAAACTACTTTATATTTAGTTAAAATTATTGGACATGTAATAATTGACACTAACCTACGTAAGAAGGTGTCTGGCCTATGAAATTGTATCAAATGATGTGAGGTGAACAGTTGTGGATACTTTATCAAATTATGCCAGGTGAACACTTGTAAATATCATATCAAATGATGCCAGGCAAACACTTACAACATTTCTTTTTTAAACAGATTTAATCTAGGTAAACAAAAGTTTGTGCTGTCATACTTGTTAGTTAAGATTGATTTAACATGAGACATTTAGAATTCTGCTGAGCTAGAGTTAATCTTAGGTAGTGGAGTAGTGTATTTAAAATATAATTCACATAATAAATATTCTATTATTCATTCACTTCTCAAGTAATATACTATGTACATTTACACTAAAAAAAGAAAAGTTGAACCTAAGTTTGATTTTGTGATATTTTAAAATGTACAGCAAAAAAAGAGCAAGGCATATCAATAGGTAGAGCTATGTGGAATATGCAGATTAATTTTTCACGTGACTGTAGAAAAAAATTCACTAGGTGCATGGGTTTGGTATTACAGTTGTTGCCATAGTGAGTTTTGAATGCAGGAACAATGGTATCTCATTTTTCCCATACTTATGATTATCCAAGCTGCTTTTTTGTTTTGTTTCTCCTTCAGGCAATGTTTGAAATAAAGTTTAGATACATCTCTGAAAGAAATGGAGAAAATGTTTGTAAATTTTAAACATAAGTATAGTCTGAAAGATTTATTGCAGTGTCAGTAAAATTATTACAAACATTTTCATGTCTGTCATGGGTGCAGTATAGGATGAAGGTGAGATCATAGATGTTAACCCTGTAAATTCTGTATTTTTTCCTGTATTCTCAAGGAAGTCTCTGTTTATAAAAGAATCATTACTAATTAGGTTACAGTGAATTATATTGCTTTAGAATAGAACCTGATTTTATTATAGTTGACTTTTTCTATGACTAGCAGGAAAATACATTGAGATCTCTAATTTGTTGATTAATGTAATGCTATCTCATAGTTATATTAGTTTAGAAATCTTATTTTGTACAGACTTAATTTTCACAAGTGTGCTGTCAAGCGTATTTTATTATTGTTATTTTTATATTATGTAAAACATTTATTTGTTTGTTTACTTACGGACCTTACATTACCAACAATGCAGCAAATTCTACCATTTATTTGTTTGCTTGATTGCTGACCTTACATAATCAAGAGTGCAGCAAATACTATAAATTATTTGTTTGTTTAGCTGCCAACCCTTTATTACAAACAATACAACAAGTAGTACCATTTACTTATTTCTCTAGCTGTTTAATTTACATTATGAAACAAATGCTACCATTTTTTGTTTATTTAGCTTGTGACCTCTCATTACAAACAATACAAATAATGCTTCTTATTTGTTTGTTTAGTTACTGACCTTACATTACGAACGATGCAGCAAGTACTACGGTGCAGCTGGAGGAGGCTACGATTCAGCCTCTGAAGAAGAGCGAAGACTCACCATGCTGCTTTTTACTAACATCTTTGATTCTCTTGCAAAAATGGTAAGTTTTTAGCTAAATTTGTTATTTTTGTTATTATGTTTTATAATAAGTTAGTAATGAAGCTCAATTAACTGATTTTATATCCCAGTTTTTATAACAAAGTTTATTGTACTGGTTGTATCATTTTGCATTGTTTTTTTTTAAATAAAATATATACATGTAAAGTATTTTGTTATGAGACAGTATGTGCAAAATAGATGGTGCTGACATTGAATTTGTGATTGTATGCTATGAATACTTTAGCATAAGAACTGAAATGTGAATTAGCCCTTGTAAACTATGTGAAACGTATGGTAGACAAATATAGTAGACCACAGTGTTTTATAGCAAGAGTTATAGTCACAAATGTTGTTAGATATCTTTGCTTACTGTAAATATTTAGTTATATTCTACTATAAAATTGATGGTAGTTAAGCATGAAGTAAGATTATTTGGATGTCTAAAATTTTCAAAAATATAAAAAAAAATTTTTCACAAAATTTTCGTTCTGAAGTAATCTATTTGTTAACTCAGCTGTAAGGGTAACATTAAACTAGGATTATATAGTGAAAAATAATGAAGAAAAAGTAAGATATAGAGAGGAGTATAGTGTAGTAACAAGGTACAAAAGTGTTTTTAATTGTAGGCTAATCTGTTATTAATGTCATGCTAGAAATATAAGAAATAAAATGGATGACTTTAGTCCAGTGTTTGGAACAGAGGATTTTGATATAAAAGGAATAAGTGATACCTGACTAAATGTAGATGTGAAAGGAATTTCTTTGAATTGTGTGTTTTTGGGTTGTTTGGTAGGGATAGAGTACTAAAAGGAAGAGAAGTGGCTTTATTTGTACAATGTGAGTTACAACTTGTTGAAATTTAGAATATGAATGCTCAAAGTTATGATGTTGAATATATTTGACCTTCTGTAAGTGGTTTTATAGGGAGAAAACATTTAGTTGGAATTTGTTATAGACCACCAGACAAAACTGTAAATGAAATTAACAAGTAACTCTACAGGAAGATAAAAAATTCAGCTGTTAATGAGGTTATAATTATGGGAGATTTGAATTTCAAACATATAGATTGGGAACCCTTAGACTTAGATGATAAAGCTGTTCAGGATGATTTTCACCAGCAATTGACTAGGGAACCTACTAAAAACAATGTTATTTTAGATTTAATGTTAACTTCTCATATAGAAAAAAAATGATACAGTAGGAAGTGGGGAAAATCTTGGTGCAAGTGATCATTAGATTTAATGTTTTATTGCAGGTGAAGATAAGTAACAATGATATTTTGATTCCAAGTTTGAAAAAATAATCAATTTTGAAAAGATTAGACAAAAGTTATGTATTGTGAGTTGGGCAACTGTATTAGGTGAAGATACTGATCAAATGTGGAAAAATTTTGTAAATAATTTATAAACATTAAAGATAGACATGTTTCATATAGACAAGAAAGGAAAAGCATGTGGCTCGCAAAGGATGTATAGGATAAAATCAAAGAAAAGCATTAAAAAATAAAAAGTTTGATTTGATTACAATGATGGGAGATTTGAAGGACTCTAGAAGACCAGAGCATTGGTCAAGCAGGAAATTTACAAAGAAAAAAATACATATGAAAAAATGTTGGCCAAAAATGTAAAAATAAATGGTAAGGATATCTTCCAAATACATTAAGGATAAGTAAAATGTGAGGATGGGAGTAAGGACCTTTTAAGGATGACACTGAAGGCTTGTATTTAATGATTAATTATGTGATTGCTTGTTTATTAAGTTATACTTTTTCTTAGTATTTGCTAATAGAAGTTTAAGCAATATTCCTGAACATAAACATTTGCTATATGAAAAGATGGTTGGGTAAGATGATATCATTAACTCTGAGGTTGTTAGGAAAAAAATTGAATGTTTAAAGAATGATAAGACACTTGGGCCAGGTAATATTACCCAAAGGTTTTTAGAGAGATTAAAGATTATATATGTGAGTCATTTGCTATTATTTTTTTAAGTTCTTGAATAGTGGGCAAATACCAGAATAATGGAAGTGGATATTGTTACTCCTCTTGTCAAAGGAATTTGTAAAAATTGTCTCAGTAATTATAAGCCTATTAGTCTTACATGAGTGTTGGGAAAATTTTTTGGAAGTTTTGAAAAATATGTTTTCCAAAGTCATATAACAAAATTTAATATATTTTTTTAAATAGACAGCATAGTTTTACTAGGGGAGAATCTCACCTTATAATTCTTTGGACATATTTAGATGAGGTTAAAGGTGTGGATGTGGTATACCTAATTTTGGGAAAATATTGAACAAACTGCTGCATAAAAGTTCTGTTAAAAAAGTTATTTTCATTGATGTGAAGAACAGGTTGGCACATTGGCTGGCTGGATGGAAACAAGTAGAGAGTTGCTATAAATGGACTTCAGTCAAACTGGATCAATGTTGCAAGTGAGGTACTTCAGAGCTCAGTGTTAGGACCTTTGCTGTTTAAGGTAAATGAAGGAATGCCATAAGATTAATTGAATTTGCTGGTGACTTTAAAGCTTTGGATGTCTTAGCTGTGAGAAGGATACTACTGCATTACAATAGAATTTGGATTATTTGATGAACTAGGCAAATAAATGGCAGATGAATTTTAATTACAATAAATGCAAGATAATGCATGTGGGATATCACAGTTTAAATTATAAGTAAAATTTGGATGGGAATAACCTTAACAGTGTCATGAAAAAGGGTGATTGTGTGGTAATAGTTGAACAGTCTCTTCAGCTATCCAAGCAATGTGGTTTGCTAGTGGTGAAGTAAACCAGTCTCTTCAACTATCCAAGCAATGTGGTGTTGCTAGTTGTGAAGTAAACCAGTCTCTTGAGCTATCCAAGCAATGTGGTGTTGCTAGTGGTGAAGCAAATAGAATTTTTTGGACTTTAGGTTATATCTATAGAAATACTGAATAAATGTCTAAAGAGATTATAATTTTATTGCATAGGTTACTGATTAGACCACTTTTGGAGTATTGTGTTGAGTTTTGGAATACATATCTTATAAAGGACTGAATTGTTGTAAAGTTCTGAGGAGGACTACTGTGATGATACATAAGTTGGAAGGATATGAGGATGGATAGCTCAATATCACTGAAATTGTTTTCTTTTGAAAAAAAGAAGAGTTAGGGGAGATCTGATTGAGATGTTTAATATTGTAAATAGAAATGATAGTGTTGATGCATCATCATTTTTGATATATAATAGTGAGAATGGTAAAAATAGGCGACATAGATATAAAATTTGCCCGGAAAGAAGTCGTCTTCAGCTTCATGTTTCTGACAGGGTGGCCAGCCTATGAAATGAGTTGCCTTCAGTTATGGTGGATGTTGTTAATTTAAAGTTTAAAGGAAAGCTTGATAAGTATACGAATGATGTAGGTGAATAATAAGGGCTGAGTTATGAGAGAGATTTTATAAGGGTTTAGTTTAGTGGATAGAATATCCTTACTCCTATGATGTTATGTTATGCTAGTAAAAATAAGACAATTTAATATTTTTGAAATTATTTTAGAGAAAACGTTCTTAAACTAGAAAATGACATAATATCCTTAGGATTTTGATAAAAAGAAACATTACATTTCTCTTAGCTAAATAAATATTTTCAAATACAAAGATAAAAGCAACATATTTTGAGTTCCCTTAGTGTATTTCTTCTTTATCTTGAGAGTTCAGCACTTGATTCATAATCTGAGGTTTGTGGGTTCGAATCCCTATCACAACAAACATGCTCACCCTTTCAGCCATGGGGGCATTAAAATGTGATGGTCAATCCCACTATTCATTGGTAAAAGAGTAGCTCAAGAGTTGGCAGTGGGTGGTGATGACTAGCTGCCTTCCCTCTAGTCTTACACTGCTAAATTAGGGATGGCTAGCACAAATAGGCCTTGTATGGCTTTGTGGGAAATTCAAAAAACAAACAAACAAAACAAAATTTATCTTGAGAATGTTATGCCATTTTCTAATTTCTGGTTTAAGTAAGGCTCATACTGTCTCAGTACAATGAGAAAAAACATTGATAGTGGATTTCATAATAAAATTATTATATTTTATTCTTGTGTATTATTTATTCAGGAATTGTGTTGAATCCAACTTTTTATTAACTTAGAAAAATGCAATATTTACAATTTCCTTCCCCAGGAATATGACCCAGAGCTCTTCAACAAGTCTCTACCTTGTCTGACAGCTATTGCTTGTGCATTACCTCCTGATTATTCTCTAAAAACTGCAGTGGAGGATGAGTGGTCTAAACACAGTGGTCCATCAGATGGACCATACATCCCTGAACCAGTCAACACAGCTAAGTGAGTATTGTATTTAGATGAGTGTATAACTAAAGTTGAATGTTTAGTTGTACTAATGAATCCTTCTACTAATTAATTTAATATTGGATTTAAATAATTTTGTAATCTGGATTGAAATATGAGTTTTGAAAAGAGAGATGTCTGTTGGATGAGGCTTATATCCTTGAAACAATCAATGCTGCGGCTTATATCCTTGAAACAGTCAATGCTGCGGCTTATATCCTTGAAACAGTCAATGCTGCTTTGTGAAATTATATTTAGATAAATTTCAAGGATTTCTTGTGATCTGTCAAGTGGGTGTGCATAAAAAAGAATAAAAAAATGATGAAACTTAGAGAAACCTGGTGCCTGAAGTAGAATTAACTATTGTAAGAAAAAGTTATCCATAAGCTAAACCAGTCCATCTGTTAGTTTAATTTAGTTTGTTACAAAACATTTCTACCAGTTATTCATAACCCAAAGCAAAACAGTAGAGTTACATAACCAAGATAGGTCTCTAAATCTTTAGGGCAGTTTAAAATACAGTTAAAAACAGTTGTGAGAATAATATAAACTTTAACAAGTTGAGTTTGTTCTTTGTTGAAGGTTAAGCATGTATAATCTCAGAAAGCAAAGTATAAATTGTTTTCTGAATACATTTCAAACTTATGATCACTAACATTCAAATACCTTGTAGAGAGATTGTTGTATAATTCACATTTGATGTATTAGGGAAATAAAGGTATGACATGTTACAATTGGCATTAACACTCATTAGAGGAAAAAACAACTTACTTTTGTGTTTGGGGCTGCTCCATTTGATCAAGCCCATATTGGAGATTAATATTTACTATAAATTCTATATTTTAACATTTATGTAACATTTCATCAAAGTTGGTAATCTTTCAGTAAACGTTAGAAGTGGGTTGTACACAGAACTCAAAGTTTTTAATAAAGTGTTGCTACTTTAGATTTGTGTCTGAATTTACTTTAATCAGTCATATTTATATTCTGACTAGTTTAAGTTTAAGCAATTTTCATGCTAAGAATATAAATGTATTTTCATATTTCTTTACTTAACCTTTCAGATCATCCTAAATGGACATAATTTTTTTTCACTAAAATATTTATTTTATGTGTTATATTATCTACCCTAACTCTACACAAGCTCAATCCATTTAACCAGCCTATTACCATCACAGAAAAAAAGAAAAGAAATAAATCTAATTTGCCCTTTTTTTTTTTTTTTCATAGAATTACTGTAGGTTTTGAAAGAAAATTAGAATAATTTATTCTAAATAGATTCAGGTGTGTAACAGTTTACCTGCATTTTTATTTAATTTTACTGTTTTATTAATCTTTGAACCATGGAAAAAATAAATCAACCAGTTAAAGGGTGAAGAGTTTAGGTTAAAGTTTTCAGGTTATGTCATTCAAATTCTAACATATGTTCATCATGTGCTCTTTGAGACAAAAAAAAATTAATTACGTTTTTGTTTATCTAACATAATTTTTATGTTACAGCTACTTTTGTAAAAAAAAAAAAGTAAAAATAGACATAAGTATAAGAAATTTAGTACTTCAGGATTCATAATCTTTTACATTCAGAAACTGGCATTGTTAACCCTAAATATTTCTCAATGAGATGGTTTGCCAAAAAATAATATAAATTGCTTTAAAGTATGCATTTTTAGAACAAAGAAATATACATTTCAAACAGAATTTCCAAAACTGCTATAACTTATTTGGCTTTTCAGTTGATCATTAAAAAAACAAAAAAACTTTATTACTTATTTGAACACCAACTGTTTTCACTCAACTAAAATCTGCATTGGAAATGCTTTATTTATTTATTTAATGTAAATATATCATAATCAACTTGCTCACAAAATGGCTTTCTATTGGTCATAAACATTTACCATCGATAAACAGGCATAAGTAAATTAATAGTTTTTAAAGCGTAAAAAAGTTGGAAGTAGCTTCTGGTGGTTATAACTCATATATTGGTATCTCAGAAAATAAAGAAGGAAGGAGGTTTTTATTATGAATTCAGGTCTATTAATAACTAACTGTTTCTGATTGGTGAACTTTCTTATAAAGGACATCAGCTGACATAAACAAGCAAAGATTGAGAATTTATTTAAATATTTCTATTTTTAAATTGAAAAGTCAAATCTTATATAATATTTAAGATAGAAAGTATAAACAGCATTTTGGTACCAAGTTTACTGAGGTACATTGATGATAAAACTTTGAATGTAACTCTGTAAAAGTTATTAAATATGCAATGTGAGACCCACCCACGAACATAGTGTTATTAATAGTGTGAGTTTAACTTTAGTAGATAGTACTGAGATAGTGGACCTTTTTACAAGAATACATAGAACTGACTTAATAAGAAATAGGTGCAACTTCAAATATAAAAGTACTATACTTACACTGTATGAACAGCCTAGTGGTTAGGATGCTTGACTCATAGTCTCTGGGTTACGGATTCAAATACATATCATAACAAACATGTTCACTCTTTCAGTCATAGGGACTTCATAATGTGACAGTCTATTCCATTATTCTTTGGTAAAATAGTAGCTCAATATTCAATAGTGGGTGGTGTTGACTAGCAATCTTCCCTTTAGTCTATTACTAATAAAGTAGGGATGGCTAATGCCTTGTGTAGCTTTGCATGAAATTCAAAACATATGTAAAGAATTCCAGAATAAAAGTGACTGCACATTCTTTCATTGTATGATGGTTGTACTTTACTTCATTGAAAGTTTTAAAGTTTCAATTTAGACCCTGTTTAAATGTTTTTTTATTTATTAATTTTTACTACATAAGTGTTTTAAGAATAACAATAGGTTTTAGTTTTATTTTAGTTCATAAAAGTTCTTACTCCTTGTTGTTACAGTGTCCAGCTGAATCCAGAACTGAACAACGTTGTACAGAAATTTGCTGAACATTATCATGATGCTTGGGCAAACAGAAAGGTGTATATGATGCTCCCTATCTCTTCTTTTTGTACCTAATAATTATGATTTAAAAAAATGTAATTTGTAAATATGTTCCAGTTCTAGATATTTGTTCATGTGTTAGAGTATATATGTATTTGTCACACCAAATACTTATGCAACCTGAATAAACACAATTATGTTACTAACAAGACAGCTATGGTAAATTTTCAATTTCAGTTTGAAAATGGGTGGAATTATGGGGATTACTGGAACTATGAACGAAAAACTCATCCTAGATTGAAACCATATAACCTTCTGGCCGAATGGGTAAGTGATTTGGTAGTTTCTAGTACAAAAACTTATAGAAGTGTTCATGTACAGAAATGTAATTAGATTTTCAAACTATCTGAACTGTGTGTTTATCTGTGTTAACAATAAAAAAAATTTGTATTGGATACTTAATGATATCAGGGAAAGTTAATTGAAAAATTTTGATTATGTTCTGCTTTATAAACAGAATTTATGTGAGGAACATTTGAAGCTCATCCCTAACTGAGGCTATAATAAAATATTCATATGCCCTGACATTTGTTTTACTTTTCAACTAGCTTTAATGATTTAAAGATAATTAATTGTGATGAACGAGTCTGTCTGCCAGCAGATCAGCAGTAACTTTAAGACTTACAATGCTAAAATCGAGAATTTGATTCCTCGTGGTTTGCAGAGCACTGTTAACCTATTGTGTAGTTTTATGCCAAAAAAAAAGGATGAGTTTTTTTTATATCTACTTTTATTCCCAACTACATAATCTTTTGTTGCTTCTGAAAATGCTTAACCCAGAACAAGTTATGAAAACATTAAATTCTTTAAAACTCCCTTAGAGATAGTACTTATTGAATGGTGTCACCTTCACTCTCTTTATTAGTTTCTGGCTTCTGATTTATTGCCTCATTGTGGTGAAGGAAACCTTGTACTCTTAAAAAACAAAAAACATATATACCACATTAGCTTTGTCATAAGTACATTGTCTGTGGAAGATACAGTTTTTAGAATAATATAAATTTGCTGCACATATATTGTGTGTGACTTAAGTAAATGTAAGCTATTGTTTTTTATAATTGAACATCTTAGAATTATACATTTTAAAACCATATTAGATAAGAACCAATTAGCTGTCTCTAACTATGTGTGTGTGTTTTTTTTCTCTGTTCATTAATGCAGTTGTTAAGTTTTAGTCATTTCTATCCTCTTGATTCTTTTAATACAAAAGTTAAGGCTTTAGTCTACATTTACTTGTTTTAGTTTAATTATGCTAAGATTATTACTGATTTTTATGATTTTCTCAATATTTGTTCTATTTGTTTTTTGTTTTTTAGTACCTGATGCACTCAAATATGAGTTTATAGTAGAATCGAGTAAGAAACAAAAATTAGAACAAATGTGAAAACTTATTTAATAAGATGAAATCCAACTTAATTATGGCCAGTAACAATTTTTATGCCATTGTACTTGTGTCTTACAGTTTATTTCAGATTCCAATATGAATAGTATACTTTATTTTATTTTAGAAACTTGCTGAGTCAAAATCAGAGATAGCTCATAGAATACTTATCACCCATATCTATAACCTTTGGATAGTAAAGATTATTAGACAAGCTGGTAATGGAGCCAAAATGTCTATTAGTTATTATACTTGATATGTGAAACAAACGTTTGTCTGTTTTTTAAATAGTTTTTGTTTTAAAATGGTTTTCTTGATATACATTATAACAAGACTCAATTAAATGATGTTATTTACTCAGTTGAATGATTTTATTGAAATTCGTTTGAAAGTTTTTGGAAAAAGTTTTAGAATTTTATGAACTATGAGAAGAGACTATTAAAATCATTTCTGTTATGCTCGTATAATTTATAAATATAAAATTATATAAAGATGTTTTATACTATTTCTCATTTCCTGCTGATACAATGGTAAGTCTATGATTTACAACACTTAAATGAGGGGTTTGATTCCCCTCGGTGAACTCAGCAGATAGCCTAATGTGGCTTTGCTATATGAAAACACACACACACTATTTTTTTTCTTTGTCTTTTATTATTAAGGAAAAAGAACGTTATAAAGAACCAATAAGAGAGTCCTTGAAAGCTTTAATTGCAATTGGTTGGAAGCTGGAGCTGGGAGACAGAGGAAAAGGTACCATGTCCCATACTTCTTCTCATGTGGTAAGTACAGGATGGTTCATACAAATCTTTTAGTTATTTTAAGTATCCAGTGTAAGGTAGATATTGTTGTAACAGAAATAACTATTATTTTTGCCTTCATTAGTCTTTCATTAAGTTGTTTAACACTGCCTCTGGTAGCATCTTCTCATACAAAGTACAGTTGCTCTGTTATAATGTATCCTGATTATGGTGCCAACCTACAAATAAGTTCATATTATATTCACTATATCTTTTTAAATTATAGTCAGTCTTTTTGTCAAAGTAAAGATATTTCAATATTAAAAAGGTCCAATGTGGATTGTAATTTTTAATTTATTTTTTCTACTCTTATTATAAGTTAAAGAGTTAAAAACTGGAATTAAAGTAAATATGAAATTATTAGTAGTCTTGTTACATGATCAGTGTTGTGTTACTCTAACAATAATTAGTCACTGGAACAAGCAGCTGGATGCAGAGTGGGCATCAGACTCTGAGATAGCCCTCCAACTGTTAAAGTATTCATTGAGTATACGGCTGCTTGTCTGGGCATATATGAAAAAGTTTCCCCAAAACGTGGAGACCACAATTCAATTAGATTTTATCTGCACAAAATTTGACTGTTAAAATAATGACATTGTTAACATGAAATACAGAACTTTAGTTAATAATGTTAAATTATGTTATTTATATATTTTACTAAATATTTTATAAAATAACATTTAACCCAGTACATACACAACTTTCTTTTTTCAGTTTTTCTGCTTCCTAAGTAAACTGTCTTCTTTTAAAACAGCTGGATAGAAAGTTAATTCTTTTATGTATTTAAACTATAAAAAAGGTATTTCCAAATTGATTGCAGGTTCTAAAATGTATGTTTATTTTCATTGCAACCTGAAGAGGATGGTATTTTATTATAAGGTAAAAAATAAAAAATGTTTTAGTGTATGAGTATGTGACATTTTAATATTTTTTTCTGTGGTGGTTGTAGGTTGTGATTGTTTGTCTTGTTCCAGTTTCAAGAGCTGTAATTGATTGTTCATCTTTGACTCCAATTCTGTGGTTGTTTGGTAATATAAACAAAGAGAAATTATTTAAAATATTCTGAGATTTCTCATTTCAATATTCACCTTTCTTATAGGTAAGCATAATCTTATTATGCTATTCAATCACTTTTTTTTTTTTTTTGCAGTCTGGTGATTCTCCACATAACTACAATCCTCAGCCAGTAGACATGTCTAATCTAACGCTAAGCAGGGATATGCAAGTGAGTGCTTAGATTTTCATAGTTGCCATGTATACTTTTTATATATTGTAGTTGTATTTACAAAAAATGGTTGCATTGTATAGAATTTTTATAAAATTGCATTTTAAAAATTCAAAATAAAACATTCCTATTTGAGGTCAAGAATTGTTCTTCATAATTTCCAAAAACAAAATTTGCTAAGGTTAGGTAGTGTTTTCAAAACATAAAAAAAAAACATATTTTGTATTCTGTTTGAAACAACCCTTTTTTCCATATTCAGAACTGTAAAAACTTGTTTCTGTTAAAGTAGAAATCTCTAGACAAGAGTTGTTTCTTTTGTTATTGTTTTCAATAGAACATGTCTGAAAGACTAGCAGAAAATGCTCATGATCTGTGGGCCAAGAAAATGAAAGAAGAACTTGGTAAGCAACTGTCTTTAAATATTAACTGTAGAACTGGTTATCATTACTTTTAGTTTTATAGTCTGTAAATTTCCTTGTATGATTTTATATACTTGTTCATTTGTCAACATATATGTTTGTTCCTTGGTGTCATAATATATTTTATAATACTTATGGCTAGATGAATGGGAAGGAGAGTTAAGAGGTAGATTTTACTTATGCCTTTTATTTGTACTGTGTACTTGTTTTACAGTTGTTTCCTTGTTAAGTAATGGCTGTTGAGAGTACAAAGAGATATACAGTACATTATGAACACCATGTTTACGCCTTTTAATTTTGGTTTTCTTGTAATCTGAATAACATCCTCACTATTAATAGATCCTACATTTTTCACACGTTGATATTATAAAGCCTCATGCTCTATTTTAACTGGAGATACAAGTGTATTTTAAATATGTTTCACTATTTCACCATGAAGATATATCTTGACTTGATAGTTCTCCTAAAATGTCAGTGTTTTGATGAAACTGAGAACATATCTGTATTCAAATCAGTTTCAGTACAGTTTGATATGATATTCAGTTATTATATATATGTGTGTGTTTGTGTGTGTTTTAAGGTACCAAGATGTGTTTAAGTTTACTTAGTAATTGTATTTTTCTTAAAGAAATTTTGAACTTTTAGGTGAAGGTCTTCATCCTCAAATGGTTCCTTACGACTTACTGACAGATAGAGAAAAAAGGAAGAACAGAGAACGTTCTCAAGAGCTTCTGAAATATCTGCAGTATGAGGGATTTCAGGTTTATGGGTATGTAGCTATTCTTACCTTGAACTTCTTTGACCCTCCCTTAATACATAAACTGAACTATTTATCCTACAAACGTGAAATAAGGAATTGGGTAACTTATAAGTAATACAACCAAAAGTTTCATACTTTTCTGTTACATTATGTCTTCAATGATGAAATCATTTATTTATTTCCTTAGAAAGTAAAGTTTATGCACAAAGATTAAAACATATATATAATAATTAAAATGATAAACACAAATGGCATTTTAAATTATTTGTTCTGTATAAAGGAATTAAAGCTGTGATTTCTACAAGAGTCTGTATAGTTCTGTAATTTAGTGAGATTAATGTATTTGCATTGAAATGCCTCTATCTACCAGAATATTTCATAAAGGTGCTCATATTTCTTTTAAAACACAGGATAGTTACCTAACATTTCAGTATCTGTATCATATTTTATTAAAACACAAAACAGTTACTTGACATATCAGTATTATGATCATATTTTTATTAAAACAAAACAGTTACTTGACATATCAGTATAATGATCATATTTTTATTAAAACACAAAACAGTTACTTGACATATCAGTATTATGATCATATTTTTATTAAAACACAAAACAGTTACTTGACATGTCAGTATTATGATCATATTTTTATTAAAACACAAAACAGTTACTTGACATGTCAGTATTATGATCATATTTTTATTAAAACACAAAACAGTTACTTGACATATCAGTATTATGATCATATTTTTATTAAAACACAAAACAGTTACTTGACATGTCAGTATTATGATCATATTTTTATTAAAACACAAAACAGTTACTTGACATATCAGTATTATGATCATATTTTTATTAAAACACAAAACAGTTAATTGACATGTCAGTATTATGATCATATTTTTATTGAAACACATTAGACAGTTACCTGATATATCAATATGATGATCATATTTTTATTAAAACACATAAGAAAGTTATTTGACATTTTGGTATGATGATCATATTCTTATTAAGACGCATGGTACAATTTCCCAACATTTCAATATCATAGTTATGTCTGGGTTAAAAGATCTAGGATATTTACCATGACACTTCAGTAGAATTGCCGTACTTTTTTAAAAATACATATGATAATACCTGAAATGGCAGCATGATGATTATATAAGTATTAAAACACCTAAAATATTTATCATGACTTTTCCTTTGATGACATTAAACCAGTTTTATTCCCAGTTGATTGCATGGTATGCTTATTAGGAAGTTTTTTAACATTTAAAGTTACATGATGGTATAGTCATGTTTCTGAAATACTTGCATAGGCTTTGTAATAACAGATGCTATTTTGTATGCCTGTTTATTATTATTATTTTTTAAATAAAATGTATTTAGAATTCATTGGGAATTTTTCTGTTGTTAGTTTTGTATCTCAGGAATCATTTATTTGTACAGTGTTGCCATCAACATCAAATATTACATCTTTTGTTTTTTTATGCTTTATTCAGATTTTATTTTGCTTCACTTACAGTTACGTTTTTTTTCCTATGGAAGGTTATTCATCTTCTCAACATTTCCATCATTAGTTAATAATTTCCTTGTTTTTCCACAGATCCCTACAGTTAATTAAAGTTTCCTTCAGTTTTTAAGTTACACAATTGATAATGGGCATGAAGACACCAAAGTATTTCTAATAAACTTAGTTTCAAACCAGTTATACCAAATAGAATCATTGGCTAAAAGTAGAATATTTTTATGGATCTTTTTTATATACAGTCTGTATCTACCTGTTCCAGTGTCACATCTTAATGAAAGCAGTTTCTCAGTTTAATATACGAGTAAATGTTTCTTGGTACTGTGGGGTCATTAGTGATTATATAGACTCAACTACAGACAAGACCTCCATCTTACTCAACAATAATAACTCAGTTTAATACATGAATAAATTTATATGTCCACTATGGGAATCAAACAAAATTGTGTTAGAAATTATTATTTCTTTTATTGTTTTAATATTTAAAATATTCATTGTTTCTTTACGTGATATTGTACTTGTTTCTTTTTCATATGAATATCAGTTATTATTTTTTAGCCACATAGAAGGTTTTTTAACTTTACTTTGAAATCTGTTTTTATGTTGTGTGGTGATTTTGAATTATATAGTATATATATATATATTAATTCTGTTTGGAACTTTTTGCACATTATGGCTTTAGATTCTTGCATGTAGAAATGTTGTTCATCCATTTTTGCTTCTGTTATTGCTTTTCCATGTTGTTTGGTATTGTTCTGTTTTCTGCTAAAATCTCCTGCATGTTTTACTGACTGCCATGAACTTGTGGAAATACTCCTGATGGCATGACATGGCTTGATTGGCTGTACTGCACATGAATCAACCAATGTCAGGCTGCATCAGAAATCTGAAGATGCTCAAGATGTTCAAAATAAATCCCATGATTATAGTGCAAGGAAAAGACATGGAACAGAGTCTGAACAAACAGCAGCATCATCAACAGTTGGAGAGAGAAGATTTGCATCTTCGTTACTTGAGAAGCTTTTGCAGTACCTTGATGTAGCAGCTATTAACATGAAGGTGCTAAAACCCAGTGCTAACTACAGCCGACGTAGCAGCTTCAAAACGTCCACAAGGGATGTCAAGTTTTTCAGTAAGGTAAGCTTTCTACTGTTTATTTTGAGAACACAATCATCTTTTAGCCTTCATGGAGTCTAGCATCAGCTTTTGGATAAGTAACTTTGGTCTAAAGGGTAAACATTTTAGCTAGTACTAGATATTCTTTTTTTTATCCTTTTGCTGTGGGTTCAGTATAATATACACAAGTTCGTCTACAAATTTGCACATGTTAAGTATTTGCACTGTAACGTTAGATACAGCATCTGTATCTTCACAAAATTTGGTAGTCATTTAGTAAAGATTACAAGTATTTTGTTTGCAAAAAATCAGATGTTTTAATGGAATGTTTTCACTAAAGATTTTTTTGTGAAAGTAGAGTCTGTTTCGTTGCTAGTCTGAGTGCAAAGTGATTTTATGTTATGATTAAAAAACTATTCTTCATTCCATAAATCTCAAATATTATTTATGTAATCTCTAAAACCTCCAAAATACATTTAAATTTATATTTTATGTTATTTTATATACTCCAACTGTGTGGGTCTGTCACTTGACCAACCTTGTAAACATCGTTAAAAAAATTAGGAAATAAATATAAATTATGTTTTTTTTGTGCTAGAGTGACTACATACAATAACATGAAAATACAAATGTTTATTCTGAGTAGCTTAAATCTAATAATGCTATATAATTTTTTATTATACTGAGTATCTAGTCACGCCTGTATAACATTACATAGCTTGCATTGATGTGATGCTCATTCACTCATGTTGTAACCAGTTATATAAAACTGACCTTTAGTCTTCCTTGTCTTGGCTGTGTTTTAGTGGACTAGTATTTTATAATATACAGTCACATTTTAATTATTATGCATTATATATATACATATACATTATAAATTACTACTATTTAGAAATAAATTATTAAAATTATTATTCTTAAAATATAGAACAATAAATCAAGAAATAAAGCAAACAGTTGTCTCTTCTTACTACGACTTTTGTACTTGGTTGCTAAACCTTTTACAATTTTGTATGTGGAGGATATCAAACAAAATTTGTTTAAGGTTTTATATATATGTACAGTTGAATAACCAAAAAATTATAAATAACTATAGTGATACAATAAAATTCCACAATAATTGATTAAGCTTAATAACTAAAATGTATTTAGATTTTAAAAATATAGAACTTTGAGCAGACTAAAGACACAGCTTACCTCCTTGAAATCTTGGATCGAAAGAACATGGTATCCTTTATGTAGATTAAAATGGTGGGAAAAACCACTTTTGGGACATTATAAGCTGCTGATTAATTATTCACATATAATATATTGAAGTAAGCATATATAAGGAACCATTTCCATTAATGGAAAGAGGTTAATTGGACCAACGTATGTAACTCATATCTTGGCAAAATAAAAAGATATGAGTTTCTTATTTTATATTCTAGCTTGATAATATTAGTAATATAAGTTGCTAGTTTGTACAAAAGTATAGACTCCTTATTTTACATCACAAACATCTAATTTTAAACAGTACTGCATTCAACATACCACATGACATACTAAAATCTATATTTAGATGTGTTCTTTTAATATTTTAAATTAACTGATACACAGTGTTAAAATGTGAATTATGATCTACAATTTGGTTCCAAACTTATTGACATAAATTCTTAAAATAGTAGTTCAATAAAATTTTGAATGATCTTTGACCCATGACCCATCATGAAAGGGTTAAACTAATCAAGCACTGGCTACCACACTTGTGTTCCATATAAGTATTTCTTGTGATGATTTTGAAGTCTTTTATTAGTTAGATTTTTAGACCAACTTTTATTTCCTAGTTGGCAAATCTCATTATTTTTTATATTTTATGAGTTTACAACTGAAATATAGTTTTATGAACCAAGATCACTATATAACTGGAATGTATTTTCCACTCATAGAGAGTACAAACTAAAATACCTGTCAAGTGATAGGGAATGTTTAAACTTAGCTAAAACAATGTAAGATTAACATCAATCACATCTTTCAAAGTAATAACTTGAAAATAAACTTTATCTCAAAAATTTAAAATGACATCAAAGCTTCTTCACAAACATTTGCAGTTTGCTTTTTTTCTACCAACAAATAAAGATGTCGAGATGATCTCATCCTATAACACCATATATCTCATTAACCATGAGAAAAACATGGTCATTTAAGAAACAGTCTAGTATCGTTCAGTCTGTGACCTTGAATCCATTTGAAGCATTCAACATTGATTAGTTTGCTTTGTTTTGAATTTCATGCAAAGCTACATGAGGGCTACCTGTGCCATTGTTTAGTGTCAACCTGCTTAGAGTGTTTGAGATTGACTCAATAAGGTGGGTGTAATTAATCAACAGGATTTACAAATTAGAAATAGGGTTAAGTTCAATTTTAATCCCCTTAGGACATTCCCCCATAGTCCATAGTGTTTACATACAAATTTTGACTGAGATTGGCTCAATAATTTCAGAGAAGTTAGAAAAACAAACATTTCATCTTTACATATATATAGATACATAAAATATTTTTATTTGGTAAAATATAAATAAACTTTCTTTCCATTTTGTTTCAGCTTTTCATTCTAAATAGCTTTATTTTCTTTATGTGCAATTTTATAAATTGTTCTTCTCTATTTGGTATTTTGTTCATTTATCAATCGTTTACACATCTTTAGGTTGTATTGCCACTCATGGAAAAATATTTCTCTGCTCACCGCACTTTCTTTATAACTTGTTCTTCACCTACAACCTTGGTTGGAACAGCAACAATTAGAGAGAAAGAAATGGTTGCAAGGTATAGTAGAAGACTTTCAATATTAAACTAGATTTAGCTCCAAAATCTTATTATCTTATATCTTAATGGGTACTTGATGTTATCATGCAGTTCAAGCCTGAAAGTTTATTTTTATTTCTAGAATTGAAATATTTGTTTGGTGCCAAAACAAATTTTACATTTCCTGCTACATAGCTTGTATTTTGCTTTACTTTATCTATGTTATGTGCACAGAACCTCTGGTTGTTGAATTTGTCTTAATGTTTGATTGCATATTTGACAATGATGATGTATTATCCTTTCTTTAATTTTTATTTTGAAAACAGCAAAAGTTCTAAATGTATAATGTGTGATTAAGATAGCCTAATAGTTCAAAATTAACACTTTTCAGTGTTACACTTCATTGTTGTTTTCTGTACCTTTACACATATTAATTATCTGTATAATGTAATATTTAAATTATTAACTTTTCTACTTTAAATTAATTTGTTGATATACTTTGTTATCTGTAATGAAGGTGAAATATTAGTTTAAATTTTGTACAAAATATAGTTGTACCTCTTGTTTACTAAACTAAGCATTTGTGAGATCACTTATTTAATAAATTATAATCATTAGTGTATTTCTTACAGTTTATTCTGCAAGCTGGGTTCATTGTTACGAGCAAAACTTAGTGTTTTTGGAAGTGATGCACGTATTTCTGTTCGTTGTCTGCAAGTCCTGATACGAGCAACTGATGCAAGGTTTGTTTTGTTGTGAAAGGATAACTAGAAAAAATAATCTAGGATGTTTAATATGCTTAAAGATGCACATGGACTCTTTTTGCTTCAAATTGAGAGGCACATTTGGTATTTAGGACATTTAATTTTATAAAACAAAATCATAACAGTCAAAATATTTTATGATTACATGAAAAAAGTTTAACAAAAAAGTTCAACTTGCAGAAGCAGATTGATTACATGAAATGTGTTAAAGTGTAGAATAAGAATTCAATTCATGTCACTTTATGAAGAAATATGTGTATGTGAAAATCCAAAGCATTTTATTAATATAAGTTAATATAATGTTTGTAAAAGACAACAAATTATGAAACTATTTAAATATCTTTCCTATAGTTTACAAAGTTTCTTTCCAATTAACTAATACTTGTAATTGTTGTGTATGTTATTTGTAACTCTTTAGAATACTCTATACTTTAAAGTTTGGACTAACTTTAACAGTTAAACTAACTGTTAATTTAACCTCATTATTTTTAGCCTATTGAAGTGAGTGAACAACTTGCAATTCTTTCAATGGTTCTGTTCTCTATGAGTTTCATATCTACATGCATAATTGTCAGTCTAGTGGTCTTAAAGGAAACACTTGAAGATATTTCCAAATGAGTAAAATATTCCTTGACCATGCATCTATCTTATTAAAGTGCTAAAAGCTTTTGTTAGTTAATAAGGAAGAGTTTTGAACACTAGTCTTAAACAAAACTAGGAAGAAAGATGTAAAGATGTTCTTTTATTTATACAATATTTGCTCTTTAGAACCATCACCAAGAATTGTCCAGACTTTGTAAAAACATCCATGCTGACATTCTTTAACAATTCAGCTGAAGATCTTGCTCAAACTGTGGCCAATCTAGGGCAGGGAAAATATAACCACTTACGTGGAACTACATTGAAAACTTCATCGTCCTTAAACTATGTCCAGCTTGTTCTCCTGCCTGTCCTAACGTCTATGTTTGATCACTTGGCAGCTTGTGAATTTGGAAGTGATTTACTATGTAAGTGTTCTTTCTAAGAATGTCTGCAATGGTTAAATAACTCTTAGTCATTGGTGCTTTAGATTCTTTGAAAAAAAGAAGAAAAGAGTAATATAATACATAAGTTAGTCTGCCATAGTTGTTACAGTCATCAGACTTTTTCAATAATCTAATTCTACAGTAAAATTGAAAAACATAAATACAGTTGTTATTCATTCACTTAAAAATGGAGAAGATGAATGACTGAATAAGAAACTAATTAATAAATTTATTATTTAAGTACTTAAAAAAACAAGTATCTTAAGATACACACCATATAAAAAACAAAACATTAATATTTGAAAAAAACAGAAATTTTGTATGAAGAAAAAGAAAATGGATATCTTGAACCTTTGTTACATCTATAAGCATGGTATTGACATGATTTTATATACAACACTGAGCTTTTATTTAACCTGAGGTTGCCACAGCTGTTCCAAATGCTAAAATGACGCTTTTCTTATGTTTCTGAACAGCTCTAAAGACTTTTACATTACATTAAAAGAAAAAGAAGAGGAGTTTCATATCTATTTTATATTAAGAGAAATAAACAGTAAAAAATTTCAAGGGTGACAGCATATTGTAAATAATGAAAAAACTAACATAAAACAGAATTTTGCTGAACTAGGGACTGTTGATAACTGTAGCACATATATCAGTGTTTTACAGTACAGTAACCCCACTGACACTCTTCAGTGGTATCCTCTATTTGCAAACACTTTTTTTTGCATGCCACAAGCCTTGACTCCCATGTACTTTACAATCTACTCGTTTAACTGCATCTTGTAGGTAAATCGTGTGACAACCCTCCATCAATAAGAGTGTGGCACATTCTTTATGTCTCTGAATTCCCCTGTTCGATTCTACTAAGCTGTTAATTCTTGTTTGGCAGTAGTTATGCTAAGACGTTTTCTTGTAACACTTTTGAGTTACGTTTTTTGTTCAGCTTAGTGATTTTTTAATAATAATAATAGGATAATAGGATTTATGCTAAGTGTTTTATTTCTCAGATGGTTGATGGTACCAGCATGCCTCACCTTCTCAGGGCTTCAAATCAATTGCCCTTGGCCTACCATCAGACCGAATATTCATTTCTTGATACTCAACAGTTGAACTTGTTTTTCCCAAGTGGGGGTGGACCATGATCATCTCGCTCATTTATCCTACATCCAGTTTTCCTGCCTTTGTCATACCCTATTAACTTTTTTATGGTACTTGTCTGTCATTAACCTTCTTTTTGAGGCAATCCACAGAGATTGAGGGTTTTTCAAGGGATTGCTTTTCCCTGATAATCTCTATGTTGGCAATTTTTTCTTCTTTGGTTCTCTTCTCATCCATGAAGTTTCTCTGTTGTTCTTTTACTGGCTACTTATCTTCAGGATTTAAGTATGACCCCTTTTCTACAATGGTATGTTTATGGTATTATTCCTGAGACTTTGGAATCCCATATGGAGTTGGTGCCACAACAAATTACCCTTTCTTTGTTATGGATCATTTGTCTCATTCAGGGTCTAGACATGCCCATATTACTGTTTCTTGCCAAGCTCCTTCACAGCCCTTATCTATTCCTTCCTCCAGGAATTCCTCATCTTGTCATTTTATTCAGTGTAGTTGGACACATTGCCAGCAGTGCCAGTGTAGTCTCACTTCACCTATTTTGTTCCCTTTTGGCAACTTTCCACCGCAGATCTGTGGATTATTTGGGTACTATCTAATGGACTCATCATCCATTTTTCCTTTGTCTCAGGTACCTGTTTCCTTTTCATTGCCTTGGTATCCTTCCATCAATCAATGTATGTCCTATTCAGTATAAGGTCTCTCCCAGTAGGCTATTAGACCTGTCAATCATACTTCTCCAGGTTTTTGTTCCAGGCTGTTTGTGATATAAAAAAAAAGGGATTGAAAGTCTGTGATTGCTTTGTCCCAACTCAATCAATTTTTGGTTCTACCTTAATTTATCATTGAGTTTCTTCTCATCATCAGGCTTTGTCTCTGGGTTTGTGAATGACCAAGGAAGGCATTACGAATGCTTACCTACATGTCGCAGCATCTTTGGTTTGTTCATCATAGGTTACTTTACAAATGTTATGCCCTGTCCTTCAGGCTTATTTCAGTCCCATGTGTCTTATGTTGGGTGGCAGAGGCTTTTGCTTGACACTTGCATGCTTGAGGGTTGCACTTACATCATTACATCGATTGCTGGCTTCTGTTATATCATTCTGAATAGGAGTCCACTCATCACACTTATCTAATGCTCATAGAGGCAGCATATGTGGATTGGTTAATCAAATTGGAGAAACCATTTCTTATACTTACCAAATATCTTGTCCATTTGAATGTATTTTTTAACATTTATCTCAGTTGGGCCCAACATTCTCCTCTTTGATTTGGTTCAAAGGAAATTTCAGTTCACCATGCCCTTACTGCTCCTTCTTTTACAGTTTGTAAGTTTCTATTGCTTTTGAGGATATGGTCTTCAATGGAAGTCTTTATCTCCTTGGGTCAAGTACATACGAGTTCTTTTCGGTGGGCTCTGCATGACCAATGGAATCTTGCACAGGATCCATGAGAGTTCATATTTCCCTTCTTCCTTTCCTTATAGGCAACTTCCATTGGTCTTTGGACAAGCTCACATGTCACTAGGTGTTCCACTTCTTTCCCCTCCTCTGTATTTGCATATTTTCATAGCAGTTTCCCTTCAGTGCTGGGGGTGCATGAGTCAATTAACAGGTATTTTCATGTTGGTGGCCTCCAGCTGAAAGATCTTACCATATCAACATCCTGGAGCTTCTGGCTGTACATATGCTTTGGATAATTTTCTACATCTTGTCAGCAATCATCTGGTCAAGATCCATTCCAACAATATTACAGTTGTGGCTGATACCAATCACCAGATATGGCCCCCATTCTTGTTCCCTTTGTGGTTGAACCTTGGATCTCTTACTTTGAGCCTACATGCTTATAATTTATATCTTCTCATATCATTTTCTAGGTGCATTCTAACTTGTTGTGGTTTGCCATCCCCATCGTAACAAAGTTTATCTGATGAAGTGGTCTCTCAATTCACTGGTTTTCTTGTGGCTATGTCTTTAGTGGGGTACTCCTCACCTGGATGCATTTGCTACATCCCTCAGTACTAAGTTGCTTCTGTTTTGGCCTTTGGTTCCTCATTCTCTTGCCCTGTGTTTCGATGCATTCAGTCAAGACTCAACCATCAAATACATACATGTTTATTTTTCATCCATTTTTTTCACAGGGTGATTTTGATCATCCACACCACTCCATGTCAAGCCCTTTAGATTGCTCTATACCAGCCAATACAACCATAGTTTCTACAGCTGCTCCATCTTCAGTCTGACTTTCTGTTACATTTTCCTCTTATTCCATCTCTTTTATGTCAATCTCAGTCACCAGTACTTCATCCAATCCTTTGTATTCTTTGTCTTCATGCTTACTTTTTATCTAGTCTCTTGTGAGGAGATCCAGTTTCCCCTGCTTAGTTTTCTGTTTCTCATATTATGCATTTCCTTACTTGACTGTCTTCTTAATTGTGGTCTGTTGGACTAGTTTATTGCACTTTTCGTTTTTCTAGGTAGTATGAAGTTTGTACCTCTACTACCATTTTTCCTATTGTTGCATTCATTCTGGATTGGTCTATCACCTTGATGTACATGCCTTTCAGATTGGGATGTTAAACCTTTCATGATGGACTCAGTATAATATACATGGGTTGATTATTTATACTGTAATGCAAGTCTTTTCTACACACACAAAAATCAGATTTTATAAGTATTTTAATAATGATTTGTTTATAAAAATATTGATTCTGTTCCTTTACTAGTCCAAGTGTGAGGTGATTTTCATATTATGATTAAAAACTACTCTTTGTCCCAAAAATCTCAAATATTATTTATGTAATCTCTAAAACCTTCTAATTACATTTCAAACGTTTGTTTACAATGATACTTTGTATTTTATCTGTTATTTTCTCTACCTTAACTATAGGGGGTCTATCAATTTGACCAACTTTGTACTCACCGTACAAAATTAGGAAATAAATATTAATTATGCTTTTTTTGCTTTGGAATGACTACAGCAGATTATCATGTGAAAATACAAATGTTTGGTCTAAATAACTAAGTCTCATAACATTACATATTTATTATATTTATTACATTGACCTTCCAGTCGTGTCTGGCTTATTAATATTACACAACTTGCATTGACACAGCACATGTGCACTTATATTACTGTACTCAGTAATATAAAACTGACTTTTAGTGTTTTCAAAGTGACCCTATCTTGGCTGTGTTTTAGTGGACTAGTAGTATTTCATAATATACATTTACATTTCAGTTATTATAGATCATGTATGTATATGGATTATTGCTATTTTAGAAATAAATAGTAATTTTATTTTTCTTAAAATACAGATCATTAAATAAAGAAGTAAAGCAAACAATTATCTCTTCTAGCTGTGATCATTAAACTCAGTTACTACTGGATATAAGCTGCTAAGCTTTTTAATCTTTTGCATGTGGAGGATATGAAATGAAATTTTTTTTTAGGTATTCAGTTGAATAAAAAAACATAATTCACTCTGTTGATACCTTAGAATTCCACTATAATTTATCAAGCATATTAACTAAGCGTTTTTTTGTTGGTTTTTTGTCTAAACAAATATGTAATTTCAAGCTGAGTATAGATGTAACCTACCTGCTTGAAGTCTTGATTCAAAAGAATCAAAAGAATGAAATGGCTTCTAAGCACTTTAAAACGGCTGAGAAAGCAGCTGTGGAGAATTCTAAGCTTTTGATTGGCTATTCACGTGCCATGTTTTAAAGTAAATGTTAATAAGGGACCATTTCAAAATTGAAAAGAGATCAGTGGGGCAACTGTGTTTGATTCAGTACATAAGTCATATCTCAACAAACAGAAGAGAAATAAATTCTTATTTTACAGTTTTAACTTCCATGCTCATAAAATGCTCACAATTGATTTGGGGATGTTTCACAAGATTGTTTCTAGATTTTTCCTCCTGGTATATTTGCTTTATTAATGTGTCAGTTGTGGACTGCACTTGCCCATGGACTTCATGGGTAAAGCAGAAGGGGATAGCTCCCCATGTCTGCCATGCCTTTGATTGAATAAATCACATATGGTCTACTATTCAGATTAGGATTTTTATGGTTATCCATTGCATTGTCTTTGGCATTTATATTCTTCAGGTCTCTCCTCTGCATCTTCTTTCCCCCAAACACTTCCTTTTTTTTTTCCTTCCAGTGGAGTAAGAGAATCCTTACCACTGTCCAGTTCCAAGCTGCTAAGGATCATAGAGACATCCTCCTGAACATAATAAAGTATACACATAAGGATGAAAACATTCAGTTCAGAGTAGGGTGGTGTGTTCTGCTGGTGCAGATGATGAAATGCCTCCACTCTTATGCTTCATCTCTGTATGTGTTTATCAAGGGGATATCATATCTTTGGAGTGAGCTGTCAAAATACAGTTCACCTCTTTGAACTACTCCCACATGGATATTGGTTCCCATCGGATGGGTTTTGATTCAGAGTTGAACTAATCAACAGAATTCCTTACATGTATCTTATAGGTGTTTTTGTGCCTCACTCAATTATACCTGTGTTCCCTCCACTTGTGTTGAGAGTCCTGGTGGTTGAACACGTATTCTAGTATGGTTCTTACACTGTCGTTCAATGTTTTCTTATACAGAAGATGTTATTACACCAGGGACGATTCTTGTTGAATGGTTTTGAGTGAGCTGGTTTCCATTACTGATGCATCCTTCTCATACTATTTATCTGGATGTCAGATTCCCAGATCGGTCAAACAATGTTATCGCATTGCTATCATGCATCCCACTCATGGAGAGGTAGATTTGAGATTCCCTCCATTCTGCTTATCTTGAGATAAAGATAGTGTGATCCACTTTCATATCACCACTAGATGGCTAGGTTTTAGATTCAGTTTACTTGCCATGTATTCATTCCACCCTAGTCACTCTATGCCTAGGGGCAAATCCTTTTATTTTCACCCAAATTCCAGTACTTGGTTTGTTCATATCCATGTCCAACCATTGTTCTCTTCCCTTTTTCCCACACTGGACAAAAAATATACCTGGTACAGACGTGTTGTGATCTCTTACGTATGATCCTCTACTGTGAGGATTTACTCTTTTAGGATGTTCTTTGGATACTTTTGAGTAATGCTTCTTTGCTTTTCCTCACACCAATTCCTCCATCTGTTCAATGTGGAATTCTAACTATTTATGTGAGGGGAGGTAATGTACAGTATTAGAAAATGTAATTTTCCTGGAATGAAAATATTTTTCAAGTAGGTACTTACCTCTACTCACACTTCCCACTGAAAACCAGTGCTTCTGTTTTTTGCTCAAACCTGAAGTGATAGTTCAGTAAAATTGAAAAGAGGGAGTCATGCATCAGGAGAGCATGTTGCACTGTTATTGGTGGAGGGTTATAACATGATGATTTGCATGCAAGATGTATTTGAATAAGTTGATTGTAATGTAAATGGGATCTCAAGGCTTGTGTAATGAGAAAATGTTCGCAAGTAGAGGGTAGCATTGAATAGCCATTTTATTAGAGAAGTAAGTACCTGTTAGAAATATATTTTCAGTATAAGAAAATTATAACTTTTGTGAATTTTCATTTATAATTTTAATTGCTCTCTATCTCTACTAAACCAGATTAAAAATGATGACTTAAGCATCTAAGGGCAATTGGAAAAACTGATATTAGGGTATCAAGAATTGAGTATTAGTCTAAAATGCTGCATCTACATTGATAGTTTTCTCTGACAGTTGGGGTTTGAATCCACTTTAGAAGGAATCTTATTTTTAATTTATTTCAAAGATTTATAGTAGAATGATAAGTTATACAAGAAATAAACTAGGAATGATTGGTTCACACTTTTTCTATGTTTTTTCTTTTGTGTAACTTTTTATCCTCTCTCTCTGTATTTTTTTAATTTTCATCATAACTTTATCTGGTTAACCTGTAACTTGGTTGTTTTTGTCCATGTAAAACATTTTGATCAGATATCATTACTTGCTCACATGACAAGATAAAAGAAGAAATTTTCAGAAAATGAGTTAAAACCTCTTATATTCCACTAGTGGATGACATCCAGGTTGCTTGCTACAAAATCCTGAACAGCTTGTACATTCTTGGAACAAACCCAGAGCTGGCTGGTGACAGGTAATGAAACCAAACTTGTGCAAAATATTTATATATATATATTGTTTGAAGTTAGGAGGATGGAATTGAAAAGATGTAGCATATGTGAATTACTTATGTTTAGTTATGCATGTTTGGATTATGTTTATTTCTACATTTTGTTATGTTTATTGTGTATATGTGAATTTTTATAGTCACTGCTATTAAACCAGTTTTGAATTTAAATGTAAGACTTATAAAAACTTGTGGTATTAATATGTTCTGCAAATGAATGCATTTTTGAAAGACAACAAAAATGGATTAAACTTTGAAAATCAGTACTGTATTCATATTTTTCTAAGTTTGAAAATAAAAAAAAAACATTATTTATCTTTTATTTATTTTTAATATGTTTTTAATTTTTTGTTATCTTTTTATCATATGTTATTTTTATTTTTGTGTTCTATTAATCAGATATTATATTTTTATTTATACATTTATAGGAAATTTGTCAAGACTGAAATTGACAGGTACAGTTTGAATACTGTTCTATTCCTGTTTTTATTTTATATTTAAAATTAAAATAAAAAGGCTGCTGAGAATATATAAACCCATTAGTTAATAGGATAAGTTCATTCATTAACTGTGACAATACAAAGAGATTTCTATATGGTAACATGAAAATAAAAGATATTAATTCATGTAAGGCTTTGCACTAATTTCTAAAAATGATAATGGTTTATGAGATTTTCTTTTTGCATTTTCTGACATAAATAAACAAAACAAGATACTCAGTTGTCTGTCTAACTAATGTGAATATTGGTTTCACATTATAAAGTTTGATTGTATAACCCATATATGTTTATCAGTATGTTTTTAATAATGAGTAAGGATTAATGGTAAATAGTTTAAACCTTATAGGAATAATTTCTTGAAAAATTACCAAGAGGCAGTTTATAAGGTTCACAGGGAATATTACTTCAACTTTTTCTCAAATATTTTGGTTAAAATAACTGGTAGTGCAATACTGTTTAATTGAAATTCTATGCTGCATAAACAAAGTGTGTTTAGAATTTCGTATGGATGTCTTCTACCATAATTTCAAGTTGGCTTTATTGGTTTCTATATTAAAGACATTTTAAATTAAGATGGAAGCCATCCTTAGAAAATTCCAGTCTTGATAATATTGTGATATTCTTGGGTTGAACTGATTTTCCTCAGAGCCACCAGATTGGTTTGCAAAATAATTGGAGTTTTAAGAAAATATGTATCACAAACTATTTCTGAGTTCCTTGAGTAACTGAGTTTGAATCAGGACGTGTGATACTTTCTTACAAACAGTTACTTTTAATGAATCATAAATATCTTCTCTCCAGGCTCCTTTGTTTGAAGTGCTATTCCAGGTTGACTAAACTTTACATTACAGTAGCATCAGATTTGCCAAAATAGCTGGTGCTACTTTGTGATTTGTCAGCCCCATTCTAGCATAAGGAAGTTGTAACTTTGATACATCACCCTGCCACTGGAGCAAGTTAAAAGCCCAGTTGGTTGGTGGCTGCTTGAAATCATTAAATCTGTACATAGACTCTAACATTTTCTGACCCCTGTGAATGTTAGTACACTGTATAGACAACACAGCCCTTAGTAAAGAAACACAATACATTGTCAAAATCTTTAATAATGAAAATTCAAAGCTTATGCATTATATAATCAAAAGAACATTTGACAAGTATTGTAATAAAGCCATTTAATTAAGGTGCAGTGTACATTGAAAATTGCTTTAACAAAGTTAATTATAGAATCATATGATGTATGATAATTATCATTTAACATAGATAACAATTACAACTGCAAGTTAAACATTATGTGAAACACAAAACTATATTTCAGTACACCTTAAAAACCCTTTAAAAAACTCGTAATTTCCTGATAACCTCACACTAAAAGAATTTCAGTACAAATTAATTAAGTGTTGTCACAAAGAAATTATACACAAAATTATTTAATACCGACAACACTGCAGCATGACAAAGTACACAAAAAAAAATTCTTTAACATCAAATGCAAGTTGGTAGCAGTACTCTCTAACACAGACTACAAACATGATATGAGAATCACCTTTTATTAGTGAAACTTCAAATACTACACAGTGGGATAAAAACTAAAAACAAACCATTCAGGAGTAACAAATATGAATTAAATCCTTTTAAAAAAGAAGTTAGAACACAAAATTTCCCCTGAATGGATATATAGATAAAACAAAGTTCCTAAACAAAGCACAACCTTTTAAGAACCATCACAAAAATAAAAAAGATATAAGGGTACATGTGGAATGTATCAAAGATAATAATTAGCAAAAATACATAAAAATTAAAAGGGTCTAACTACGTATGTTCTAAGTCACACAAACATTCACAAACTAGTGAAATTAATACATAAGCAGTAGTGAGCAATAACAACTTAGATACATATAAGATATAGCCTGGTGGTCAGGATACTAACCTGCAATCTGTGGGTCAGAACTTTGAATCCAATCATTGAGTGTGCTTTCCCTGTCAGCCAGGGGGATGTTATCATTTTTGCACTCAGTCTCACTTTTTTTTTTTAGTAAAAGAGTAGCCCAAGAGTTGGCAGTTACTAATGTTTAGTAGCTGCCTCCCACATAGGAATGAAGAGTACAGATAGTCCTCAAGTAGCTTTACATGAGATTCCAGAAGAATGAAACAATACATTTAACCAAATTAGATATGGGGTCTGATCTCTGTTGCTTTCCCTTTAACTTCATTAACAGATCCTTCAATGTGGCATTTGTCTGGTGATCGGCCACAGTGGTCACTCTAATAGTTTCAAAAGCTTTAACCAAGGTGCTTTTTCAGGTTCATCCAGATTGACCCATGGTCAACAGGCCTCCTCTACAAATGGCACTATTTATTCAGTGTACAGAAACATTATGTGTGTGTGCATGCTTATGGATGGTG
Source organism: Tachypleus tridentatus (assembly GCF_004210375.1). Taxonomy (NCBI): domain Eukaryota; kingdom Metazoa; phylum Arthropoda; class Merostomata; order Xiphosura; family Limulidae; genus Tachypleus; species Tachypleus tridentatus. The sequence goes on from NC_134833.1 coordinate 143,623,538, forward strand.
AACAGTTATTTGTAACTGGATTATAAACACAGTTTGTCTCCAAATTTCCTTGGTTGAGGTTCTAATCTTAACTGAGTAAACCTTATGTTACAAAAGTAAATCAGAACAAAAATAAGGTTTTAACCTTGATTCACATACTGACCTACCACTGGAACGACCTGCTATCCACATCCATGCAGAACGTGTAGATTCACAGCTGTACTATTCATGACCAAGTAAAGTGTTATCTCAGCATGAGCTGCCAGAATTAAGTCAACTTAATAACTTTCTAGACAACATGTTTTGGAAAAATTGAACATCTATAGAATAACAAGTTTTGAAAAAGTCTATTGTAAAGTGAAAGGTAAAAATACATGGTAAGCCTATATGCCATAGTATTTCAATACTGAAGTATTGAATTAGTTTTGGCATTCTTTTATACCAAAAAAATATGCTGACTGTAATATTATTTTAGTTTTGGATTATATAGTATGAAGTTAGTTTGAGTTACTCATCTTAACTTGCAGGTCTCAAGTTCTATCATAATTTTAGCCTTTCCTCAATAACTCATTGTTTCAAATATATACACTCTTGTATATTGAATAGTTTTAAAACAGTCAGCAGTGTACTAGTAAACAACACATTAATACATTGTATAACGTTGAGAACCTGAAAGGTTGCTCCTTAGGAGATAATAAACATTGTAGGTTGTGTTTTTGACTTCCAATAAAGAAAATGAACAATATTATACTGGATGTTATTTGCAACATATATGACTTTTCTGAACTTTTTATAGTTGGAAACTCACTGTAATTATATTCCTATATTGTCTACTTACTATAGGGAAGAGTTGCACATTTGTACTTCATCATTCACTGTGTTAATGTTCTTCTATCATTTATTCTCAATAAAGAAGAGATGTCCCCTTATTATACTTATGTTCCAGTCCTCATAAGGTCATTATAAGAAAGGTGTTTACTGTACATGTTTAGATCTTTATTAGTTTATATGCACTTAAGTCAATATTTACTATGCACATACTTCCTTTTACTCATACTTCGCACTAGCTACACATGTTTCCTGAATCGTGTGTGCACTGGAATGTATATTTTCATGTGTTAGGTGTTATTTTGAGAGTAATAGTCCTGTACAGTTTACTTATCTATTTATTATTTTGACTGAAGAATATAAGGACAGTTACAATGAAAGTGATGTGGAATGATGTATGTGATTTTAAAATATTTGTAATTCTGTGGATACTTACCTGTTTTGTACTGTAATACCATAATTTTCTGAATATATTATACACTGTAATCTTCATGAACAAAGAGTAAAATCTGTCTTATTAACATGAATAATACAGACCAAGAATATGATAATACTGCAGACAAATTAACCTTTTGAGGAAAAGAATGTTAGTGTCTGCATAATCTCTAACTCTGTGTTTGCTGTAATATTAGCTACCTTTGCAGTCATGACTGGCAAATAGATGCTGTCACAAGTTAGAATATTTATAAAATTGCTGAAAGCTTGCTAAATTGATAGTTGCACCAACTATTCAAGTACAATGATTAGCAATCAAAATTTAAAGGTTTTGCCAAAAATAATTTGAATATCATATATAATTTAGAGATAATTATTTTTGTATTTCCAAACACATCTAAGTGTGCATGTAAATAAGTATTAAAAATCTTAACTTTTTGATCATTTTATTCCAAAATTCATGTTTAAAGATACTAAAAATTAACAGAAATGGGAGATATTTCTCATTTATGTCTTAAGAACAGAGAGAATTAGTAAAATATACTAACAAATTGCACTTTTCCTAGTAAGTAAGCATTATTATTAACAATGTATGTCTGAAAAAAAATAGTCTGGGCTAACTGTAAAGAAAAATTCAATTTTTACCACATTTAAGTGATTGATTTTGCACAGAAACTTGTCAACGTTCTCCATGAGTGATGGATTGTTTTATAATTATTTATACACATTGATTAGATAATTCATGAAATTGTTTTCATAATTACTACAGGCATCGTCCAGCAATTGGAAATTGTCTAGGAGCAATGGCCAGTACCTTTCCTGTTGCGTTCATGGAACCACATTTGAATAAGCATAATAAATATTCCATTCATGGACGTCTTCAGGAGCATTCCCTTGAAGCACAAGGTATAACTGTAATACTTGTAATCGTACATGACAGTAGATAAACTGTGTTAATCATTATCATTATGTGTGCCTTCAGGAGCATTTCCTTGAAGCACAAGGTGTAACTGTAATACTTGTAATCGTACATGACAGTAGATAAACTGTGTTAATCATTATCATTATGTGTGCCTTCAGGAGCATTTCCTTGAAGCACAAGGTGTAACTGTAATACTTGTAATCGTACATGACAGTAGATAAACTGTGTTAATCATTATCATTATGTGTGCCTTCAGGAGCATTCCCTAGAAGCACAAGGTATAACTATAATACTTGTAATCGTACATGACAGTAGATAAACTGTGTTAATCATTATCATTATGTGTGCCTTCAGGAGCATTTCCTTGAAGCACAAGGTATAACTGTAATACTTGTAATCGTACATGACAGAAGATAAACTGTGTTAATCATTATCGTTATGTGTGCCTTCAGGAGCATTTCCTTGAAGCACAGGGTATAACTGTAATACTTGTAATCGTACATGACAGTAGCTAAACTGTGTTAATCATTATCATTGTGTGTGTCTTCAGGAGCATTATCTTGAAGCACAAGGTATAACTATAATACTTGTAATCGTACATGACAGTGGAGAAACTGTGTTAATCATTATCATTGTGTGTGCCTTCAGGAGCATTACCTTGAAGCACAAGTCAAGACTTTAATAACCATACACAAAACATGCTTGTGTTTTAGTTATCATTTATTCTACATTTGTTTAGATTCTCACTGGTGTATGTGTGTTCAAATAATCATTTACTTTTACATATTTAAGTCCTTATTAGTGTATACATGTTAAAGTAATCATTTACTGTATGCATGTTTAAGTCTTTAAGTCCTTATTAGTGTGTGTATGTTGAAGCCATCTTTTATTATACATATGTTTCAATCAATGTTTACTCTAAGTATGTTACAGATCATGTACTTATAAAGAAAAGGTGTACATTTGTTTAATCGAACATACTCAGGTGTGTGTAAGGAGAACAAGTTGACTGGAATCAACAAGTCCAAAGACTGACACTGTCACAGATGTGCAATTACCAGCTCTTCCCATAGATTATAGAAGAGCACCATTGAAAATTTTAAAATGCAGGGTACCCATGTTTTATTGCATTAATTATGTGATATATGTGATTTTCTCTGTCCAGCAACAAGTTAAACTGTACACAGCTAAAAGTGATTTGAGATTATTTATTTTGTTGTTTAGGTTTTTTATAAGAAATATTGGATGCAAACAATCCTCTCTGATAATGTAGTATATTAAAACATATATATCTGGATTTGATTGCATATAGCTGTAATGGCAGATTTAGAAACTAGCATGCCAACTGTTGAGGATATTATGCAGCAGATTGACAAGTTTGTAAACAGTGGTTCCAAGTATATGGATGTTCCTCATGTTATTGATGTCATGTTGCCCATGTTATGCAGGTTAGTGATAATAGTTTTTCAGCAGAGGGTAAAACAAAAAAAGTTTATGTTAAGTAATACTATTTTTTTTTTGAAATATTAAATCTATTGTAGTAAACATTCCTTGTACTATAATAAAAACATATAATGATGTTGAACATGGGTAACGTTTGAACTATTTTATCTGTTAGTGTTAATTTCTTAGCATTTAAAGGTAGCTGTTGATTATATTAATTTTATAGAATTTGTTTCGTACAAAAGTTAGAAAAATTTAATAGTAATACCTGAACTATCTCGATATTTTAGCTTGACAAAGCCAGTCTAGTATATGTGTGTGTGTGTATGTCCATCTCTGTAAACTTCTGGATTGTAGGTTTAAAGGAAAGCTCTTTATTGGGAATATTAATTTCGATACTCAGCATTTACACAAGTTTCACAAGCAAACAGTTATATAAGATCTAAACATATACGTCCATTGTTGTACTTAAATATTTATATATTTTTTCATAGTTATCTGCCCTTCTGGTGGAATCAGGGACCTGATAATGTGAACTTAACAACAGGGTGAGATATTCTTAATCAATGAACATTTGAACATTTTGTATCGCAAATAAACATTGTTGAAGACACTAAGTAAATTCACTTACATTTTTCAGAACTTCTGGAAATGTAAGTTTGTGTTTTTTTAATTTGGTATTATGTAAAATGTTATACTTGCATGATTTTGAAAAATCCTTTTTTCACTTGTAATATCTCCACATACTGCTATATCTGTAACTGCCACATGGAATAGAATACTACTATATGTTATCAAATATCGTGTTTTGTTGTTTAAGGGTCATGAACTAGGTAGATTAATATGTAGAATTATAGATGGACTTTTCTGTACATTAAGATATTTTTATTTGCAATTTTTGGCCTTCTTACCAAAGCAATGGAGACTTCAGTAAGAAGGCTGAAAGCTCACAAGGTATGTTGACATAAAGAAAAGTTTGTGTATAACTCTACAACTACTGTGTTTTGTTGTGTTATGTATTGCCTTATGTCAATGATATGTGATTTATTATTGGCCTTATGATAATAATGTGTTTTATTTAGAGGGAAAAAATAATAATGTTTTAATTATTTCAAGTCAGAACCAGTGTTTTTGTGTCTTTGTATATACATTTGCATGTTCTTCTGTATAACTAAACTACATTCTTAATTTAGAAACCATGTTACCATGGTAACAAGTGAGCACCTCAACAATCTCCTAAAGAACGTACTTAACCTTATCAGGAACCAAATTGGTATAGAGGGAGCTACCTGGATGATAAGTATTGCTGGTAGGCTTAAATTTTCAATTTCTTGGAAATATATATGAAAATCCATCTTCTACAAATTAGTGGATTATTTGCTTTAGAGTTTCTGTTGAAAAATGAACCTGTCAGATTGTTCGTCTTTGTTTTCCAAATAAATAATTTTCCTGCTTAAGCTAAAAAGAAATTTAGCATATTAACCTATTATTTATTCAGCTAAAACTGGTCAGATCGCTAACTTATTATTTATTTAGCTAAAGCAAGTCAGATCCCTAACTTATTATTTATTTATCTAATGCTGGTCAGATTGCTAACTTATTATTTATTTAGCTAAAGCAAGTCAGATCCCTAACTTATTATTTATTTATCTAATGCTGGTCAGATTGCTAACTTATTATTTATTTAGCTAAAGCAAGTCAGATCCCTAACTTATTATTTATTTATCTAATGCTGGTCAGATTGCTAACTTATTATTTATTTAGCTAGTGCTGGTCAGATCGCTAACTCGTTATTTATTTAGCTAATGCTGGTCAGATCATCATCAACTCTGCTGAAACCCTGTTAGAAGAGCCAATTCTACCACTATCAGAAAAGATCTGTACACGAGCAGAGGCTGTTTTTCACAAGGAGGAACTAATGAGGGGCTATCTGAAGTCTTCTACTGATGACACATCTCAGGTTGAGGGACAGCTTCAAGAGGTACATATCATGAAAATAGCATCAGTTAAAGTAACCAAGACACAATGTTACTGGTTCATAAATAAAAGTAAATAATGTGGTAAGCAGACTAACCAACAGTCAATGTTTCTGTTTTATAAGTCAGTCAGAGTTATTGATGTGGTAACTAGAATAACTAACACTCATTTTTGCTGATTCATAAATCAGTTAGTGTAATAAATGTAGTAACCAGGGTAACTAATAATCAGTGTTGCTGATTTATAAATCAATTTGAGTAATTAAAGTGGTAACCAGAAGAACTAACCATCATTGTTGTTGATTTATAAGTTAGTCAGAGTAAATAATCTGGTAACCAGGGTAACTAATAATCAGTGTTGCTGATTTATAAAACAATCAGAGTAGTTTATGTAGTAATTAGGGTAATTAACAATCAATGTTTCTGGTTCATAAGTCACACAGAGTAACTAATGTGGTAACCAGGGTAATTAACAATCAATGTTTCTGGTTCATAAGTCACACAGAGTAACTAATGTGATAACCAGGGTAATTAACATCAATGTTTCTGGTTCATAAGTCATTCAGAGAAAATAATGTGGTAACCACAGTAATTAACAATCAATATTTCTGATTCTTAAGTCATTCAGAGTAAATAATATGGTAACCAGGGTAACTAACAATCACTGTTTTGGGTTCATAAGTCATTCAGAGTCATTGATGTTTTTGGTTCCTAACTCTTTATAAAATCAAGTGTGAAATACATTCCAACATGTGAGAATACTGAAGTACTTGGTAGCACATGCTTGCCTAAGGCAGAGTTCTGGATTTCAGAGCTATTAGCCTCATTTGAACGAGTGTGGTACCACAAATGATTCTTCACATACTGAGCTATGGATGCATTGTAAGAGTGACAGTCACTCGTTTAGCATGAACAGTGGGTGGTATGGTACTTGTCTTCCCTCTGGTCAGTAGTTCAAATTTAGAGGTGGCAGTAAGTAACCTAAGTAGCTTCGCCATAAAATCAGATACTTAAAGTATTTTCCAAAACATATTATAAATCTCATTTTTGCAAATCTTGTTCACATAATCAGTAGTATTAAAATACTTCTTTTCAAAGGTTTTAAATAAAATTGATTGAAGATGAAAAAGAAACCAAAAAACTTTAGATTTCTAATTTAATTTTAGAATTTTGTTGTAGTTATTTGTAATTTTTCATCAAGGTTGACATATTTTCAGCTAGGAAGTCATATTTTCATTATGATCTTAACATAAAACATATTATTCAAATACTGTGTGTAATAATGCATTTAATCCTAAGTAAGTTACATATAGAAATTGAATCACAGGATTTTAATTGGATAACACAATTAAAATATTTTGGTTCTAAGTAATTACTGTCAGGTTGAAAACTGTAAGAAAATAAAAAACATTCATATAGCTAGAATAGCAGGTTTTAAAATTTATTATGATTTTGTTTTTTAAATTGTTCAAAACGTTTTTCTTTCAGTGTCTGAATTATTTTAGCCTCATCTTGAAATATGTCAAGATAAAAATCAAACATTTTAATTTCTTGCAGGAATTCTCTCTCCTTGTTAGAGATATATATGCCTTCTATCCTCTTTTAATAAAATATGCAGATCTTCAGAGGTGAGAAGCTTCTCTTTATTTGGTTTAAAAATCTACGTTTTTAAAGATATTTTACTTCTGTATCTCATCAAATTTAAAAAGTACTTCAGTTTATTAGCAGATTACCAAGAAAACCAAGTTTGTTATATTTTTTGTGTTTTTGAGTTTTCAATATTTTTGTGCAGTCATTATATTTAATAACTGTTTGACAGGCAATATCTGTTAGATTTAGAGATAGGAACATTTAAATGGATTAGTAACTGCCTGGTAGATGATATCTATTAGATTTAAATATTCAAACATTTAAAGAATTAATAAAGGTATGGTAGATGATATGTATTAGATTTAAATATTCAAACATTTAAAAGAATTAATAAAGGTATGATGGATTATATCTATTAGATTTAAATATTCAGACATTTAAAATATTGAATAAAGGTATGATAGATGATATCTGTTAGATTTAAATATTCAAACATTTAAAATAATTGGTAACTGTCTAATAGATGATATGTATTGTATTAAAGATACCAACATTTAAAAGAATTGGTAACTGCTTGATAGAAGATATCTGTTAAATTTAAAGACATTGATGTTCAAAAGAGATGGTAACTGTCTAGTTGCTCAAATATAAAGTTACTGGACACAACACATTGAAAGAATGGTTTGAAAAATATTATTAATGTATTTTTGTGATAAAACCTATATCATTTCAATATCATTAATATCTTTCTTAGTGCCTCTTAACATTTTAATAAGAACCAGGTTCTTGTTCTTTGGTATGAACTTGTGATATTTAGTAGATACATCTGTGCTAACATTACTGTTTGTATGAAAGTCATCTTCACAAATATACCATAATTAAAATAATTTGTGCTTGAAGTTGTCATACTTTGCAATAATTTGAAAATTCTTCTAACTGAGTGAATTATTCTCTTCTAAAATCATGTTTGGTTAAGGCAAAGGTATTGTGTGTTTGTAGTTTATGTTCTTTTAGTCTTATAGTTTTTCAAGGGATATGTCTGGTCTTTTGGATGAATTAATAAATTTGTAAGATTAATTGAACAAAAATAAATTACACCTGGAAACTGTTGTTTATTATATTTTAAGAAAGTGAAAAATAACCTTGTGTTTTTTGAGTATTACTTATATTTTGCATACCTCATGAGTCTTAATTTAAGTAATTACTAATGTTATCCAATTGCAATACTTTCATTAATTCTATTCTAATTATCTTATACAGTATCTATTTTTTAATTTTACTTCTTGTAGGGCACATTGGTTGAAACACAATGTAAAAGATGCAGAACAACTATACAATTATGTGGCTCACATTTTTAACCTTTGGTCTCGCTCACAGGTAAGTTCTATACCTATTGCATAAGTAAGTGCTTAAAAGAAGATTTGTGAGATAAGATGAACAGATACTGTATTGAAAATAATTTAAAATACGACAAAGCAGTTCACTCTAGTCACTAAATGATGTAACAGAAGTACATGGTAATTGTTATTACATTTATGACAAGCAGTGTTAAATTTTTACTAAATCTGATTAAAACAAAGTACCTACATAGATAAGGACTAAAATCCAATATTGTTAGCGCTGTAGCTAATTTAATGTACTGTCTAAATAGGAGTATGCAATGGAATAAAAAAAAAATGTGATGATTGGAATGTATTGATTCATCATTTATGTACGCTTCTTCTTAGTAATATATTCATAAATGAATTAGTTTACTTATACGCTTGTGTGTGTGTGTTTTCTTATAGCAAAGCCACATCAAGCTATTTGCTGAGCCCACCGAAGGGAATTGAACCCCTGATTTTAGCGTTGTAAGTCTGTGGACTTACCTCTGTACTAGTGGGGGGCTATTTATATGTTAGTTTGAGTAAAGATTGAGAAAAAATGTATTTTTGTGTACAAATTTTCACTATATTTGCTATAAGAAACACTAATATTTTTTCACGAGTTTAAGGAACTTGCTGTTTTTAAACTTAATTTTCGTTATGGTAGACATAAAGTTTTTTACATTCTTCATCTTTTATTTTTTATAATGATTATGATAAAATTATTTAAATTTTCTTCCTGTAAAATATTAAACTTATTTTACAACCTTATATGGTTTCATTTAAAGAAAAGGAAAATTTCAGCATTACCTAACAAGTATTTTTTTTTCACATTTTAGTAGGTGTTAAAATATCACATGTAGACATTCAAAACTTATTGTATTTTGAAGTTTTGTTCAGTTTTCACACAAGAATTATGTTTATTTCAGTATTTCCGGCGTGAAGAACAGAACTTTATCTCCCAGCATGAAATTGACAATATGGCACTGATCATGCCAGCAGCTGGTAGAGGGCGAACTGCCGTACAATCTACAGAATATACCACCACATCATCAAAGAAGGTAGGACATGTTTAAGATTTTTCTTAGAGTTGGCATTTGTGGAATATACACAGTATTATCTTTGATATTATGGTAATGAATATGTTATACGTTATACACAAAGTGTATATCAAACATATAATTAATGATAAATATTTGTAGGTGTTAATAGATATAGCTGATCAGATTTGACCATTATCATAAGGCTTTGATCAGATGAATGATATACCATTAGCAAAGGCAGAGAAGATTTGGTATCAAACATATAATTTGTGCAAACTATTTGTAGGTGTTAATTAATAAATATGACTGATCAGATTTGACCATTATTATAGAGTTCTGATCAGATGAAAGATATATTGTTAGCAAAGGCAGAGAAGTTTTGGTTTTGGTTTATATTTTAAGAAAAGGAGAATATTTTATAATATATCAATCACAGTACTTCAGCCTGTCCAGAGCCAGCTAAGGACTTCTGCTTAATACTAATGATTATTAGGCCAGCTAGATTATAAAAGATGTGGTAGTGGTTTAGGAGCTATATATATGTATATGACCAGTTTTCGTAAAGAGCAACTGTTATGCTGTGAACCAGATTAAGCAAGTGAATTCTAATTATTATCAATTTTGGTTTAATCGTTTACAAATCAGATTTATAGGTATAACAAAATATTTCTGTGTTCTCCTAATCACATTAAATAATGCATTATGCAGGTAAAAAAACGAAGAGATGGTAAAAGAGATAAAGACAAAGAATTGGCTTCCAGCCTGATGGTTGCCTGCTTAAAACGTGTTCTACCTGTTGGCTTGAATCTTTTCGCTGGTCGAGAGCAAGAACTTGTCCAACATGCCAAAGAAAAGTTCCTAAAGGTAACTGTTAGAAGTAGAGATGAAGTTAGCAAAGATATTAAAAAAAAAACATAATAAAATATCTGCTTTATATGTGAATATGAAAGTAACATTATATCTTTTGTCATTTTTTGTAGAAGGATCAAGATTCTGATATATTTGATTATGTGAAAACTCAACTGACTCTGCCAGACAAGGTAATGTTTAATTATATCTGTTTCTGTTTTTTGTATTTACACTAAACATTTGCAATATGCTGTAAATATTATCATATATATAAAAATGTGATGACTTTTGTGTATTTATAACTTTACATAAAATCAATTTTATTTTCTGACAGATTGATCCCAGTGATGATATGAGCTGGCAACACTATTTATATAGTAAACTTGGTAGTAAGAAGTCAACTGCACTGACAGTTACTGCTGACCAGCTAGTTGAAAGGATTATTGACATGGCCAAGGTTTTATATGGGCTTCACATGGTTTGTATTTCTTTTGGTTTTCAAACTAAATTACAATATCAAGTATTGGGTCCTTCTATGGCATGGTTATAGTTTTAATTTATAATGTTTACTTGCTTGTTTTGTTGTAGGGACTCTGAATGGCCAGGTGGTTTAAGCACTGGACTTGCAAACATGCTCTCCCTTTTAGCTTTGGGAGTGCTATAATGTGATGACCAATCCCAAAATTTGTTGGTAAAAGAGTATCCCAAGAATTGGTACTGGGTAGTGATGACTAGCTTTTTTCTCTATTGTCTTTCACTGCTAAATTAAAGATGGCTAGTGCAGATAGACCTTGGGTAGCTTTGTGTGAAATTAAAAAAAAACAACAAACAATTTGTTGTAGGTTGAAATAAATTAAAGCCCCTGAATGATATAACTAATGTTATACCAGTACTTATTTATGGAAATAAAAGATGTTTTTAAATATACATGAATAAATATTTCATTTATATTTATACAGGACAAAGGACAAATAAAAAGTGACCACTATGAAGTAACTGTATAATTAAATTTTGTAAATCATGATCAGTAATGAAAAAAATTAAAACATTCATATTTAACTCATTTAAAGTTGAATTTTAAATTTTTTAATTTGTACTGTTACATATTAAATAAATTAGCAAATTAAATGCAATATTTTACACTGTGATTCTAAATTTTGTAACTTTGGCATAAAAAAAATTTGTAAAATATGTTTAAAGAAGAGAGTTTTACAAAGAAACATGTATGTGCCACATAAGGGTTTAGACATATCTTTATTTCAAGATATATGTTGCAAAGTAAATCAATAAAAAATTCATACACAAAGAGATAAAAGAAGTATTAGCTTTATTCTAAAAAACAACATTTCAAAGAACTTTTTTAGCATATTAATTTTGTATTAAATATTTTCTGGTACAGAAATTATTTTTTGAAATTTTTAATATTTTTGTAATGCTGCATATGCACAGCTGAATTTTTTAGAGGGAAGGGAGGGTACATTAATACGTTTATAAAATAAGCACTTGTAAAAACATTTTTATATCAATTGAAAAAAATTAAACTCTTATTAACTAAATATTAATTAAATGAATCTGTAAATATCTAAAAATTATTAATAATCATCTTGTAGTGTCAAATTTTACCACAGTACAAAATAAGTATCATCAGAGAGTTGTTACTCTAGCATTTCTTAAACATGGCAAAAATTTGTTACACTTATTAGTTTTGTCACTGGCCACACATTTCTTAAGTACTTCTGATTTATATATTTACTAAGTTGTTAAAGTGTTGGATTCTTCGTTTAGAGTAATAATGGCACACAGATAAACTACACCCATTTAATGAAGGGTTTGATGATTCAATGTTTTATTGTAGATGCAACTGTAGAAAAGATGAATAAACATGTCTGATGGACACACTTAGCACTGTTTATTTCACATTATACGACTGTACTGCATTTCTGAAAATAAAACAGAAAGACTATAAAATTACAATACAGCTACGCACAGATAGCATACACAATAAAGAACTTATGTGAAACCATAGCACTTTACATCAAATTTTGTACCTTTAAAGCAGAAGCTGATATTTCAGAAGGCATCCAAGACTGCTTTACAATCCAAACACTCTGTAGTCAACCAATCAACAAATCAAATTATCTCAGAATAATTAGGAGGTATCTCCTATGTGACAGCCATAAAGCATGGAGTAAAGTATGATACAAAATAACTTTGTACGAAACAGTAAATAACTACCATGCTATAGAAAATAATATTGTAGTTTCAGTTTTGCACATATTCTCATTTGGATTTAATGGGTTCTCTTCCAGAATTGAAAAAAATTGTTTTGTAGATACAAAATATATCTGATGGGAGAGTGGCAAATGTATTAATAGCTACTACTCTGTCATTACTGCCCCTCACTAGCACAGCAGTAAGTCTATGGATTTACAGCGTTAAAATCAGGGGTTCAATTACCTTTGATGGGCTCAGCAGATAGCCTGATGTGGCTTTGTTAAAAAAGAAAACACAAACACTGTCATTACTTTTGAACTTTAGTCAGATTTAGTCAGATGCAGTAGTTTTAATAAGCTTTGCTTTATTTTTTTCTGCAACACAGTAAGCTATAAAAATAATTAAATAACATCTGAATATATTACTGTTTTTTAAAGTAAACAAGCATGGTCTATAACATGTATATTACATCAGTGAATAGTGAGAAAGCTTCAATGTATAATAAATTAGATTTAACATTTTTTTACCTGGTGTATGTATATTATGGTTATCAGAAACTATATTTTAGTAATATATATTAATGTAAATATATGGCATGTTGAGTTAAGGTTTCTTCTACAGTAGGTGCCTGTGACTTTTTGGTAATAAATTCGACAACAAATGACCAGCACATACTCCACTTGTCTTTAAAATAATATGTATACATGAAAGAAGTTTAACGTATGTACAAAATTCTTTACACTGGGGAGATAATAGTTGTATGTTAAACATTATACAGTTCTCTTCTTCTTGTCATAAGTTTACTTAGGCCAGTTCAATTGCTTTAAAATTCAGTTGGTAAGCTGAACTATTTTTCTCTATTTTTATCACAATAATATCCTTGTATAATTCATTTACTCTGTAACATGAGTTACCATAGTTTTATCCTAAACTTTAAGTAATTGTTTGGCTTTTGTCAAAGTCCACACTGGCAAATTCATTTAGTTTAGAACACCCTTTGACAAGACAAATTATTCTCCTTATTTTTCTCAAACTCTTAATCTCCCTCTATCATATCAACATTTAGGCCATTCATTCTAAAAAAATTAATTTTACATCTTTTAACTTTTCTCTGACCAAACTTCTCTTTCATGTTACTTTACTCTGTTTCTACTCATCTGGTCACTGCTTTTCATACATCTGTCACTTAAGCTTATTAACAATCTCCACAATGTTGACATCTGTGGATTGGAAACACAATGTGCAATAGCCCCAACATCAAAAAATTACAAATACAAAATTAATTAACAATACTACCTAGACCAAACAGCCTTTTATATCTGACAATAGTAATATTTTAAAACTGTTGTAAATGAATATATAGTATGACCATTTAGAGTAACTTGTATCATACTACACAACAGAAATAATGTAGTATTCACAAAAAGTATTCAAGTCGTACATGGATGTAAATATATTGTAGTAAGAACTAATGAAAACTGTGCCATATAGGAACCTCCACCAGATAACTCCCACAAATGTTTTGATCCATTGTGTTAACCCTTGGCAAACATTCCATATTGTGTTTCCATACTGGTAAAATGTTTTGAATGACCTTGCCAAGATTTGAAACTCAACCTTTAAATTAGTAGAACAGTTGATTTTGAATTTATGGAATAGGTGGTCTTACCCATCAGGCCAGATGTGCACATAATTTTAGAGGACATTTCATCTATTTTTATGTACCTCTGAAAATTTTTCATAAGTGTTTATTAAGCCCCTGAACTACCAACTAAATCTGCTTCTCCCTCAACCTAATGGAATCTCAGTTACACTACCTGACTTACGGATAAACATTTTTTTAGAAGTCAAACTAAATTTGTTATGGTCTATATACAATTGGCCTTTTGAATATATTTTTGTTTTATGACTTACTGGTATTCATAATTTATTAATCTATAGTGACAGTTGTAGCTTTTTATTTACAGGCTAGTCTAGCTAATAATTTTTCTCTTTAATTAATACATACTTTATTTCTTCATAACTCAGAGGAAACATTAATCACGAAGTGAAAGGTTGAAGGCCAACTTCTCACAAGAAAAGGATCTCAAAACGTTTGATCACTAGTTTTCCTTATATGACAGACTGGATTATATCAGCATAAACTATAGTCAATCTTATCTTGTAAATTATATATAAAAAATAACTTGTAACAATATTACTGTCTTGTCTCCCAGTTATTTGCAGATTATTAGGGTACCTAGGGTTGGTGTGGATCTGGACTCTTAATTAGATTTCTTATCTTGTATCAAAATTAGTTTGATTCTTTAGAACATATTCAGTATTTAATGATAATTGTTTTATTTCATCTTTACCTGGTGTTTGAACTATGGTTGTCCAATTTCAAGTGAATCTAATTTTTGTTTTGCATTGTTGTATTATATAAATTATTTTTTTAATATTCTTCTATTTCTCTGCTCTCGTGTGTTAAACCTTTTGTAAATAGTGATGATGCAAGACTACTGAAAGAATATTTATTTTTTCTTCTCATAATTTCATACTACTGACCTTTATTATTACTGATAACAGTACCAGATTATGAAAATATCCAGCTATGTTGAATTGAGTGATATTTATTTACATTATTCGTTTTATACTTTCCTGTATTAAACATGTATTCTTTGCCTTATTTAAAGCTTCTTTTTTTTTATTTGCCTTTTGTTTTATTTTCTTGGTGCTTCATATTTTGCTCTTTCTACCCCCTCCCTGGTAGATTGACCACCCCAAGGGGCAGCAGAAAGGGGTGTGGCGTAGCGTGGTTTCGACTCAGAGAAAGCGTGCTGTAATTGCCTGTTTCCGAATGACCTCGCTTCACAGTCTACCTAGGTAATCAGCTCTCGGCACTGTCAGTGTTAGCTAATGAAAGCTGTTCCTAATCTGGGAAATGCTGTGAAAGCATGCTTGTTAATATTCTATCCTCTAACTGTGTCTTATTTTCATTAAATAACCAACCACAGCCTCTATTTAACAAACTCTAAAATTATTAATATTACCATTGTGTTTCTATTAAGGTAACAAGTTAGTTGCAGAACAATTTAGAGATAGATGAGCATTCTAACAGTAATTTGTCTGCTGTTCAGTCCATTAATGTGAAATTTGAACCATATTTTTGATGGTAAAGAACATAACTTTTTGGTTTTCATAGCATGGTTTTTATTTTGAGTGATTTTCACCTTTTTTCTTTCAGGGTTTCTTCTGATTATTCACTATAGGAATGTTAACTAACATTGTTTAACTGACTTATTTAATTTTTAAGTACATTGCATTTTTATTAGTTACAACATGAGAGTTCGAAACGTTTGTTTGTGTGTGTTTGTGTTCCTCCATAACTAGGCCCACAATCCTCACCCAACTCGGACAGGTTGGCTGAAACTATTGTCCACCTCCAAGAAACGAGCTGCAATAGCCTGCTTGCGTAGCGTTCCTTTGTATAATGTGAAAAGGTAAAATTTTAACAAGTGCTTAACTTGTTTTAATAATGCACATTAAAGGTTTATATCAGTATCTGAATTAATCATATTATTTCCATTGTGTACATAATTGGTTTGAAGAAGTAATGTTGGAAAAAGAAAAAAATGCTTATTATTTTACAGAGAATTCTAGAGCCTAAAAATAGACCTTTGACTAAGCTTTTAATCCATACACTTTTATTCAGTTGAACATAGACGTTAATTTGTTTTTTCTAAGTCATTGTACTGAATTGTATATAAGTTGTTTTGGATTTGTGAGATGAAACCATTTTTAATATCTAAATTAGTATGCATGCAAATTAAACTTTTTAAAATATATCTAAATTATTTTATCATTTATGTGTACATTGATCACAGAATTTTTCTGTTTTTATAGAAATATAGAAAGCAGTGGTAGGCCAACGTGAAACATACTTTCAAAATTATATTATTCCCAAACTCTATTTATTTTCATATTTTTTTTTCATATTATGTGTTGACATCAGACTTATGAATATTTACTAATTCTATTTATTTTCATATCTTACTTTGACATAATAGAATTGGCAACTATTCGTAAGTCTGATGTCAACACATTGCCTGGATGCCAAATTTTGTGAATGTTGCAATTATCTGTATTTAAATGAGTTTATGAGTAATTAAAGAAAAACATCTAAATAACCACGTGTTTACATTACTGCAAAACTAAGTATAGATACTTAACCTGAGTGAATAAGAATTCATTGCTCTTAAACCAGTTATAGATATTTAACCTAAGGGACTGAGAATTCAAAGTGTTTCAAAACTAGTTACAGATAGTTAACCTAAGTGACTAAGAATTCATTGCTCTTAAACCAGTCGCAGATGGTTAACCGTAAGTGACTAAGAATTCATTGCTCTTAAACCAGTCACAGATGGTTAACATAAGTGACTAAGTATTCAGAGTGCTTCAAAACTAATTACAGACAATTAACTTTAGTTATATCAGTTAGTTGTTTTATATTTTATCACACATCTCCATAATTTTTAAAATTGACATAATGTTAACATCTAATAATAATTTTCATTTTCTTATTCAACTGAATGTACATGAAGAAGCTGTGAAAGTAAGATTTGCATTTCTCAGTTTTCTGCAAGAGTAAATGATGTATGTTCCTTTAGTTGAAATATGAAAAATGAAATATGCTTTGCTTTTCTGAAAGGCATCGAGCCATCAACATCTTCCTGAGAATGTATCGTGAGATCTGGTTGGAGGAAGAAAACAAAGGGCATGAGCAACTTGTTGAGGATCTCACTGTAAGTAGTTTTTGTAGGACTTGGACTGGTTACTGCAGTGATTTGAGTAGTTATCTAACATCTATAACTCTCTATAATAACTTATAGTATTTATTAATAAGAATGTCAAACTTTTGAAGTGTATGATAATTGATCAGAATATTACAGTTAATTAATCACAGTAAATCTTTGTGTTTTTTTGTGGTTTTTTTTAAATATTATATAAAAAAGGAACACTTTTTTTCAGATTGCACTAACTGGATCAAAGGCATTATTTCTAAATGTATAGGTGGGCTATAAATCACTTTTATAATCTATGAATTATTAAGTAGAATATCTACCAAAAAATATATCTTGTATCTGTTATGTATTCATACCAGTGAGAGATTTAAGGGAGATGGATAGCCACCACCACCTTAAATCCACCAATGGACATTGGACAGCTTTTGCTGCATATATTTTAACTTCATTTGATATAGATACTTGTATGATTGCTTTTTATAACTTATGAATAATTATTTGTTATGAAAAATATCTTCTTTCTTTGTGGCTTCTTAGTTTGTTATGACTTTAATACATGGTTAAATTTCAAACAAATACAATTGAAAATGTAGGTGAAAAAAATCCATAATTTTTAGTTTAACATAAAGCAATGGAACATCAATAGCTTATTCCAATTAACTTAGAAGTTTGAATAAATGGTTTAAACTATATATTTTCAACAGTTTTTTAAATTGAGAGCTTACTAAGAGACAGGCTCAAAAATATATTTAAGGTTTTTACTTCTATGATACTGACTTGATCAGTTTTACAGTAAATGTAACAAAATTAGGTAAATCACACATAAAAAGTAACATTAAAGCTTAGCTGTAGACTTGTAATAATTTCAGATTTATTATTCCAATACTGTACTTTCCTTATCTCACAAGATTAGCTTTTCCTGCTTTGTGCTGCCCTCTATATACAAACATTTTATAATACATGCTACAATTCTTCTGAATCCCCCATATTGGAATCAAAGATTCCAACATGTCTCTCATCCAAATCAACATGTATCATCACTTCACCAACAGGAGAGCACCACCATCATGTGACTTTCCCTATGTACCACTAACAGACCATAATTTCTTGTTTAATAGTGCTTGAGATCAGAAGTTTTTCTTTTTTTCCAGCTCTGCTGTAGAGTGGTTCACCTTAGAAATTTTTACTCTCATTTTGAAAGCATTTATTTACTCATGTTTTGTCACCCAATCTTTTGCCTGTTTGTTTGATGTCAAACACAAATTCCAAAGTGTACGTTACCACTTAGGTTCATCTCATTCATGTTGTTCCATACTTCAGGCCACAGATGCAGGCAATCTATCAGGGGATTTGTTTTAATTTATTCACATGGAGATTGAGCATTATAAGGGAAAACCTTTGCCTCTCTTCCTCCTGAACCTTTTGGTCCTGCCCATGCTGATGAGGATTTGATCATTTGTCCCACCTCCCCCAACCAGAATTCTCAGGTGTGTGATGTTTTGTTTGTTGCTTATATTTTTTATGACCTAAGTTCTTCCCTTTTACATAATCCTGCCTCCCGATTGTATTTCATTTCCCCACATCCCATGATCTTTAGGCTCATTCAGAGCTGTTTGGCTCCCACTTGGGTAATGCTATTAGTATGATTCATCTGCCACAGGCTTCAGAATAGTCTGCTCTCTCTTATCTTAGGACAGACTCTCATTATCTGAACCAACAATTGTTGGGTTTAGTTCTGCCTATTTGGGAAGCATTTGTTCCCTCGTCTTCATTTAGCTCATTCAATTCATCCTTTATCCATGGTTGTGTATCAGTAAAAATAGAATGTTTTTCGCACCTGGGCCCTGGCTTGGGGGTTACAGCTTCTCATCCAAAGGTTTCTGGTGTTTCCAAGTTTCTTTCATGGAATTTTCAGAAAGTTTTTTTTTTTCAATTTTTGGATTTCCCATATTTTTGATTTTCTCATTAACAAAGAGTCTTTCTTTCCCCCTGTCTTTACCTTTTTATCTATTCTTTTTCAAAATGTCAGCTAGGCACCCATTACTTTCAGATTGAGTCATTAATGTTGTATTCCATTCTCTTACTTCCATTTCATCTTATTGCTTCATGTTCTATGTTTCACCTACTCCTTGAAGCATATTTCCTTCTACTCTTGGCTTGCATGTGGAATTGCCATACATATTTACTATTGTCATTATTAGAACAGTGTACCACCCAACATATCCTCTTTATCCAGATCATTCTTTCATTCACAAAACCTCAGTGGCTCATAAGAGTAACTCCTTCTCTTTTGTCATTTCCCTTCCTTCTATTTCTCATCTATGCTTTTATCCTGATCTGGATAGACTTCCTATGCCCAGTGTTTGTCCTTCATTATTTATATTGTTTCCTTCAGAGTTTCTCATTCCATCTATTTATCACTTGGCAACCTTCTTCCTTTCAGGATCTTTCTCCCTTTACTCTTACCAGTTGGATTCATCATTTAATCCAGTTGACTTATTCCTGTTTATCCCAATACTAACATACATTATTCCGTATTATCTCCCATCAAATCCACCACCTTCCCTTTTACCTTGCTTATAATATCAGTTGGTCTTTGGAGGAGATTCTGCAGTCAGACATGTGGACCACCCCTCAGATTTTATTTCTCATTACTGGGGTATCGTCTGCCACTCGTAGCTATACTTCAGACTTTAGTGTAGCTGTGACACTAGGTAAGTCTTTATTAGTGGTTTCTTTCAGAGACCCTTACTTTGAATTTCATCTATTGGATCCTCCTACTCCATGGTGAGTGGTACCTGACCAGGTATTCTTTCTACACAGATCCACATGGTATGTCATTTTGATTCCAGTGCTCTATCTATGGTTTTGCATACTCACAAGATCACTGGAAGGACAATAACCCCATAATATTTGCTTCATAAATTGGTCTGTCCCAGACAATACCACCCATGGACAGCATAGGTAAAGCAGAAGAGGATAGCTGACTTTCCCTGCCTTGACTGAATAAATCAGTATGTTATGCTTTTCAGAATAGGATTTTGTGATCACCCATTGCACACTCTCAGGTGTAGAATCCCCTCTGGACTTTCCAACACTCTCCCCCATCTTCTTCCAGTGGTGTATAAGAGTCCTTACCATTTACCTGTTCCACTCCATTAGGGTGGTTGACCATGGAGGCATCCTGCTGGCTGAGTTCCACACAGATGGCTATATCTATTCAGTTCAGAGTAGGGTAGCAGTGTTTTTCCGTTTGATTTTGTACCCTCATCCTGTCTTTATGTGGATACTGGTACCTCACAGGCAGATTCTGGATACTGAGTGATCCAATCAGTTTGGGATTATCCATCTTCCTCCCTTGATTTTTCTCTCTGTGTTGTGGGTCACAAAGAGTATATGTGGTTGTTTTCATTTCTGTTCTGGGCATTCCCTTGTTTTCTCTTTGGATGTTTCAGACCAGCACATGGTTGTGAGGGGTTGATTGCATGTGATGGACTTCCATTAGATACCAGAAGACACATGCTCTGAAGTTGGGTGTTTTTTCACATCCCCGATTTTAGGGCTTGAAGTTAAGATGGTATAATCCTACCCTTGCATGGATGTAGGTACCTGGTGAGGGGGAGGTTTTGGATATAGTTGACTTACTGAGAACTGTCTGCTGCACACAAGCTATATTATACCATGGGAAAATCCTCTTTTACCCACTTTTCTTCTGTGGGATTTAGTTATTTATTTATCTGGTTGGGATCACTTTCCTGAATTATTCTCTCCCACTTGTTTGTGCTCCCTTCCTTTTCTGCTGTGTTTGTTCATGACAAAAAGATACCTGGTTCAGAAGTGATTCAGTGCCCCTGCTCAAATCATTTGATTTGTTTCTCTCCTACACAGAGGTATCCTTCAGATTCTTTCAGGCAGTACCTTTGCTCTTCTCTCACACTGGTCTTTGCAACTTTTCCATTTGGGATTCTAGCTGTCCTTGTGAGTCGAGGGAATTACCATATTCTAAACTATAATTTTTCTAAACTGAAATTGTATGCCCATTAGGCACTTCTCACACTTCCCCTCCTTCTCCCCACAACCTTGAGGTGTTTACGTGTTCTGCCAAACTTCAAAGTGATGTGTGTCATGTGTTGGTGGTGCTTTCTTATTGGTGGAGAGATAATACATATTGATTTGCATTTAAAATATGTTGGAGTCTTTAATTCCAATGAGGGGTAGAGTGTGAATGGATTTTGGCATACTTTATAAAAAAAAAAGTTCACATATAGAGGAAGGCACAAAATGGGAAAAGCAGAGAGAAGTATCTATCAGATATAAATTTTCAGTTTGGGAAAAATTATAACTTTCCTTAACTCAGATTCAAACCTGAAACTTCCTTCATCAGAAGCTCATTCCAGTTAATATAAAAAACAAGTGTCAGTAATATATGGTTTAATCTATATATTTTCAATATATTTTTTAATTAAGAAGAAGCTCACTAGAAGACGGTCACAAAAACATATTTAAGGTTTTTATTTCTAAGATGTTAAATCTGTTATACAATAAATGTAACAAAATCAGATGAGTGACATGTACATACAATAGGAAAATGACATTACAGTACAATTGAAATCGTCAAGTGGTCTTATAGTAATTTCCAGTTTATTATTTCATTGGTTTATATTCAAACCTGAAACCTCTTGTACACTAGATGGGTGCTTTAAAGGATTAATCCACTGGTATTTAACAGTAAGGTATTTTTAACAGCTCAGTCTACAACAGGATTACCTCTTGTTTCTTTATCAAATACTTTTCAGTGATGATTGTAAATTTTGGTTTTGTGTATGTCAGTTCTATCAAGAGGAAAATAGTCTTTATGAATAATACCTTGTAAACCTTTACATTTAGTTATAGTTATGAGTTATTGGTAGTTAACTCTAAACTGAAGGAATGAAACATTATATTCCTAGAGAAAATTTGTACTTACCACACACAAACCAAGTGGTGTGAATGAACTACTAACAATTTCAAATGGATATTGGCCAATTTCTAATTAGTATGCTATAACTTGTTTTGTTTTTTCATCAGTGCACTGGTAAGCTTCATTCTCATGAGGTATTAGAAGACTATTTTAGAAATATCACTTTCTTTGCCAACAAATCATTATCACATGTTGAGTGTGTTTTACATGAATAACTTTCCTTTAATCTGTTCTCTTCCTGTTTTTCATTGATTACCATGGTTACTCAAAACATCATCACTTGTTAAGCATTTATACATCAATAATTATTCTTTAATCTCTTTTCTTACTGTATTCCAATGATTACCATGGTTAGCCAAAAACGTCATTACTTGTTAAGCATGAATAACTCTCCATTAAACTGTTTTGTTTTTTTTACTGTATTCCATTGATTACCATGGTTACCCAAAACATCATTCATTCATCAGTCACAATCACAAGACATCAGTTGTGCCATTAGATGTTAGTATGATATCTGGAATACCCAAAGATAAAATGAACTTTTTGAGTGATAGAAAGACTTAAAATCAGAATATTTTATATGTACAGTATCTTTTTAAAGATTTTAAACACTTTGACCTTTATAGTATTTATGTATACATAAAGACAGAGATATTGTGTGCCCCCACCACTCTTTGTGACCCACATCTGTAGATACCTCTTCTTTTAGGATACCTAACATTTTACTCTTCAAAGTTTGTAGTTTATATATTAATTTTGTTTGTCTATTATATGTGGGATTTTTTTTTTTTTACTTTGCCTGAAATGTACTTAAAATGTATAATGCTTTTTAAATGTGTGGATGTACTAAGGTGTAAATAGAGAATGTTTATTAGCATTTTTACCATTAGTTTCATTACAGGTGATTAACTGATGACTTCTTTGTTTTTGACATATTCTACAATTATAACATAGGATTGCTTTAGCCCTAAATTAAATTATTATTATTATTTTTCATATGCATGTATTGCCTTTGATACTTTAATTTTTAGTCAGTTTCTTTAACTGAAGTAATCAGTGAATAATATATTGACAGCAATCTTTTGAAGAGGCAGAAGAGAAACGTGGACAGGTGGAAGAAAAAGATAAACCAGATCCACTGGCTCAACTTATTGTTGCCTTCTCCCGAAGTGCAACAACAGAACACAGGTTGGTGGCATGAGTTATTTTTCATTCTGGTAATTAGTAGCTAATTCATATGTTATTAAGAATCCAATTTGTACATTAAAAGTATTACTGTGTTTCACGATTGTTATAGTATAGTTAACAGTTTATCAGGACAATGAATAGTTAAATTTTAAATTCTTTTACTGCTTTTCTTTGCCTAAAGAATAACCTGTAAGTAGTTTTAAACGTTCTGGAAAAAATTAAATATTAGGTTTTGGTATATTTACCTCAGTTTAGAAGCTATGGAGAAAATAAAGGGCTGAACAGATTAACTGGACATTTTAACAGCATCATAAAATTAACTTTTATTTTACAGTGGAACAATAACAGAAGATGAACTGTACATGCAATATGCTATCATACTTGGTGAAGTAAGTGCTGTGTCTTATATGCTACTATTTAAATGTTCATTCTTTTTCTTTAAGTTTTTTGAATGTGACGTGAAACATGGAAAATGTAGTTTATGATTTACACTTTGCAATATGTATATCTAAGGTAATGATACATATCTGGTATTTTAAACAAGAAATAATTATGTTATTATTCAAAAAAACAATTCATATATGTAGTCTTGTAACACATAATTAGTTCTCAAGAAAAAGATGGAAGAATTTAGTGAAATTACTAATTTAATGGGTTGAAATTCTTTTGTGAAACCAGTCCCCAAAAAAAAAAACCTTTCAGTGTTCCAGTTTAATAGATTTGTTTATTAATATAGTAAATTTTTAAACAATAAATGATGTGGATATGTTAAATTACATTACCTTGACTCGACTCTGATACGTTATTTTAATCATAAATATAACTGTCAAAAATTAAAACATGAATATATTTGTTTATCAGTAGGAACATGGAGTGTTTGTATTTACATGTTCAATTTACATTTCACACAGATATTTGTAACACTTATGCTCTCATAGCATACATTTGTGAAGTACTTGCTTTAGTAGAATGTGATGCTAGACATCTATGTCCATGTGTTTTAGGAGAACATGGTATTACAGTTCATTTTTTCTCTTTCTTTTTAAAACATTAGTACTGTCTTGTTCATGCTCTAATATATTACTTATGAGCTGAATAAATGTGGCTGATGTTCTTTTCTAGAGCTGTGGAGGAGCAGAAGAAGAAGAGGAGGAAGAGGGTGGGGATGATGATGCTGGACCATCCATACATGTGAGTGTTTTTTCCATTTCTCATGTTTAGATATGTACTGGTTCACACATTTTTATAAAACCAAAAATCTAATTATTTTTGCTGTTACTTCTCATAGTAAGTTTTGGTTCCATGGCATCAGATAATAACTTACAGTAAGTCGTGTGGTTGGACCCATTTTATTTGGTCTACTAATTTTTTGAGCTAGAAAAAGACTGTAGATTTACTCCCATTAAAAGCTCATAATTACGTTATGCATGAGAAGGCAGTGTTTTACATTTACAGGTTGTTGTTCTTGGCAGACAATTATAAGAAAATTTTTATGGTAAAACTCATTATACAGTAGAGCTAAGTAGGATTAATTTTTTATAATACTTCATGGCTGCTGTTGATGTACATATATATATATATATATATATAATGATCCAGAGATTTCTGTGTATGGATTCTTTATATTAATTATGTACTTTCATGCTGCATTCTTATGGATAGAAAAAAATTTGTCTCATGATGGTAGGTACTGCTGTTATCTGGTGAACATACTAAATATCAGGAAAGGTCAGAGAGATTTTTTCTCTGTTTCTTATGACTTTTGTTTAAAGTAAATACAGGTTTTGTGTACATGTTCTTGTATAAGCATTTTTATTGTCTTTAGGGTTTTTTGTTTTCGAATTATGGAAAAATGTTTGAATATTTTCATTTTTAAGTAGCTGCTTTTCTAGAAACTTTGTTGTTATATTTTTATTGAGGTTTCTTATACTGTTCTGATAATTGTTTGACTAAAGAGTGAACTAATTATTAAAGACATTTCAAATATCATTATATAAAATAAATTGGAGACTTTAGAAGCTTAGTATTGAAACAAAACTTTAAAGGAGAAGGTGATGTACTGTAAAATGGAAGTTTGGGATTTTTGTTTGTAGTGAGTTAGAAATAAACACTAGTAATGCATGACTGAAACTTACTCATATTTAAATTTACCAGTTGGGCAGGATTATTAAGGAAAAGACTATAATGAAGAACCTGTTTGCATTGGATGTTTCTTGTTTGATTTAAAATTACAAAAAGTATCTTATCAATTCTTTATAAACATTGAAAACTTCAACAGTTGCGCCTGTTTAAAGTACCAAAAACTATAAAAACTTTGAAATGTGCATTAGATAAAAGGCATAGACTCCATTAATACATGTTTCTTTGTGAAATATGGCAAGTCTTTAGTAACGTCTGTTGTAAATAAAATGTCAGATGTGTTACTGAGGTTTTATACTCAAGATATATCTGTGAATTGATTATTTCAGTTTAACTCAGACTATGAAAAGTCAGAATGCAGGGTGATGCTCACATTTACTGAATAGTTTGCATATTAAATTTGTGTAACATCTAGAACCTTTGAAATGCATGTCAACAGTTTCTTTTAGCATCATTGTATACTGTATCTAATATTTACTTCACCATAAATTGTTATTGCATCAGCAGTTTAGGGTAAAATAAGTAGTTCATAATTCTGACATCAACTACATAATACTGTATTGCATGGTGCTGTGTAAACCTTCTTGGCTTGCAAATTTTGACCACTATCCTTCCACTTAGGGTTAAAAATTCACTGGTTATTTTTGGTTTATTTAAACTGTACAGGAACAAGAGATGGAAAAACAAAGAACACTCTTCCAACAAGCACGACTTGCAGATCGAGGGGTAGCAGAGATGGTACTTTTGTATATATCAGCGTGTAAAGGTTTGCTTTGCCCTATTTTTTTTACTCTTAATGTTTTATATATCACTGTGATGCATCTTAAAGTTATATTTTCCTTTTTTATTATTCTTAACATATTGTTAGTGTGATTTATTTTGAATGAGCATTGTTCTGCAAGATGTGAGTAGAAAAATTTAGATAAATGGTAAAAAAATATAAATTAACACATCTAAAGGAAAAGTTTTCTAGTTTATTTTATGTGATATTTTGAGCAGACATCCTTCATCAGGCAACATTACATCTGCACATCTTTGACTGCTACCAGATGTTACAAACTATACATTGGAGAAACATTCCATAGACTGATGATCACTTTTATGAACAACCTAGACTTGTAACAGAAGGCTCCATTGACATCCCAATTCACAGATACTTCGTTTCTACTGACAGTAGTAGTATCTCTTAGTTATAACAAATGCACTGCTTGACAAGTTAATGCAAGAAAGTCTTGAATATTTTCTTATCTTCCAACTAAACACTGAGTCCTCTTATGGTATAAATCAAAGAGTTGCTTTGAAATAATGACAACATTGTCTTTTGTCAATAGTGTTTCACCTTGCCCCATGTTTAATATGTGTAATTAGAACCTTTGTCTTATTTTACTTTTTAACTGTCATTTTTTAGTTTAATTTCAATGTAGCATGGTCATTACCTCTTGATGAAGGATATCTGCTTGAAATGTTACACAAGATAAACTAGAAAACGTTTTTGTTTAGGTATGTAAATATATCCTCTTATTATCCTTTATCCAAGTGATTTTTTTTTGCTTTCACATTCAAGTGATTTAAGACTAAACTGTTTTTGTGAAGAACTGTTTTAAAAAGTGGAAACTAAAAAAAACTGACAAGCAGATAACTCGATTAGGCTTACATTTCTCTGCAAGTTTAATTATTGGATTAAAGAAATAATTCTCAAAGTATGTGCTAATTACATGTTGTTTTCTGTGGTTTATTAAACACTATTATATAGTCCATTGGAAATGCCAGAGCAACTACTACCACACCCACACTTCATACATGCACTTAATTTGACATTTCATAGTTAACTGAAATAAAAAGATTTAGTGAAATCGAGTTACACCACCAAAGGGGCAGAAAAATGTAGTTCAGGCAGTCAAACATCAAGAAATTCCTATGTGAACCAATCAAAATTGACATCATCAATGAAATATATTTGTGGCATATTCTTAAAATAATTATTAGTAAAAATCAGTTAATTAACAATTATATTATATAGAAAAGCAAGTGAGTTTTGGTAACACTACATTCATGTTACTTAGCAACAAAAGTATAACCTAATATTGTTGTTAATATATGCACTGATAACATAAAATGAAATGTATAGACAACAAAACTGGAAAAATATTTGTTGATTTCTTAATTTAGAGTCTCCATTGATTAAATAAGCTTGTTTGTTTTGTATTAAAAACATTGGAGATATAACAGAAAATAGCATAATTAAGAAACAAGTTAAATTGATATTTTTGCTTTCATGATAAATTTCATACACTTGGCTCTAAGCTAGATGATCTCACACTGCAAGCTTGCTTTATATTTACTATAACAAACACTCACTACACTTATAAAACTTCACAACATCCCCTTTGCACCCTCGTAACTAAAATCATAATGGGCAGAAGTGATCGAACTATACTATCTGGATAAACGCATTTTGGCTTTTATTACTTCTCCTGTTTCAAGAAGTATAGTGTAACGTGACATACACTGGCTTTTTATATAGGTCAGACTAATATATACTGTCTTTTCATTGCTTTGGGACAATATATGTATTCTTTAGATACCAGAAAATGTAATTGCTTTATTAAAATATTATGCATCTACTTAAAATGAATAATAATATAAATAAGATGTTTTTGAGTAACCTTTTCTCAGCCAAGTATAGCTAAAATTCTGAGAAAATTAGATTATGCTCAAAACCAGATTTATGATCCATTTCACTAACAAAAATTCTAAAAAGTGGAATTAAATGTTTTAACTTTTCTATGGTTTTTTTTTACCTGGTGAACGAGGAAAGTCTGTGGTGTTACATCAATAATATATTATGTTTTTGTTCTGCATGATTGAATTTAAAAATAAATTCTGTCTGTAAACTATCTTGAATTCATGCTTACTTCTAGCCAAATTTTACAGGAGTTAATCAGAATTTAGAGAATATGTTCATGACAGTACATTTATTAGAAAAGACGTTCATGTGAATACATTTTGAAATTTTCATGGATATAAGAGAGAAAAATGGAAGTGATATTTTCCAGTGTTAATAATATGACTTTTGTGATTCATAGGAGTTCAAGTACCAATGGTTATGAACAATTTGAAGTTGGGAATTTCTTTGTTACGTGGGGGTAATGTTGATGTCCAAATGGTAATTACCCTGCTACTTGTGTTCTAGGTTTAAATATCAGGTTAACAACTTGTTTACATTTTGTTGGGTTCATATGTTATATTATATTCAGTGATTTCATATTTTTGCCTTTCACAAAACGTTTTTTTCCAGATAAAATACATAAGGATACCTAGTAGTAAACAACTGTGTTAACAGCAGAATTCATATTGCTTTTGTTTATATATTTTTTGTTTGAAGCCTAGATTATTGGGAATTTTCTAACAAATAAAGTTACAGGTGTGCAAGTAGTTTGGTGTATAGTAGTTTTAGAAAATGTGTGTACAAATCTTGTATTATTTAGACCTTCTCTGTTACTTTAAAGTTTTCCAAAAAGCTGAAAGAATGGTTGAGATTATTATTCAGAGTATAATATAAAAATTAATTCTTTAATTAATCTTGCTTAGCTTAATGGATTAGTTGTGGACATGCAAGGTTTACAAAATAGTGACTTTAGTGATTAAACCAGTGCCAACATCTCTTCATGGTACCTAATAACTGAAAACCTTTAAAGAGAAAAGTTAAGTGCATCACATTAACTATGTACATGAAATTAAACTGCACCTGTTTTGGGGAGGTACTTATAAAAGTAAATTTAATTAGAGACTACTAAAATTTGTCAAGTATCTGCATTTGTATTTATATGATGTGAAAGAAACACCTAGGTTTACCCCTTGAAGAAGCAACGTACACCTCAAAAAAGTGTTTGAGTCAGAAAGTTTTTTTCATTTTGCACTTATACTCGAATATTATATGAGAAATGTTATAGATGTGTGTTGTGCATAAAAGACACACTTTACCCAGTTAAACTTTTGAATACACTGTATATTATGCTAAATGATATAATATCACATCATTGGGTGGCTGTGCAAAAGTATAATTTGTTTTATTTAATATAATGATATATTAAGAGAAAATTATATTTCTACTGCACAGAATCACTCATCCTAGTTGTAAAGGTGCCTACATAAATTAAATATCAGTAAGTACCTAAAGGTTATGTTGCATATCGCTTTTATCAGTGAAGTCCACTGTAATGAGTAACTACAATTTATACAGCTATTTTACAATCTTTTATAGCGTATGTTAAAACATTTAAAGGAGAAGAAGGATGTGGGATTCTTCACATCTATTGCTGGCCTCATGAACTCTTGCAGGTAAGATTAATCTTTATGTAGTTCTACTTGAGTTGTTCTCAAGTATTGTTTATAGATTTGTTTCATGCCTTTTCATTTAGTAATTTTGGTGATGTTTTGTATTCATTGTTTTTTTTTCTTCTAAGCCTAAAACAGCATCAATTTTTTTTAATAATTGTTATAAGTGAACTGCTTTTGAAATCAAATACTTTATAAACATCCATAATAAATTATCTAAGTTTCAGACCAGTATATTATACCTATTACATTCTATCTAGTACTTCATAAACATCTATGAAATTTTCACCATACTTCATAAACAGCCATGATAAATTAAATATACTTCAATGTGCATCAGGTCACTATATTATAAATTTTGTCTAAGAGTTCTTAGTCAGCCAAGGTAGTTTCTTTATACTTCAAGCTAGTATATTAGTGATGATACATTGTATTAAATAGTTCATAAACAGTTTTTCAGAATTTGTTATACTTAAAGTTACTACATTACTATCATTGAAGCCTATAATAGTTCATAAAAGGTTCTTTAAAAACCACTGTACTTCATGACTGTATATAGTGACATTATGAGGACATAACAAGCCAAAAATTCTGGAGGAGATAGATACTCAGGCACTGAATTTGCCTAATTGTTTGAAATAGATTTTTATTAACTGAGCTGGGAATACTTTTCTTCAACATACAGAAGAAAAAAAAATGAAAGTGCTGAATGACAAGAAACTGAGATATCTACATTGTGAGGCTTCTAAAAGAAAGAAAAAACATGATCTGAACTGTATTTAACTTTGTTTTTCACTTTTATGCCCCAGTGTGAAGATATGAAAAATAAATTGACATGCAAGTGGTAGTTAGTGTAGCCACTCTTTATTAAATAGAAAGGGATGAGAGGTCTTTTTTGTCAGTGTAAAAATATATTCAAAATATAAAACTCGCAACTTCTGCTTCAACCAGATTTTTTTTGTAGGCATTTGATTCATTTTTAATTCATTGTTTAATTTGCACAACACCAGCAGTGACACTTAAAAAGAGTTCAGAGACATGAAAATTCCAATATTTTATCGATTCTTTGTACTCCTTACTTACCGATTTACTTTGTGACACCCTTTATGTTACTAGCTACGAGATAATGAGTGTATGTGTACATTCTTTAATGACATTACTTTTGACAGTGTGCTTGACCTTGATGCCTTTGAACGAACTCAAAAGGCCGAGGGTCTTGGTGTTGGTTCAGAAGGAACAGCTGGTGAGAAGAACATGCATGATACTGAATTCACATGTAAACTGTTCAGGTTCTTGCAGCTGTTATGTGAAGGGCATAACTTGGGTAAGCTGCACTGCTTTCACTTTCATTGAAAAAATAAAATATTAATACTTTAAAAAATACTTAATAAATGTTATTGGCATCTCAGCTACATTTGTATTACATGTCTTCTTTTACTGTTCTGGAAGTTGGTGAGGAAGTTTTCATATTTGTTCTATCCAGACACCAAATATTACTCCAACTGATTAAATTTATTGTAATAACCATTATTTGGTTGTGAATGAAAGTTATTAAAACAAAACAAATAATTTTAGAGGAAAAATGTTTTTGTTTGGTTCAGTCTTCTTGATGTTTATGATGTGGTCATATACTAGTTAATATCTAAGGATTCCTTTTATAAAAAAAAAGATTTACAAAAATGTTTTGCTTTCTTCTCATGTGCACATTTTTTAGTGTATTAAACTTCTTATCTATGGTAAAAAATGTTATTGCTTTCTAAATTTTGAAGTATATTTTACCCTCTTTTCCCAGAATTCCAAAACTATCTGCGAACACAGGCAGGAAACACAACCACTGTTAATGTTGTTATCAGTACTGTTGACTATTTATTGAGGTTACAGGTGAGAGATGTTTGTGTAGTCTCTTAAAAAACATTTATAATTTAACACATTAGTTATAAAATATATAAGTCAGTAAAAAATGTATTAGATAGTGTGAGTTTCTTTTTCTCTAAACCTTAGTTTAATAACTTTACTTAAATACAGCTTTAAAGGAAATTTACAAAATTGATTCCAGTACTTAAAATGAAACTCAGTTGCTACAGTTATTTGATATTTACTTGTTGGCAAAGCATCACAAAATGAAGGTCCTTCATAAATGATGCTATATATAGCATCACAAAAGTTGTTTATGCAATATTTATATAGTTTTAATGTTCATAACAAAGAGCTTATTAGCCCATCAATGAGATCCCTTCCAGCTCTCAATTATTATTATCTATTACTACTTGTGTATTAATCCAAGTTATTTTTTAATTCAGTTACATTTTCTGCCTCTTTTGCCACTAAAGGTAACTCATTCCAAAAGCCAACCACCTTGTTTGAAAAGAAATACTGTCTAAACTACAGATGACTCCTAGACTACAAAAATTTTAATTTATGACCCCTTGTCCTATTGTTTTCATTGCTAAACACAAAAGTATTTGATGGATCTATATTATCAGTACCCTTAATATTCTTAAACACCTTAATCAAACCCCCTTTTGACCCATCTCCTCTTCAGAGAAAACAAGTGTAGAGATTTTAGTTTATCCTATTAGGACAATACAGCCATCTTAGGGTACATTGTAGTGGCTCTTCTCTGAACCTTCTCCAACAATTTAATGTTTTTTTTTATGAAAGAAGCCCAAAACTGTATACTGTACATAAATGAAGCCATACAAGTGATCTATTTAATGAAACAATAATATTCCTTGTCTTATATCCAATATTTCTATATATGCTACCCAAAGTCCAATCAGTCCTAATGGTAGCTACAATACACTGTGTAGATAAGTTAAATGATTTTTCAGTCACAACATCAGGGTTTCTTTGTTTATGTTAATGTGAAATAACTCAAGTTGCTAATCACAATAAGATGTCCTGATATTGATATGCATTGAGAAGTAAACAGGTGTTGTAATTTTCACTGCTTGGTTACTTTGTTCTGATTATAGTGTATGTGTCAATCTTTAATATAAAAAATATTTGAGATTTATGAATAACAGACTATAATTAATCTTTGCTTTATATTGTCATTCCTGCTACCATTTGGTGTTCTTGGCATATCTTATAATATGTTGTACAGGAAAAAATTAAGCTTGGTGTGGGTTGCTAGTTAGCATTGCTCAGACTGTGGGTCTAAGAATTCTTGGTTCATGACCCATTGCCACAAAATCACACTATACACTTTGGGTCATGAATGACATATAAGAATGGTGATCATATCCGATTCAATGAAACAAGAGTAGCCCAAGAATTGTTGGTGAATGCTGTTAAGTAGCTTCATTCTGTCTAATATATCAGTTCAAAATTAGATAATCTTCATACAGATAGCCCTTGTGAAAGCTTCTTACATAGTTCTGATGCAAAAAACAGTGTTTACATTTAATTAAATGTATGGGCAATATGTGGTTTTATTGGTTTTTTTTAACAGTGTGACAACATTTTATTCCTTTTTCTGATTAACACAGGAATCAGTCATGGACTTTTATTGGCATTACTCCAGTAAAGAGGTCATTGACCAACCGGTAAGTGTAGATGCTTTTAGTACTTCTTTTTATTAATTAGAGTAAAAATGATTTATAGTTTTGTAGCAGAGGATGTGCAAAAAAACTATTTATTATATGTAATATAAAAACTACAGTAATTGTTATTCTGTTTCCATGAAATCTGTACAATTAAAATGTTGTTTAAAATTGGTTTTTACTTTTGTTCAGTGTTTTTTAGGATGAAGAAAAAACTTTATTTAGTAAAGTATTTAGAAGGAAGAGAATACCTAAGTCAAGATTTATGGTAGGAAGAAACATACTTGAAAGCAGGCAGGCTTTATTGTTATCTTGACTTGTTCTGTTGTAGTCTATTACTTTGTGTAATTTAGGATGTTGTTGTTGTTTTTTTTTTTTTTTTTTTACTGTTATAATCCTTCTTCTGTTTACTTAAAAGTTTATTTGTTATTGACAGGGAAAAGATAACTTCTGTAAAGCCATTACTGTTGCCAAACAGGTATTCAACACTCTAACAGAATTTATTCAGGTAAGATCTGTGTTCAGTTGAATGTGTTATTTATATGCTTTATGATATTTGCTAAGTCTATACTTATATGTAAAAGACTGGTCGTATCTAAGAAATTTAGAATTAGTTAAAACTACTATTACTTATAACATTTGGTCATTTATGCATACGACACAGAGGTACCTTTATATGCAAAAACAGCTCGTTTGGGTTGAGAAAATATTTTACGTAGAAGGTCGAAAAGGTTGTTTGCTCTTCTATGTAAAATATTTTCTCAACCCAAACGAGCCGTTTTTGCATATAAATTTCTCAACAAGTGGGTTTCTCGACATCACAGAGGTACCTCATCAAAGAATTTGTTAAACGTTATTTATTTTGCATATTTGGTAAGTTTACAGGTTGGTAATACCTTTTAAGTGTGCAAAATGGTGAAGATATCAAAATGATGTGGGTTATTTTTACCTCTGTGTATGTGTGTGTTTATGTTTCATGTAAGTTCCCTAGTGGCTGGGTGGTCAGTCTGAAGGCTTATAACATTAAATACCAGGTACTGATGCCCATGGTGGGCCTATTGCATTTAATACAAACAAAGATATTTTTACATGTAAATATTTTTATATGTTTTAATTAAACACCTTAATTCTGTTTAGTTTATAAAATTATATTTTAGTCTGTTTATGCTGTATATTTAGAAGATTTACAACTTTCAACAGATTAATATGTATCTCAGTGTAAGTTATCATCACATTTTGACTGTATTTGTTAAATATTATTTTAAATTTAAAGTAAATGCTTGAACTCTAACATAAAGATAATGAAGGTAAAAAAGGGTTTATAATTAACCACCAGAACTATTAGTTATTAAGGACCAATAACACATAAAAAAAACAACAGCTGAGACATAGAGTATTTGAGATATCTAACTTAGATATTTAAAGTGTTTGTTTGTGTAGCAAATTCAAATCCTACCCAATTTAAGTTTTTATTTTGTCAGAAAAATGGACTTAAAATACTTGGAGTTAAATAATACTCCAGCTTTTACTGTCCATATTCAAAGTTTGAAACTGTGTGTGTGTTTATTATTTAGATTTTTGTAAAGAACAAGATGCTACATAAATATTATATCACATTTTCTAGACTATTCATGTGAAAGTATTTAAGGCAGTATTTTATACAAATATTTGTTCTACTGTAGGGACCATGTCCTTTGAATCAACAGGCCTTAGCACACAGTAGATTGTGGGATGCAGTAGGTGGATTTTTGTTCCTTTTTGCCCACATGCAAGACAAACTCTCAAAGGTAAAGAAAAATGGCAAAATTAGAATTTTGTGAATGTAGATGTTATTAATCAAGTTATTGTTGTTTAAATACTATTTACTATTGTGTTTTGGTTTAAACACAAAAATTAGGTGAAATATTAGAAATCAGTAGTTCTAAAATATTTGACAAAAAAGATGTTAACTACAGACAAATTTTTTTCTTCATATTTTTCTTTATTTCTCCATTGCTTATTGCAAATTCAGAAGCCTACATCTGTCTTTTTTTTTTCTTCCACAAGTCATACTCAGAAGACTATTCTTTTAGTACCAGAACATGTCAGTTGAGCTGGAAATGGAAGATTCTCTGAAATGCTATTTATATATGTAGTGTAATACTTTAATAAAAGTTCCAATTTAAATAGGAAAAACTGGCAAATCATAAGAAACCAGCAGAGCTAAAATTATATTAAATGCAGGTGTTTTTGGTTTTTTTTCACAATAATGTTTTAGTTTTTTTGACAAATTTAATAAATATTAACACAGACATTTAAAATATTCTTGGCTTGAACCCATAAATATGGGAATGTTTGACATTTCAGTATGTAATTGATCATGGTGTTCGTTTCTAAGTTTTTGAAACATGAACTGGAGATATTTGTGCCAGTGCCAAGTTTAAAGAGTGTGGTTTATAAACATGCATTGAAGTCAATGTCACCGAACAATAACAGGACAATTTATATTAAATGAAGCTACCATTCACTCTTGGTTTCATCTTTTAGAGTGCCAGCCAGCTTGACCTGTTGACCGAGTTGCTGGAGTTACAGAAAGAAATGGTTATTATGATGCTTAGTATGCTAGAAGGTTGGTACAAGAAAGAAAACTTAAATGTCAGGATTGTTTTTGACCCTTTTAATTTCTTTTCAAAACCTAAACCCAAAATAATAATACAGAATGTCTGTAAATCATTGAGCGATTTTATCAGTTGAATAGAATGAGAATTATGTAAGAAAAATAATTTGTGTTTGTGGTATAAAAAACTAACATCTCTGGTTTGTTTGTGGCCAATGATTCAGCAAGTATGTATCCTCATATGGTCACCATTCAAGGCTTAAAGGATATCCAAGTAATAATTGAACAACCTCTGTATATATGCTAGCATCTCCAGGGGAATTAGTGCAATTTTATTGATTATTTGGGATGCAATGTTGCCGTATCCAGTGTCTTCGTCATATTTAGACAATAATTCTTCATATACCACAAACTACAACTGTTTATCTGGAGTTGTTTCTAATCTATTCAGTTAAGAAAGGGGTTCAGTAATTTATGGACATGTTATATGACACTTCTTGTGATCTCCTAAATTTTGCCATTACCAATGTAATTTGATCAGTAACTCATAAGGAAAATTAAAGGTAGATAGCAAGAAATAAATATCTTATAAACATTTGTAATTATTGTATTCAGTAATCACAGAAGTATTTATAAAACTGTGTTATTGTTAATTAAACTGCTATAGGATATACTTAATAATAAGAGATCTAATGTAAATATTATGTATTCTCTGGTAATTAACTAAAATTCATTAATAATTAATGTTGAGGTGACTAGTTAGTAAAATTCTTAGATAACTTTTAACAATAAAATTGTTTAAATGGCTTAAGTTTATACAAACAAAATACATAAATCTGTATATAATATGAAAAACAAAGGAAGATATTGATTATGATAAATACAAAATTGAAATATTGTTTAAAAGGATTTTTACACAATTAAAATAAATTTTTAAGCTAGGATTACTATCACATTTTATGCCAGCACTGCTCACTCTACACATTCAACGTAACCAAAACCCTTAAGTCCAGGAAAGTAATATTTTAGGATGTGTAAAATTAACATGTTATGTCACTATGATATTGATATTCAGTTATTTCTCATAATTAAAAGATGATTTCTGTTAGGAAATGTAATGAATGGAACTATTGGTAAACAGATGGTGGATACACTAGTAGAATCAGCCTCTAATGTAGAGGTAGGTCAGCCTGTTTGCATTTGTATTTGTATGTCATATGGACCTTATTTTGATATATAGTTTTAAATCGTTTAACATACAGAATCAGCTTTTTTTAAAAAGTCAGCTTAGTATTTTTCTATTTAACAAACTACACTAATATGAAGTGTTTTTGGAATAAATTGAAGTTTTCCAAGTTAAAGTGTGAGTTAAAGGATTTAATGTTTTTTAAAAGAAATATTCAAACTCCTATACACAGAATTATAAAGGTTGTAGATACAAAGTTGATTTATTTTATCTGTTGTCTGTTAAAAACTTATATTTTATCATATTTTGATATTTAAGTTTGAAATATGTTGGGATTGAGTTGTGTATTTGTTTATGATTTTATTATTACATTTCACCAAATGTGTTCATCAGTACTTTACTACTGTTGATTTCAGAAGTGCTCTTTTGATTGATGTGTATCCCTTGTATATCTTATGTCTGTCTGCATGAAAATCAAATTATGAAAGTAATATCTGTTTATTTGGAGTAAATGAAAGCAAGTTGATCATTGGGTCTTTTGCCGGTGATGTATTTTGTCTTATTCTGAATCTGAATATAAAATGACTAGAGAAACAGATAATCTTTTGCAAGCTACAGACTTTATATGTACATGATTACTTGCTCTTTAATTATTCAGCATTGACAATAAACTTTTTGATATTAAATTCTATAACCAGTAGATGCATCAGTAGGCTTAGTTACTAGAAATGTAACACTTTTTGGTTACATCATCAGTGCAGAAGTGACATATGATGCTGTGTTTTGATCTTAGCCTATTCATTACAGTTGTCACCTGTGTGGGCCAGATGTTTTGTTTTTTTTCTGTACATTGTATCTGAACTGTATATGGGTCTTAATTGACATAATGAAGGATACTAACAAGAAAAAACAAAAAACGATTGACCAATTATTCAGTAAAGATGTTTGGTTGGATGAAAAATGCCTTAGTGCTCGTAAGTACTCCTCAAAGAAAATAATAGTCCAACCCATATATGTAACAGCTGCAGTGAATGGGTTAAATATTAAATTTATTTTTTTCATTAAAGATTAATAAATAATTTTTTTGCAGGAAACGTTCTTTCTTTATGACTATACAAAATTCACAAGTTGTTAATATTACACTTTTCAAGGCTGTAATAAAAGGTATATACTATATCACATATACACTGCTGGCCAAAATCTTAAGACCAGTGAACATAAAGAAAAAATATGCAATTTGCATTGTTAGACTCAACCACTTATTTGAGTAGAGCTTCGAAAGATGAAAATAAGAAAAGTTAAAAATAAAAAACGTTTTTAGCATTTAATAAGAAAAATGTGAACACTATGAAATTAGCCTGAATACTAGCTGGTCAAACGTTTAAGACCATACCAAAAAGAAGTTCTAAACAGGGTAGGAAATGCTCAAGAAGAGGTCTCAGTAGTGAGTTACATGGCCATCATTGCAAATAACTTCAAACATTCGCTTTGGCATGGTCGATGTAAGCGTTTGCAGAAGGCTGGCTGGAATGTTTTTCCAAGTGGTGAAGATGGCTTCACGAAGATCATGCACTGTTTGGAATTGACGTCTATTTCTATAGACTTCCCTTGCCATCACCCACAAACATTTTTAATGGGGTTCAGTTTGGGCGAACATGCTGGATGGTCCAAAAGAATCACATAATTCACCATGAAAGTCCTTTGTCCTGTGGGCATTGTGGATTGCAGCGTTGTCCTGCTGAAAGATCCAGTCATTTCCACACAAGAGAAGGCCTTCAGTCAATAAGGGTGTTCTCTCCAACATGCCAATGTAGCTAGCTGCTGTTTGACGCCCCTGTATAACCTGAAGCTCCATTGTTCCATGGAAGGAGAAAGCACCCCAGATCATAATGGAACCTCCTCCCCTGTGTCATGTAGAAAATGTCTCTGGTTGGATATCCTTATCGTGCCAGTAACGTTGGAAGCCATTTGGACAATCCAGGTTAAATTTTTTCTCATCAGAGAACAAAACCTTCTTCCACTTTTTTACCTCTCATGTTTGATATTCCTCAGCAAAGTTTAACCAAGCTGTTTCGTGGTGTAGAAGGAGGTGTGGCCTTTGAAGATGTTTATGGTTTGTAAAGCCTTTCTCTTGTAGATGCTGTCTTATCGTTCTTGAGTTGCATTCTGCGTTCGTAAGGGCCTTAATCTGGTTCGATGATTGACTGATGTCTTGCCGGAGAACCCATTGAATCCTTCTGCTCAACGCTGGCAAAATTTTCTTGGGCCGACCACTTGAAATTCTCGTGCCATATCCCTCAGGGCCTTTTAAGAAATTTGCAACAGCAGTTTTACTATACTTAATTTCACTAGTAACGGCACATTGAGAGAGACCTTGCTTTTGTAGCTCGACAATTCTGCCATGTACAAACTCTGTCAACTTTTTCACCTTTGCCATGTTTTTATCCAATGTAACACAAGAGATGTAAGTAGAAGATGTTGACAACGCTAATGCTTGAACACAAATGACTAAATTTCATTAAGTATTTACTGATTAATGCTTTGTTTCAGTATGGTCTTAAACTTTTGACCAGCTAGTATTTAGGCTAATTTCATAGTGTTCACATTTTCCCTATTGAATGCTAAAAAAGTTTTTAATTTTTATTTTTCCTTATCTTATTTTGATCTTTCGAAGTTCTACTCAAATAAGTGATTAAGTCTAACAATGCAAAATGCATATTTTTTCTTGATGTTCATTGGCCTCAAGATTTTGGCCAGCAGTGTATATATGTATGTTATTGTTCTATAAGGATGACATACATGTGACCATGGCAGTGGTCTGGATGGAATATATAAAAATACTTGAATTGTAGAGGTGAAAATCTGAGTACATGGTCATAAATAATTTCTCAAAATGTTCATTTACTAATTTTCACATGAAATGTGTCATCAGTTATTCTGTACCACCTTAATCACTTAATTTACACTTTTTAACCCATTTTACATTTTTACACTCATATATCCATCATTCTTCTTAAGATTTATCTTCAAATTAATAATGTTGACTAATTTGTAAGTTTATTTATTTATGGCCTTTAGGTTATTGGATTGACAAACACATTGGGTACTTTTTAAAACTAAACTTTGTGCACTTATTCAAGGATATAATGAGATTCATGTGTGCTCCTAAAAGTATTTTCAAATAAAAAATTGTGGAATAAACTAAATATTATGCATATAGCTCACGTTTTAATATAAAGTCAGTAGAGTAATGAATTTTTGATTCTATGTCCTGTTTAAGTAAAGGATAATATTTCTACT
Source organism: Tachypleus tridentatus (assembly GCF_004210375.1). NCBI lineage: Eukaryota > Metazoa > Arthropoda > Merostomata > Xiphosura > Limulidae > Tachypleus > Tachypleus tridentatus. Next base: position 143,664,217 of record NC_134833.1, read on the forward strand.
GAATCCATGAAACTAAAGTTAAATTGAATTTATGACATTCGTGGTGAACACCTATCTACAGAAACTGAGGTGTTGCAGAAGGAACATCCCAGTTTCACCAACTTGCTTGTTTTATTCCAAAAATACATCGTTATGTATTGTGTTAGTGCTGAACTTTGTGTTGTTTATTACTTAAGTGAATAAAAGACATTTTTAAGCAAATGTTTTTAGATATAAACTTTAAAGAATTTCATAAGCTTTTGTGTTTTAGAGATGAAAGATTGGCTGACAGTTTCTGTAGAAATGTAAAGTAGTGATCTAACACTAGTGGTCTTTTTGTAACTAACAATTAAATGAAATAAACATTTGAAATATAAAATATTTTTTTATAATAATATGATTCATGTTTACATAAGTCAAAAACATCTGTGTGGTTAGTTGTAACTCTTTGAAGTTTGAGGGCATGAACATTTTGTAGATTAGAAAATAAACTTGTCCGAGTTTCATTAGAAATTACATAATGTAAACTATACATGTTCCTTGCTATTTTACATGATGTTTTTAGGTTTTTCAACCAGTATTTCCTCATGTTCCCTATAATTATCACCAGGAGAAGTTATACAGCTTTCTGCACTCTTTCTGCCTTCCCAGTGTTTGTGGATCTCATGTTTTACCTGGTAGTATTTTCCTGGCTGTCATATTCCTTTACAGGGAAGTCAACTATACACTACTTGTTTGACTGTCAAATCTGTATTGTTTTGCCATTTTTTCTTAAGTACTTCACAGTTCCTTCATATTAAATAATTTCATTTTGTTTCAAAATTCTGCAGACATCAGCAACTTATGCTTTAATTTCACAACTGTTGTCACGTCATGCTTCTGTGGGCTTAGCATCCTCTACGGTATGCAAAAAAACAATGTGTTTTTTTGCTGTTACCTGTAAAAGGAAGCATGTTTTTTTATTAAAGTGCAGACCATTTTCTCCTGCTTATAAATTACCTTTTGCAAAAACAAAACAAATTTTATCCTTTAATTTGTCTGAATTTTTTAGAGAAAAAACACATGATGGATTCATTTTATAAACATTTATATTTTGTTAGTGCTATGAAAAACTCCTTCAGGAGAATCACACATGTACTGTTGTGACAGTTCTGTCTTATCACTTCACTGTTACATTTTATATGTCACCAAATCATGCTCCTATAAAGCACTTAACACATTTTCTTCTTACACACTTGTTCTTGGTAGTTTTGTTGAAAACCTTCCCATAAAGCTTTATCTTAAGGTATGTGTTGATTGGTTTATGTAGTAAAATCGCAAAGTGATTTGTGTCCAAAGTCTTACCACAGTCACGTTTTCCAACCAAACTGTATAAATCCTGTGCTAGGGAAATGTATCAATTTTTCGTCTAAGGAAATATTTCCATTATCGTGAAATAGTTCTAGATTGTTCCAGATGTTTTATTGAGAATTAGGAAGTGACTTAATTAAACTACACCCACAGATTATCCTACGGTTCTTCAATATGTTCCTGAAGTTGACGTCACTCATCACTTCGCCTACTTTCTTGGTGAGATTCCTTTAAATGTTTGGGTGCAGACAAGCTGTCATTCCACTCCTGTTTCTTGCTTCAACATCTTTAATTAGTTTTTTTACATGTTGAACTTAAGAAAACTGACAAACTAACTTGGTCTCTTGATACAGTATTTAAGCTCAATATATTAGTAACTTTTCAAAACTAACAGCATCTTTGACTGATGCATGGTGATAAAAAGTAATTATGTGAATGATGCCAACCTCCAGTAACATTCTTAATTCCTCTTTTCAACATGCGAAACTTACTTTTCTTGAGTCTACTCACCTTCACTATTCTTTCTAAGTGCTTCTCAAAGTCCTGCTTTCTTCTCTAATAGTTTTTTTTTTACCTTTAACTACCAGTTGTATGATTGACAAATTGAAACTGTTTATTCAGCCAGTTGGTTGTCATCACAGATCTCCACTCATCTCTTTTACTTTTCAGGCTGCCTGTTGCTGCAGTGTTGCAATTTGTTGAACTTGTTCAATTTTTCACTTTTGTTGCTTGATATATTTCTTTCCTTTTTTAATTTGTCTTGTTGCTTGTTGTCTTGCACGTTTTTGAGTATAGAAGATCCTGAAGTTCTTTGACATGTTTCTCAAGCTACAAGAACTCACGGCCTCTTCATCATTTCAGGTAATGAAGATTACATGATTTGTGAGAGATCCAACTTTTATTTTATTTACTGAACTGTTCTTGTCAGTTAGAGATAGAAAGATAGTGATGAGATGTTGTTTTTTAAATTCAGTTTTGAATTTTTTTTCTTAGTATGTTAACTGTTAAAATGATTGGAAATATTTCATATTTACAGATGCTATGAGTTCTTAACAAACAAAAATTGAAATAAATTAGAAGTACAAATGGTTAATTATAAAATCTTTTTTGTCAATATGATTTGAAAATTTAAATAAAAATACATTTTGGGAATAGTGGCTCATAAAAATAATTAAAAAAACAATTGGTATAAAATCATAAATTTCATAAAATTTTAAAAGGACAAAAAAGAAGCCCATTAAGGATGTCTCTTCCAGCTACCAACTATAATCACTCCTTTACTACTCATGTATTCATTCAGTCTTTTCCTGAATTTAATCACATTTTCTGCCTTTACCATCCTTGAAGGCATTATATTTCAAAAGCCAACCACCCTGTTTGAAAAGTAATACTGTGATGACTCCTATGTTGGCAAGGTTGTAGTTACTATAAGAAAAGCATGCACACACACATATGTGCCAAGGTTGTAAAGGGAATAATACTGTTGATGCATTATCTGTTTTCATATTTAACAGTGACAGTAGTAGTACTAGGGGACACAAGTATGAATTTTGGCAGGGTAGGAGTCTTCCTCAGTTAAGACATTTTTATTTTTCTAACTGAGTGGTTGGAATAAGTTATCTTCAGATGTTGTATAGGTAGTAAATTTAAATGAATATAAAACCTGGTTTTAAGTTTGTTTCTTTAAGTTAATTTAGTTTAAAGTGCAGAACAGCTGAGATGGACCAATAGGTCCCATTTTGTTGAAAAATGTTATGTTATTTTAGTCTTTCTTCATTGGACAATCCCACCATCCTAGATATCATCCTTGTGGTTCTTCTCTGAGGAATGGAGACAAAAACTGTCCACAGTACTTTAAATGAGGCCTTACAAATGATCTGTATAGTGAAACAATAATATCCATTGTTTTGTATTCAGTATTTCTATAGATGCTACCCAAAATTCCATTAACCCTATAGCTAGCTACAATACACTGTTTAGATGACTTAAGTGATTTTTATATCACAACACCGATAATACTTTTTGTAAAAATCTACATGTATTATCTTACATTCAGGATAATTAAACATCATCTTCTGCGTATTGGCCCAGTGTATCAAATGATCTAAATCTCCCTGTAAATCTGCAGCATCTTTAATACAATTAGGCACCCCACAAATCTTAATGTTATTTGCAAACTTCAGAATTTTGTTAGTCATTTCAGAGGCAATATCATTAATATAAATTGCAAACAACAGAGAACCAGCTCAGAGCCCTGAGACACACTGTGTGTAGCTGTGATCCAGTCAGATCTAACTGTATTTGTTACTACTCTCCAGTCTCATAACATTCCCCACCCCCACCCACAGATTTAATTTTTGTAACAAGTCTTTTGTGAGGCACTTTATCAGATACTTTTCAAAAATCAACAAATTTGCAGAAAAGTTTTTCATATAGGTAGACCATACTCTAATATATTTTAAACTCTATTCCACAGAAGAAATGTTCATTATTTTTAAAGCACAAGAAACTTCACATAAATACTTAGTGGTCATTTTGATAGTGTTTGTCAAAATATACATTATTAACTTCTTGCACAAGAAATTTTCATTATACAACTCAAATTATTGTTTGTAATTAATATTTTATTAGTCTTGCTGTATTTCAGTTTATTTATATAAACAGTCTGTAGTATCATTTATGGCACCTTTTCAGAGCTGAAGTTTATATATTAGACCAGGAAGTTTTCATAAAAATAAAAAATCTGACTACATAACTATAATACTGTGAAAAGGTTTTTAGACACAATACTTTGTTTAATATTGTATGAGTTCCCTATTGTGGCTTACTTGTATTAAGTGGTAATGTTTAATACGTGAGTTTCGTTAATTGAACAGGAGATTGATACTAAAAGAAATGGATGGATTACACCAAAAGAATTTGAGAAATCAATGGAACAACAAAAAATTTACACTCGGTAAGTCACAACTTACAAGTATAACAGATAATGAGGACTAATTGGACTTTATATGAGAGATTTTTCTGATCATGTGCTTCTTTTAAGAGAACTTCCTTTATCAACACACGTGTTAATTTCATGGATTAACTGAACCATATATGAATGATTTTCCTGATCTTGTGCTGTCTTCAGATGCATTTCATCCATCATTCTGATGGTCGTGATTGTATGCTATAGCCCAACACTGCAACTTCCATTATAAAAACCATCTGTAAAAGGTATTAATTATGCATCTTGACAAATGTCATACTGAATGTTACGTATTATAATTTCTCCTGGATGAGTCTCTGATTTATTATGTTGTTTATTATGATTTCAAATAACTGGAACTTTGAACTTAGAAGTTAATTGAATGTTGATATATATCAAAATTATGATACACACAATTTTCTTTCTTAACACAAGTATATTTTAATATACAAACAACAGTACCATTTATAATGTCAGTTATTATAAATAATGATTTATATACAAAAGTTTTACAAACTTACAAACAATACCATGTCTTCTATCTGGTCTGGAACTGAATATTTTATTGATGGTTCACATTGAATGATTTAATTCGATGTTGATACACAAGTACGATTTACTTGATGGGAAGCTATCCAGCTCTGTTCTTGGTTGGCCTTATGCTGTTTACAAGTTAACTTTTCACCAAGGAAGGTAACTAATGTTCTCGTAGATATATTAATGTCTGAAGTTAATTCTTTGAAGTTTAGTGATTTGTAATGTTCGAAATCTACAAATGTTCCCAGTCTAGCATCTGTAGTTTTCTAATTGATAAGCATGTATCACAATTATAGTTTCCACGGTATATAGTATAATAACTTCAGCAAACCAACAATATATAAAACTGTCTCTCTGTGTTACATTTATTACCTTTTATAAATTTTAAGTCAAGGTTTTCAAAAGCTCAGTTGGCAACAATACTGGAAACCACTAGTATGTTACATAGACACAGGGTACATTGCTTATTCTTGCACTTAAGAATCTTCTACAAATTTAGAGAATAGGCAGGGCTTTCACAACACATATTTAAAAATATTCTTAACTAAATCATAAAGCTTTAATGGCCAGTTTTGATGTAATCTCCCTCTTCACAGAAGTCTCAATGACTGAAGCCTGCAAGATAGTTTTAGAACTTTATATCCAATACCCCAATCCATTGATACACATCCCCACAACCAATTAGTAACCCTTATAGAATTCACTACCACCAAAACTAACTTTATGTTTGATAACCAAAACTACCTACAAATAAATGGCCCAAGTATGGGGAATCCCATGTTACCAGTTCTAGCCAACATTTCTATGACATAGATTGAATTGCATGCTATCAATTCAGCCTTACACCCACCACTATACTGGTACAGGTATGTTGTTGATACAATTGCTGGATTCACATCTATACAACACATGCTTAGTTTTTTCAGTCACATTAACTGGATACACCCCAACATTAAGTTCACCTGTGAACAGGAAAAAAACTAACCAAATAGCATTTCTTAATCTCAAAATCACCCATACTGGATTATACATTCCCTGGGACTCAGCACTTGAAATGAAACAAAAACTCATCATTTGAAGAAACCAAAGAAACACAGCCACAAAACTATGCTCACTCTATAAAATTAACGATGAAATCAACAAAATAAAACAACACTTCATTAACATCAACAAATTTCCTCAAAAAAAAGTGGAAAAAATTATACGCACACACTTAGACCAACAACAAACAAACAACAATAAATCCCAAGATACAACAAACGACAAAACCTTGTACTACTGCATACCATATGTTCCCAACATCAACGAAAAAATAACCAACATTTGGAAAAAAACTAGTAACAAAACACAACATTCCAGTAAACACCAAGTTTATTCAAAAACCAGGTACAAAACTAAAGTCTATACTGTGTAAAAATTGCACTGACAAACACAACACCAACATAATTTATAAAATACAATGCAACAACTGCCACAACTTCTATATTGGAGAAACAAGTAGAAAAATGAAAACTAGGTTCAAAGAACACAAAAATCACTTTCACACGTTTTCGAACACTGCAAATCAAATAAACACAACATAACCATAGAAACACCCCAGATATTAAGTAGGGAAACAAATTTAAACAAATGCAAAATCAAAGAAGCCCTACTTATACAGCAACTAAAACCAAAATTAAACCAATATAAAGGAACACCTTTATACCTATACTAATTAATAACCTAACATCCACCTGCAACACACCCTACAATCTGGTACCCTTTTATACTTTCGCCCCTAAGGCGTATCTGTCAACAGTCACATTCAAACATACTCTCTTTCTTAACCTGAAGGTGACCTAGGAAGGTCAAAGCATTGTTCTCTCCTTATCAGTAAAAGTGTTAATGCCCATACCAGCCGTTCTGAAATATATTTTTATTTCAAGTGGGTTTCTCGTCATCAAGAATAAGTTATACGAAGTCCTGAATACATAGTTAACTAAAACAAACATCAATATAAAAATATATATACATTAGTAAATCCGATACAACATTAGTTTCCAAGATTACATTTAAGGGACTCAAAGCATGAAAGCCCATTAAAGCTGCATGGGTAAATGAATGGGTCGCTGTAATTTCAGTGTATTTGGGCCATGCCTGATTAAAACAGCCATTGATTGTTTGGAAGTCTGTGATCCTTTGGCTTGTGAGCTTTCATCAGCAAATAATTCTTGTTTATTATCTTGTTAAGAGAAAAAGGAGGTATAATCAACTTCATTATACAGACTTTGTAGATCAGAGTTTTGTGTTTGTTATTTTCAATCCATAGTCTTCATTTAATAATTTAAGAGAGTTGCTCTGGTTGGCTTATTGGGTGGGTTTAGAGATGGTTGTTTTCCTAAACATTGCATTGAATGAGTTTCAATTTGTGTTTACAAGCAGAACATTAAAGATTATCTCTTTTGAAATTTTTTCTACATAATTTAACATTTTTATTACACATACAGTACTGTGCTAAAGTGTTAGGACAAGATAATATTTTGCTATTCTTTCTATTTTATGGGGCTACTTCTTCCATGCCATTACAGAATGTAAATTTCAATACTGTGGTAATGCTTCATTGATCTGTGTTGACAATTGAATGAGCCAGGGTGAGAATACTTAACGTTCTTTGGAATTCCCATATACTTGTACCAAGAGAATGTCATGATGGTCCTGCTTGAATGAACATGATGATCACATTTAGAGACTGAAATAATTGTCATCATACTCCATGTAGTGTCATAAATATGTAGAGAGATAATCTATCATATGAAACTGGTATATACTAGAAGAAATCATTTTAATAGCACTTCACAAACAAACCTTGATAAAAACTGTGTTTAACATTATATGTACCTTGTTTTATTGTCATGCCACAGCCTAGAAAATATAGAGAATTTTCATTAGTGTAGAGAGTTTGCATAAAAGCTTTATGTAATGCTGGATGGAAAAATTGTTGCAGACTTGAAATGCTCCCCAAACACTGTCAGATATCTTCTAGATCGTGAGATTAAGATTTGAAAATAGGTAAGGAGGAGGTAGAACACCTAAACTCAATGATACTAATGTTAAGTATCTTCATTTATTCAGCCTTCAGGATGGAAGGAAGATCTCACTGATCTCAAGCATGAGATAAACAACCATGTACCAAATGACAAAAAGTGTCCAGATCAACAGATTTGAGAAGATTCAACAATAATGGAATATTTGGTCATGTAGCAGCTTAAAAAAAATTTATTTTGATCTCCAAATATTGTCAAGGCACTGAATTTACTAAAAAGTACAAATATTGAACTGTTGATGATTGGAAAATTGTTTTATGGATGGATGAGTCCAATTTTGAAATATCTGGTTCAAAGCATCAGTCTTATGTTTGGCAGAAGAAAGGTGAAAGACACGTCAATGCACACCACCTACCATGAAGCAATGTGGTGTTTTGAGGATGTTTATTCTGCTGGGGCAGCAGGAAGTATTTGCAAATAGATGGAATAATAGACCAGTGAAACTGCCATTGGATACTGATCCATCATGGTATACCCAGTGGATTGGATATTATTGATAAAGGGTTTTACTGCCAAGAAGATACAAATCCCCAAAACACAACCAACCTATGCAGAAATGACTTACCTAAGAAAGAAGCTGCTGGAATCGTGATACAATGGTCACACAGAGCCCTGATATCGATCCAATTAAACAGATTTGGGATTTGATAGATCAAAAACTTGACAAATCAAAAGAAAATTTGTAGGAGTTTATTAGAAAAGTTTGGAGTAAAGTCCCAAGGGAAACTTTCATTAAATATGTTGCAACAATGCTTGGAAGACTCTGCAATTATGATAAGGAGGACACACAAAATATTAACTGTTTCCTGAACTCAAGCACTTCCACTGAGTTTCTGTTGTACTAAATATGAAGATTAATAAAATGTTTATGTTTCACTTATGATTTACCTTCCATTGTTCTTTGAAAATATAATGTTTTACTTTGTCCTAACACTTTTGCACATTATGTTTTTCTTTGAAAAGGACTATTCTTTCAACTATAATAAGTCTATCTCTGGTGCTAATGCACTATTGCATGACTGGTAATTTGCTGTGAAACAAGTATATATACAGGTATTAAAGATGTCTTTCATACCACTGTATCTTTACAAATTATTCTCAAGAAATGCAGTTCATTCTCTGAAGTTTTGCAGTTTGTGGCACAACTGTAGTTAATCTTACTCTAAGTTATGTTTAAACAGATATTTATCACGTCCTTCAATTTAACTGCTAAAGATATTAAATCTAAAATTGAGTCCTGTAAAATTATGTAACACGAGAAAGACAACTCCATTATGATGAAATAGTTCTTGATTATTCCAGACGAGTTACAAAGAACAAGTTAATCTGTTTAACTGATATTTCATGTAAGAAATTGTTTTCTAAAATAGTTTCACTATTTTATTAAATTTCTTAATCATGACAGAGAAGAGATCACCTATTTGATGAGTTGTTGTGAACCTAATCATGATGGGCTTATTGACTACAGAGAATTCACTGAACGTTTCCATAATCCAGCAAAAGATATTGGTAAGTTAATCCCTTTGTGCATTTTAAAGTTTGGGTTAATAGATAGTAGTTTGTGAAATTTCGGTTAAGGAAATTTGTGCTTAAAGTTTGGATTATGATGTAGAAGTTTTTGGAGCTTGGTTAAGAAGTTGTAGTTTTTGAGTTTGGCCCAAGGAGCAGTAGCTTTTGAAATGTAGATCAGGAAGCAGTAGCTATTAGACTTTAAGTTAAGAATTTGGTTTAAAAGCCAGTAGTTTCTGGATGTGGTTTAAGAAATAGTAATGTTTGGAGAGTGGACTAAAATGTAGTTTTCAGAGCACAGATTAAGAAAAAGCAATTTCTTAACTGTTGTAAGAATTGGTTGTTTTGGGGATGTAAATTAAGAATAAGACTATAAATAACTATGAGGATAGTAGAGTCTTATGTTTAGTTATTTTTGACTTCTTAAACACACATATGTACACATATGCATGATCAGAAAGTATGGCTTTGACCTCTATAGAATATTGGTTCTTGTTGTAGTAATGGTTAGGGGACTATAGTTTTTGGAGTTTGGACTGAGGAACAGTAGTTTTTAAAGAATGTGGTCAGAAACAGTAGATTTTGTAGTTTATGAAAAACTAGCTATTTTTCCGTAAAGTTTGAAACCATTACACAGTAATAAATGGGATATACTCTAAAATCACATGCAAAAGTGTTTTTATAAAAATAAGTAGTTTCTGGTAGAGGAAAAATACTGTATTTCATTAAATTGAGTATTGATGAAAATTAATTAAACTATATGGTTTTTATTATTGTAAAAGCTTTTAATAGCTGTAAACCAATGTTCTTACTTCAAATAAAATTAATTGTAATTAGAAAGAACAGATTTAAACAATCTCTGCACTAAAGAAAACCTGTCCATTACAAATGATGACCCATCATAAGTCATCCACCTCCTTTCTCTTGTCATTTATCAGTTCCAGATTATCAATACCTGATGTTATTATTATTTTAATGACACAGTGTTAATACTTAATTTAACCTGTTGACTGCCAAGTATTTCAGCTGCTACAGCAGCTCCTATGCCAGGTTTTTTCCAGCAAAATTGAGTAATTATCAAAACAAAGGAAATAAGCAACAAATACTATTTTTTCTCTAAGACAAACTTATAGAAGTACACAAAATGAAGAAATATGTACAAAACATGAAACGAATTAACTCGTTCTTAGCACTGTGTTACTGATCGGCTTGGATGAGTTATCTCGTCTACGGCACTGAACAGGTTAAGCCTTTAATGTTTTCACTTAACAGTGTTATTAAACATACATATGCCACACATTTTATCATTCATTCCATTATATTGTTACCAATTGAATCTGTAATTTCTAACTTTTCTGACTGTATGTAAAAAAAAAACGTTTTTCAAGTTAATTGTGTTTTGTATTTTAAATTATGCTTTTTATTGTAATGCATTTTTATATTAAACAAAACAAATGTAGTTTGTTCTTGCAAGTATTTGATTTATATGTTGACTTTCTAGGTTTCAACCTTGCTGTTTTACTGACTAATTTGTCAGAACATATGCCTAATGATCCTAGGTAGGTTATATCTGTTATTAATAACTTCTAAGTATACTGTGGTTATAAAAGCTAGTGCTTGTAATTTTTAGAATTACTACCTACTACTAATGAAATGTGTAATTGAAAGTTAAATTGCTTATACTACCAGTTGGGATTTATAAAAATAATATATTGTCTTAATTTGTTGTTAATACAAATGAGGTAAGTATAAAAATATCTCATGGTTTAATGTCTTAAATGTTACATTAATAAACAAGCTTTATTTTAGCCTTAAAACAGCCAGATATTGATTGTTTAAAAGACCACAGTATTAAGGTGATCTAAATATTCAAACATTATGTGTGTTATATCATTAATTCTGAAAAGTAGATTTTCATATTATGGAAATTCTTGAAGGAAAAAGAAAACGATGTTTGAAGTTTGTTATTTTACCAAATGTTAAATGTATTTTTTTTTTTTTTTTTTTTTGTAATGTTGAAGAAACTTTGTGTGTTTTAAAAGCTAAAATAACCAAAATGCTGTTATAAAACAAGAACATTGTTTTGACATAAAATATCTCTGTAATTTTGTAAAATAATATTTATATTATTACATGCAAAAACATAATTTTGAAAGTAAGAATTAAGTTTATAAGTAGATTTCAACCTCTAAACTATATATACGAGAAATAAAAAGTGGCAGAAGGCAGTGTAATATTTAAACAATCAGTAGTAAACTGTTTTTGTTTTATGTGTGTATTAAATTTTTAGGTTAGCAAGATTTTTGGAAACAGCCAGTAGTGTTTTAAATTACTTTGAGCCATACCTAGGCAGGATTGAAATCATGGGTGAGTATTTTGTTGTAGCTTTTAGAAACACTTGAATCTTTTTTTTTATTATTGAGAGTTAATATCCTAATTTTCCCATTTAATTTGTTCTTCTTGTGGTGAGCTTAATCATATGTTTATTGCATATCATTATGTGTACATTATACATCAATGTTTCCAAACCTGTAGTTATGCATACCTCACAAGTTTGTGATAACCTTTTAAAACATTAAAAAGAAAATAAATCCAATTCTTCAAAATTGAGTGAGGTTCTGAAATATTTCAATGGCCATCACTCAGTATTTGCATATTGGTGATTCATCTTTGAATTGTTTCTTTTGGTTTGCAATTTTATTAAAATAAACCACTCTGCAGCTCACAATAAATAATATGCTTTAAGGTGTGATCGTAGTATGTAACATAGAGAAGTTAGAAATCAGCATTCTACATGATTAAGCTATAAGATATATAACACTAAATCTACAAAACATTACATCACTGAGACTGAAAAGTGAAATGATATTAATGTAGTAGTGTCCCTTTGTGGTCTTCACACTTGTTAAAATGTTTTTAACCTTGTTAGTAATAATAATAATAGAAACAATTACATAATAAACAAAATAAAGGTTTTGAATAAAACCACATATTCCATATGAAAATTTTCTTAATCATCGTAAAATTTATCTCCTAAAAGCACTGTCAAATGTTTGAGCCTCTGGACATTTCGATGGAATTTTCCTTCAAGGGCAAACATTATTACTTACCAAAAACAAAACGATTTCTGATATAAGAATAACAGGAAACTCAGCAAATGAAATTTTGAAACTGTTTACAGGTGGAAGTCACAGAATAGAAAGGGTGTATTTTGAAGTCAAAGAGTCTACAATCAATCAATGGGAAAAGCCACAAATCAAGGTGATCATTTTTCTTTTTAATCATCAGAGTTTTGTACAACAATCCAATCTTATCTTTTTTGAAGTACTAGTTTTTACATGTAAGATAATTATTTTAAATTAAATTTTTATTTCTTATAAACAGGATGATGTTGAGATATGTATACTTACTACATGTTATAAGTGTAGTTTTAGTGATCATATTAAACTGTTTTAATTTTTCTGAGCGTTTAGAAACCAGGTTCTTTTCTCTGGTATGTGGAATTTGAAATTAAAGGAGGAAAGGGTTTATCTTTCTTTTTTTCTTACATGAGATATTTTCATCATCTCCTGAACACTTATTTTATAAAGGGCTTATTTATTAATCCTGAAGAAGGTTTTTGATGGAGAATTTATGGTATTATCTGCTTGTTCTGTCTGACAAATACAGTTTGTAACAAACAAATACTAAACTTATCACCGTAATCACAAACAGCTTTATTATTATGTAGTATTATTTGAAGCATTCTTGTTAAAATATTTCTCATTTTCTGAAAATAAAAGAGCATAACACATTTCATTTTATATAATATTGTAAGGGTTAATACAGTCCATACAGAGGTACAAGAAAATGTTAAATATAGGAATAACAAGTGTTTTCTTAAAATAGAAATCAATATTAGAGTTTTTTTTTTTACATGTTGAAATATCCTAATCTCCAGTAAAATGTATCCATACATGGAAAAAAGATTTATTATTAAAATTCAAATAAATTTCATTCATTTGATAATAGGTAAAATTAATATTAAGTGTAAAGTATCAGTTGTTAGAGATAAATGTTGGCCTTATTTAGTAAGCTTTGGGTCCTATGTAATGTCAGAATCTTTCATAGTTCTATCTCCATGGTCAACACAGCACAGATAGCTTATCAACGGCTTTACACAAAAGTAAACAAACAAAAACATCTTACGTATTCTTCTTTTATGCAATAGGAATCCAAACGAGCCTTCTTCTATAGTATTGTAACAGAAGGTGGAGATAAAGAAAAACTAGAAGCTTTCGTTAACTTTTGTGAAGATGCAATTTTTGAGGTGAAGAACTGTTTATTTTATGAACTACAGTTTTAACTAAATGTAGTATCCTATCTCTTGTGTGAGTTTAAAGGCTGTCACGCTTTCCAGTTTGTTTTGTTTTTTCTTTAGTACTTTGTAATTACTGGGCCTTCATAACCCTTCACAATGTTAGAAAAACACGTCGGGTCAAAAATTTAATTAATGCCCAAAATATAAAACCCTACAACCTAAGCACTTTCAAGAAATGGACCTTTTTCATCAAGGAAAAAGTAGAAATCAGCTTTCCCTAACAAAGAAAGGTCTGTCAACCTTAAAAAAGTGTTCAAGTTGTGAGGTTTTGTATTTTTCCTTCATAATCGTTATATTAAAGTATGATCAACTGTATCACTGTGTTTGATTTTTCTTATGATTTTTCACAAAGAAACATTTTTACAGTTTAACTTTGTTTATTTATCAGTTCTGTTACCTTACTTTAATTATATAGTCTCTTTTTCTACATCAGAAGTTTATATGCTTAATATTGTTAGATGCAACACGCCAGCAGTATCTCAATGGAAGATAGTGAAGAGGGGCCAGCTAGAGCTTCAGACTACCCCTTCCCTGGTTCGGAGGAGGAGAAACCACCGTAAGTGTTCATACAATGCTCTCGTTGTTTCTGAAATAAGCCCATCTCTGATTTATATTTTCTAGAATATGAACTGAAATGCTTTTGAGTTGTATTGGATAAGTTCATCAAACAGGAGATATGTAATTGTGAAATGTGCTGAACTTGTTCTGGCTGTGTTATTACTAAATAAAAGTTGTTGTTTTTTATTTTTCCTTTTCTTACTGCCATCTTTTGAAGCTCTACTCAAATAAGTGGTTGAGTCTAACAATGCAAAATGCATATTTTTTCTTTATGTTCATTGGCCTTTTGGACAGCAGTGTATATTCTACATTGAAGAATCTCTTTAAAATCTTGTTTCTAATATTAGAGAACATCATCAAGTAGTTTATTTTTTCAATGACTTCATCAGGTGGCATAATATAAAACACTTTCTGTTGGATGTAGTTCAGCTCTGGAACCAGTGAAGCAAGGATTGCACTACCTCAAGGACAGCATTCTGAAAGTCTTATCCTACCTGACGCCCACCAATCTTAAGAAGCAGTATGCTGTGTTGCGACAAAAAACCTATATGGAGTTGTTAATTGGCTTTTTCAAACTCAGCTTCTACAGTGTTTTTAACAGCATGTGGTTCATGTATCACATCACAAGGTAAAATATATCTGTGTATCTCAAAATGGCTGGTATGGGTATTAACATTTTTACTAACAAAGCAGAGAACAACGTTTTGACCTTCCTAGTTAACCTGAAGATGACCTAGGAAGGTCAAAACATTCTTCTCTGCTTTATTATTAAAAGTGTTAATACTCATACCAGCTGTTCTGAGATACATTTTTATTTCAAGTGGGTTTCTTGTCATCAAGAGTATAAAGTTTTCCTACTTTTTGTAGTGATGTTTGCTTTTATTTGTTTAGTGCTCTTACTGTAAGTGTTATTTTAATTTCCATTGAAGTAACCAATCTGAATCTCATGTCTTTGACATACTGAGTGTTTTTTGTTGGGGTCAAATTTTTTAATCTTTATATTCATTATGTTGTCATTAGCAAGTTTTTGTTGTATTTATATTTCGTCTTTTTTGTAATACTGTGGGTTTTTTACATATAATAGGTATTTCTTAACTTCAGGAAACGTAGAGTTGACATCATGTATGTTAACTGTGGAAAAGAAAAGTTATTTCAGTTGGATATTTGTTTTAATTATCTAACTTTAGGTTTATTTGTTCTAAAAAATTAAGGTTTATTAATTTTGCAAGCTAGGAACATAACAATATCCTAAACTTTGTGTATATTTTCTCAAACTAGAATAGAACTTTATTACTAAATTATAATAATACATAACTATAGTAATACAAACAGATTGATTGTAATCAAGTGAAAACCTACTTATTACCTGACTAGATTAATTGTTATTAGAAAATGCCACCCAATCCAATAGAGCTTTGTGTTTATAATCCTGCATTTATGTTTTCTTGTTTCATAATTGTATGTTAGAAGACGTTTTAGTAGGTGTATAAAACTTCACCACATTTGATATTTTCCACTGACATTTATTAAAAAAGCTTATTTTATCTTTAAAAGTGTATGTCCTAGTGGATAGCTTTTGTTTAAAAGTGTATGACCTAGTGGTTAGCTTGCATCCAAGGTTCAAGCCACAATATGCCACTCAATATGCTTAACATTTTCAGCTGTGAAGAATTATAACAATGACAGTAATTCCTATTTGGTGAGCATAGGTTTCAGATGTTGCTGACTGGCTGATCTCACTCAGACTTAG
Source organism: Tachypleus tridentatus (assembly GCF_004210375.1). Classification (NCBI taxonomy): domain Eukaryota; kingdom Metazoa; phylum Arthropoda; class Merostomata; order Xiphosura; family Limulidae; genus Tachypleus; species Tachypleus tridentatus. Next base: position 143,680,311 of record NC_134833.1, read on the forward strand.
GTTGAAACCCAAGACTTTTGATACTCTAACATAAATCTTCTACCAACTCAAATAAAACGTTAACTTACTAGTATCTGTTAATATTTCACTTTTCAATAATCTAAATTACCATATTTTTCCCCTTTCACAAACAATCCCTGTCCTTAGGTTTTATGTCAAGATTATGAGAGTTCACCATGCTGGGCACCAGTTTTTTTCGTGGTAATGCACTATTTTCTCTCTCTCTATGAGTTTATTACCAGATGGGTATCTTAAATAACTGAACTAATAAAACACTCTTCAGAAACTTATGTTACAACAGTTCTAAATTAGGGATGGTTATACCAAAACCTTAAAATCTCTGACATGACTGTTTAACCTATAAGTTGCATAAGATGCTATTTAGGTTGAAATTAACAATATCAGTTTTTAAAAACTATGCCTGCTTTCATAGTTTCAGTATTCTTTATTAGTTTAATCTGATTTTTCTTCTTACTAGGTCTGTAATAAAGGTCATCATCACATTAATGGGAGGTCAGCCGATAGGACAACCAGTGGAGGAAGAAAAACCGGAAGAACTTCATAAGCCTCGTTTTATCATTCCAACAGCTGTTCCATTACCTATAGAAGCACCACCTGACATATCTAGGATAGGTGACCATGCAGACATCCCAGGAACTATACAGGCATTCGGAGTGGATATCACCAAAGAAGAAGAGGGTGGTGAAGTGAGGTAAATATAATGTTTAATCAGAACATGATGGCTACCTCAGGCACAAAATCTTTATATTTATTTTAAATACAACGGATTTGATTAATCAAGGGCTTATGGAAACTCATACTAGTTTCTTTTTTCTCAGTAGTGAAATAGCAGGAAACAATGGGCATTTTTTTTACATAATTTTACTTTATTCATCTTTGTGCCTTTCAAAAATATTTGATTTATTAGGTCTTCCTTTTGTGGCTTACTTTTTTAAGATACTGGTAACATATCATAGTATAGTTATTTTGTATTTGTGTTTCTGATATTATAAGGTATCATATGGCACCAGCTCAGGCTCATCAGGAAGTTACTCCTCAGTCAAGTGTTGAATTTTCTGAAGGGAGTGAAGAAGAAGCTGGAAAAATTCAACATCCAGAGAAGATGCTTGATGGAGAGTTACTTTTAGATGGAGTAGCCCCATCTGGGGGTGTACACGTAAGTTTTAAATATCGGATTGAGACTGAGAGAGCACTTTTAAAGCCAGCTTACATCTATGTAGGCTTCAAAATATTGTGATAAAATATGAAAGTTTTGTAAAACATTAGTCTGCTCTCATTGTCTTTTGTAATGATAAATAATGTTTATGTGATACTGATTTCCATTATACAGACTTGGTAAAGTGGAGCTGGATTTAATCTTAGGAATTTTTACTTACAGTATAAGAGTTACAGTTTTAAAGATTCTGAGCTTGTAACTTTCATTTCAAAAAAATATTTACTCAGCTTTATTTTAAAATTTACAGGTCAAAGGTTATTATTTCCATCTGATACAAAATTAGCTTTTAAAGTTGTCAGTAATTTTTGTTTTCATTTACTTAACCTGTTCCTTAAAACATGTTTCAAAAACTAATTTATTGTACTTAAGATAAACAACATATTATTTTTCAAAATGTATTTTTTTTCTAGATGAATCAGATAGATGGCGATGTGAAGACAAAAGAGAGGTTTTCTGGTTTGGTAGAAGCAAGACTAGGGTAAACATCCAACTAACAAACTTGAACTTGTACTTTGCTGTGTTCAAAACGTTATAACTTTATTTATGTTATTAAATTATTTTACTTATTCTTATGTGGAATAATTTATGGTAAACTGTGCTACTTGATCCAGAAAACAAAGAAAGATTATACACATATATATATATCATGTTTTTTGTTAACTACACAAATCTCTTAAATTCTGTGTATTAACACATATAACATACCTTGTTTAGTGAAATAGTTTTATAGTAAGTTAATAATTAGAATCTACCATTGAAATGTAGATACTTTGAACAGATACTGTTCCCACATGCAGTTTGTGTTCATTCTGTATTCTGAGTCTCATATCCATTTTAACACAGTTTATTATATGAGCATTTTCAAGCCTTTCTTTCATAAAAGAGATTCTAGCTATGTTGGACACCATTTAAAGCATAGACATTTTCAGGCTTTTCTTTCATCTTGGTGAATCGTCAAATACTTTTATAAATCACAAAAGTAGAGATTAACTAGTTACTGCACATGTTCTGTGTGTCCTTGTGGAACCTTAATGTAATTTGAATACATAATTGGCATAACATAGAACCTAATTAAATAAATGTTTATGGGAAGAAGCGTGCAACACTGCACTGAAGATTTCATAATGAATTAATAAGCAAACTTTTAAAACCTCAAATTTGTTGGTTAATAGCGACAAAAGTGTAAATTTTATTAAATTAAAGGCCATGTTACAAGTTTTTACTTCTCTGATACAAAGTTGTCAATTTACATTCAGCAGTACAGAATCTGGAGTCCAAGCTGGTGTACCAGGAGCATCTGGTGCCAAAGACACTGTTCTTCAGCAAGGGATCCCAGCTTCCATGGCAGCAGAGCCTCAGAAGACAGTTGAGCCTCCTCCAGTGGCAGCCATTGATCTGAGTGAATATGTTCACAGGTTTGTGGTGAGTAGAATTCTCTGTCTGCATCTCCATTTATTTTGGTAGTAAACAAGGCAATCTTTTCTAATTGTACTCAAATGTTTGTGATGTTTGTTTCAGTTTGGTCTGGGACAACTTTGAGATCTATGTTTGTGAATACGTGTTGCTATCTTTATCAGTCAGTTGTGTGGCTTTTCATTCTAATTCTGGTACAATTTTATATCACATGTTTTAATATTTTTTATAAAACTACATTAGAAAGGCATTACTTGTATCCTGCCTAGTGTTTAATAAAAAAACTAATTTGATACAGGTTTCTTTTTCTTCGTAAGAAATGTGTAAAAGAGGTTAGGTCATCCTACAAACAGAGCATTAAAACCAATTAACTGTAGCTACACCTTTTAGATGTTGGATAAATCAGAATGTTTTTTTGAAATTGATAATATGATGTTGATACTAGTGACAGTCATGCTAAACATGGTTACTCGAGGATTATTTTGTTTCTTTACTTTATAATAAATTGTTGTCTTTAGCTGTAGTCATGCCAAAGTTAGTTGCTCAAGGATTTTTCTGTTCTTATTTTATTTCACAATAAGATGTTGATACAAGCTATAGTCATGCCAAACATGGTGTTATTCAGTGTTTTTTTTTTCTTATTTCACTTCATAATAAGATGTTGATACAACCTGTAGTCATGCCAAACATGGTGTTATTCAGTGTTTCTTTGGTTTTTTTTTGTTCTTATTTTATTTCTCAATAAGATGTTGATACAACCTGTAGTCATGCCAAACATGGTTTTACTCAAGGTTGTTTATTCCATTCTTATTCTGGATTTCACAATAAGATGTTGATACAATCTGTAGTCATGCAAACATCTGGTGTTAATCAAGAATTGTGTGTTTATGTTGTTAATTTCATACCACTATTACTTCATGAATAAACAATGTTACTCACTTTCTGTTCTTAATGCCAAATATTAGAGTTTCCTGGCAAGAAATTTCTATTATTTTCTTGACAATAAGATCTTGATAAAAGCAGTAGTCATGCCAAACATGGTTTTACTCAAGGGTTTATTCCATTCTTACTGGATTTCACAATAAGATGTTGATACAATCTGTAGTCCATCTGTGTTAATCAAGAATTTTGTGTTTATGGTTAATTTCATACCACTATTACTCATGAAAAACAATGTTACTCATTTTCTGTTCTTAATTTTAGAGTTTCCTGGCAAGAAATTTCTATACTATGAAGTATATAGCCCTTGTTCTAGCATTCTGTATCAATTGTATTTTGCTGTTTTATAAGGTATGTAAAGTTTAATTTTACTTTTTACTTTTAAATGAAGTGTCTATTAGTATTACCATTTTATTGTTTTAATATAAGGCTTTATTCCCCTTCACATAGTTCTTGATTTCTTAACTTCTGTGATGAAGTACATAACAGATGACAAGAAGTTCTAAGTTGAGAGCCCAATTTAAGTCTCACAAAAATTTACCTGTGAACATGAATACTGACTAATACCCCTTTTTCCTTCCCAAACAAACCTTTTCTTATTCAGACCAATTCTGATGATTGAGGACTGTTTCTCCATTGTACCCTGTTCCTCACCATCTCCATCAACTTTCTTAATTCAACTCCTTATTTATAATCCATTGTCTAATATCACATAATATCATAATTTAAATACTTCCTAGTTTCAGTGTGCTTTATCAGAGTTGGGTTACTTGTCAATCTCACAATTTTGTTTCTATTGATTGTAACTGTTATGTACCAACATCATTAAAACAAAACTTTTTTTTGTTATTTATGGGTTTATATAGGTGTCATAATGTAATTTGTTTTATGGCTGTCTGTAAAGTCACAGTTGACAGTTCCAGCAGAGGGAGCTCACATGTCCACCCTGTAGGTTAGAACTGATCACATGTGACAGCTGCAACTCTTAAATGGGGAAAACACACATTTACAAAAATATAAAATTAGTAGTTTCAGTGTATCACATATACCATCTTGAAAGGTATGCTGTATAAAAACAGTGACTTGTAACATGTATTATTTTCTTTGTCCAGTTTTGTCAGAGTATTTTTGAAACAATAGTTTTAGTTGAAAGCTCGTGTCATTGTTTATAAGTATTTCTGCATTTTATAAAATTATTAATTTGCAAATTAAAAATTCACTAATACTTTCAGCAGGGAACAAAGGTATAGTTTGTTTTTCTTTAAAATGAGATAAGACATAAAAATCATACAAAATATATATCAGTTCATAGTCTCCTAGCTTTTTATATATAGTAATATCAAAATATATTTTTTTAAATTATTTTTACCACCAGAAAAAAAAAGGAATTGATCAAGAGAGATGTCAAACTATAACTGAAAAAGAGACTGCTTATTAATCAAGCTATACAATACTTTATGCTACCTACTACAAGTGTTATAACAGTTTCCTAAGCACAAATTACATAAGAAAAACAAAACTTTACAAAAACTATGAAGTGTCCAAGCTGACTATAACAATGATAAAAAAAAATCAGGTGTTTTCATTATTATCATTTTCAACTGAAATCATGGTCTGATATGGCCTGGTGAATAGGGCATATAACCTTTTATCAGCACATTGTGGGTTTAACTCCCATCACCAAACATGTTTGCAATTTAAGCCTTGGGAGCAGTATAATGTGCCTGTTAAGCCTACTTTTATTGATAAAAAAATAGCCAAAGCCCAAGACTTTGTGGTGAGTAGTGTTTACCAGATGTTTTCCTTTTAGTATATCACTTTTAAATTATGGAGAAGTAGTGCATTTAGCCTATATGAAATTCAACAAACAAACAAAAACTGAAACAATAATTGTGGCTTTGCATTTACAGGTTTATTTTAAAACAATGTACACCATATGAAAACCCCCTTAATAAATTATGGATCAACGGTATAGTTTGTTATTGTTTCTTTTGATTATTAAACAGAAGTTTCAAACAACTGAGTTTTTATTGTAGTATAATACACTTAGTCAACTGAGGGTTTCATAAAGGTTGAATGTTAAACTTCAGATGTATGTTTAATTCTTTTGATGATCATATATTATTTGTATAACATGTCTCAGTCTCAACCCTTCAGTTCTTGGTCTCAGTGTTTTACAGGTTTTGAAAAGGAGATTATCTAAATTTAAAAGATTTAACAGCATTAGACCAATCACCTACTCAAGAACATTAAGAGCTAAGTATTGGTAATGCAGCAGTTCATATGAGGTGCAATATAGCTACAAAGATGTACTAGCAAACCCCCTTGATAGTTGGTAATACATCTTTGATGTTTATAGCATCTCTGTTATTTTTGCATGCATCACCAATTACCATATTACCAGTATTCCAATCTCCAGTTATACCACATGCTATTCAAAACTAACTGATATCATACACTGCATTAGGCATAGGCTTACTACAAGTCTGTGTGAACTTCATCTGGTACATCAAAGGTTGGCAGTTCTCCTTGATATTCAACATGTCTAGTAGACCTGCTGCTATACTGTTTCATTTCAGAGACCCTAAAGAATTTACAGATGCCAATACTGATTTCAGTTTTATTAACTGACCCTTGTGAGTGTTTTTTTTAATTCATTCGTTTTTTGTGTTGCTTTTCATAGGAGTAGACATTAATACAAAGACTGTGAGGTTAATGTACAAAAGATTTACAGTTAAGATATATCAATAAAGTTTGTTTGATGTATATGATTTTTATTCTTCTTGCTTTATTTTCCATTGTGTAATTTATTAGAAGGTCTCAGCTACAACACTGAACAACATGCAGCTCATATTTTGAAATGCAAGATAAAATGTGTCCATGTCATGGAAATCAATGAACTTGTTTGTTTTTCAAACAGTGGTCCATCTTCCCCATATAATGTTGATTACATGAATAGAAATAACACGTTGTTATTGATTTAGTATTTTTCTCAAGTACGTAACATAAGTCATCCCTGCTGTAGGTGACAACGGACGAAGCAGAAGAAGTTATTACAGAGCAGCCTGAAGTGAGTGAAATCCTAACCAACTTGACTGAAGATTTGCTTGGAGGGGACAGTGAAGTTGAAGGTGGAGAGGAAGATGAAGGAAATTTGGAGGAATGGTTAATAATAGAAGAAAAGTTCTTCTACTTAGAGCCCATACTGCGCCTGTTTGCTCTTCTACATTCCTTTGTAGCTTTCTGCATGCTGATTGCTTACTACCACTTAAAGGTGAGAATTTCATGGATCTTCCAACATTCTTGGTGTTTAAAGTTCTAAGTATCAAAGATTTTGTTTGATCTTATCCTGTCTGTTGTGCATCTCTGGTGGATAAAATGAATTCTTGACTGTGAAGTTGTTAAGTGGGAATTATTGTCATAAGGGAGATGTAAATAACACTTCACCCTGCTGTTTCCACCCAGTACCTACCAGTGTTCCATTTTTGGAACATCTTTTTATTATCTATCCCAGTTTATAATTGCTCTTACTTTTGTCTACTTTACATAACTAATTTTCAGTGAAATATTGCTGTGACTGTTTTAATAAACTATTTTCCTAAGTAAATCAGTTGTTTTGTCACAAAACTTTTTCAGTTTTGGTAAAATATGAAGTGCATGGTCCATTGATATTGTTCTATTATCATGTTTGGGAGTTATTTCTTTATAGATTTATGAGCTCCTCAGTCTGAAGGCTTTTAATTGTAAAAGCCAAGTTTATGAACCTGTGGTGGGCACAGTACACTCATTGAATATAGCTTTCTACTTAACAATAAACAAATAAAATATAAGTTTGTGAATCACTTCTCTAAAACCGTTATAATATACATTGTATTCTATACAAATAATATTACCTTCATTCTTCCTTGCACACTGGAGCAGTACATAAATTTTGATGTACCTATTTTGGAATATTTTACCTTTCATAAAGTATTCTTGCACCCTAGTTTTGGCATTTATTTTTGATTTTCAAGCTGTTGTATTTTAGTTTTGTGATCAATGGATTAATTGTTTGTTTTTGAATTTTGTGCAAAGCTATACGAGAACTATCTGCGCTAGCCGTCCCTAATTTAGCAGTGTAAGACTAGAGGGAAGGCAGCTAGTCATCACCATCCACCACCAACTCTTGGGCTACTCTTTTTACCAATGAATAGTTATAATTTCACATTATATCGCCTCCACAGTTGAAAGGGCGAGCAAGTTTGATGTAACAGGGATTCGAACCCATGACCCTCAGATTACAAGTCAAGTGCCTTAACTGCCTGGCAATGCCAGGTCAATAGATTAATAATTTATCCATTTTTAAATCATGTGGTTCAACAAATCACTACAAAGTCAATACACACACAAAGAAATTAAGTGTTATCTTTGTCTTTTTGAAGTGTACTAAGAATATCAAGCTGTGACATTATTCATAGTGAACTGCCTTATTAGTATCACCACCATTTTAACTGACACAGAAAATTAACAAATTTTAACAATGACAGATCTAACTCGATGAATAAATAACAGTGAAATAATGATCACTAAACAGAAAACAGTGTTAACTTTACAAGAAAACAAAAGTTAAGTAATTGTTATTTGGGAACGTTATATCACTGCCTGTTGACTTTGCTGGAAAAACAAAAGTTACGTAGCTGTCATTTAGAGAGGTTATATCACTGTTTCTGTATTCTACAAGTCACTAAAGTTTGATTTCATCTGGGTGGCATACACGGTATGATAATGCTAAACACTAAGCAGTATTAGCATAAAAAGAGTCTTTTCTGCTAACTGTTACATTTTATTTGTCACTTGGAACATGCATATGGATTGTTTCTAAGATATTCATCCACCTTCCACTTTAAACCATAAGTCTTCCTGTGATTTCATTTTAAGCCTTCTTTTCATGTGTGCTATAGTGTAATTTTTGGTATACTTTTATTGGTTATTTGAGCCCTTTTAGCTACTTTATAAGTGTTTAATATCTGTTATTCTGTCTTTGCCTTTTGAGGTTTGTGGTAGTCTGTATGTAATCTCAATCTACCCTTCTTCTGATCTTAAGTTTCTCTTTGTAGCTCTTACTAACATTAAATTATAAGTTGTATCTTCTCATTTTTTCTTAATTATTAGCTTCAGCTATTTGGTTCTTTTTTTCACTTCTGGTGGAAAATGATTGGTTTTTATCCTTATTTTTATGCTATTGTTAAAGCTTTAGCCTTTTTTTTATGTTACTCTAGTCCATGGTGGGAGGATTGTCCCTGAATTCAGTGGGTTATTGAAGTGTTGAAGGTGTAACATTTTCTGGAAGGGTAGCCATTTTTGAACATTTGTTTTTAGTTTTCTAGCACTTAGATGGTTTTCATGGTTGCAGATTCCACCATGAGTATGATAAATTCATTTCTCTTGTGCAATTATTTGACAATGACTAGTTTTCTTCAGTTTTTTTTAGTGATTTCTTCGATAAGAAATTATAATGAAAATTTCCCTGCATGGTTTATATGGTTCAAAGTATATTAATAATATAATTAGTAATGTAATGGTATAAAACAAAAGTGTGTGGTAATATTAAAGTTTTAAACTAAAAGAGCACACATACTGTATAAGGTGCCCCTGGCCATCTTTAAACGAGAGAAGGAGCTGGCAAGAAGTGTGGAATTTGATGGACTGTTCATATCAGAAGAACCAGCAGAGGATGACATCCGAAGTCACTGGGACAAGCTTGTGATAAGTACAAGGTTAGGATGAGTGAAAATGATATGTAAACATACATGTTTTTGTATGGATAATTAATATAAATTATTGTGCTTAAACTGCAAGGTAGAATATATTGAGAAAATGTTTTATTCGTCCATTGTTTATCTGTAGTTATTCTAATGGAATATTTGGATTGTTACTGAAAAATTGTTTCTTTATATTGGATGATACTCCCATATCTATTGTGCTAGGTGTGACCCAATGAAGTGTCTTAATAACAATAAAAGCTTTAGCAAAATCATAAGATATTCTGAATCATGTTTAATTTTTAATTTTCAAGCAGTATAGTTTAACACTTATTTTTTTCTTTCCTTTTTGCATTTTGAGCTTTTGGACTAAATTAACTCTAATATTTCTTTTTTGCTTTTAGTTCATTTCCAGTGAACTACTGGGACAAGTTTGTAAAAAAGAGGGTACGTGTTTGTATATTTCTAGTAGGTTACATTTAGTAATGGAGCCAGTCTGTTTATTTTTTCTAAGAAGGCACTACTAGAAAAGATATTAAATTGTTAGCATAGACTAAAATTGATATGTTTCTCTGCATTTAACTAGAATGTATATTAGTTCTTCATTTTATGATATATAGCAAGTGGTTAGTACACTTTAATCAAAACTTTTCTTATAAGTTAGAATTTTAAACTACTTCACTTAAGGAAGTTAAGTCTGTCATGGCCTGAGGGTTCTCGATTTGAACCCCATCAATGAATAGGCTCACACATTCAGATGTGTGGGCTTTATAATGTAATGGCCAATCCCACAATTCACTAGTAAAGAGTAGCCCAAGAAGTGGCAGTGGATGGTGTTAACTACCTATCTTCCTTTTGGTCTATAACTTGAAAATTAAGATGGCTAGCACAAGTTGCTTTTGAGTGCCTTAGCACAAACTTCAACAAACGTTTTTTATTGTACTTTGAACTTTAGTCTGTGAAATTGTTCACTGTCTGAAATGTTGTTTTCTCCTTTCAACATGAACAGGTTAGGGAAAAGTACAGTGAAACATATGATTATGATGCCATCAGTAATCTCCTGGGAATTGATAAAGGTGCATCTTTTACTCAAGATAAGGGATTGGGTGGATACTTCAGTTTGTAAGTTTCTTTTATTCTGGAAATCTTCAGCTGTTGTATTTTATTTGAAACAGTATTATAACCAATAACTGTTCTACATTATTCTGTATATTTTAATATTTTATATTGCCAAACATCATTGAATATAAGTGCTTACTTAGACATAGGCTGTAGGAACACTGCTCAAGTAGCACAAGAGGGTTTGATAGTTGTATAATAATTTTCAGTTTAAAAAAAAGTTTTTAAATCTCTATTATGAGATTGGTAGAATCAACTGAAGATCTATAATCAGTTACTAACTGATGAATTAAAGTAGTAGCATCAACTAATTGACATTAAATCTCTTCTGTTACAATAATTTTAAGCTTTTCAGTTATTCAGTCAGAAATGACTTATGGAAAGAAATTTAAAAGCTTTTACTGTATCTTAAGCAAAGCATTAATCCTAGAACCTGCAATGGGGTCCATATCAGCAGTTTAAACAGTTTTTTTTTAAATCATGCATCAAAGTACTTATGAATCCTGTAATGACATAAAGAGTCACACATGAAAATTTAAGCAGTTAATTTCACTAATTACTATTAGGGGTCATTTATATGTTTCATTTATGAGATGAGTGATTTTACACAGTGTAAAGTCTTTACAGTGAGTCTAAAAAGAAAGAAAATAAAATGATTCAAGATGGTCTAATATGTAGTCTTCACTGGTAGTGAATACTATAGAAACAAGCCAGTAATTTGTGGGTTCATTGTCTGGTACTTATTTATTATTACCTAGCTGTTTATTACTGGACAATCCCCCAGTGGGTCCAACAGTAAGGTTTTGAACTTACAGTGCTAAAGTTCAAGGCTTGAATTCTCATTGTGGAAAGAATACAAATAGCTCATTTTCTAGCTTTGTGTTTAAAACAACAAAATTACTGAACAAATGCACTTTATATCAAACAAGACATCTAAACTGCAAATTAGAGAGTTACCAAAACATTTAGCTGTAAAAAGAGTTTATATATATATACACAAATTAAATTAACAATGTTCAAGGTTTGCATGTTTAAAATAGAAAATAAAATATATTATAAAGTAATAATATTCTTCCTCTCTATAATAGTTTCTTGTTTCTGTTACTTTCAGTATCACTGATGTTGACTGGAAATATCAGATATGGAAATCTGGGGTTACTATTACTGATAATGTAAGTCATTTCTCTTAGGAGTTACATCTAATTATTATAGTTTGAATTTATTAATTACTTTTACAGTGAAGTTACAATTAGATGATGTTTTCTTCCCTCAATTAATAGTAGTACAAGCATCTAATGCTTGTCTTCTGAGTAAGATCATTTGAGTCTTTCACAATGATGAGAAACCCACTTGAAGTGAAAATGTATTTTAAAGATAGCTTTTATGGTATTAAAACTTCAATAAAAATAAAGTACAGACAACATTTCAACCTTCTTAGGTCATCTTCAGGTTAACAAAGAGCCTTCTGTAAGCAACAGTGTTCGAAAGAGTCTTTCTGATTCAATACAATAACACATAATATGAGTACAATACATGTTTTATAACCTGGATTGTTACATAGCCTCTAACAATAGCAGTCAAAATTGTCATATTAAAATTAATCATATTTTCACTAGTAATTAATTTGGCTTCATTGTGCAAGGTTTTCATTGACTTTGGTATCTTTAGGTATTGTTTTAAAATTATTTCATTGTTATAATGGTATGAACAAAAGTTTTGAAGCATTGTTATTCTTCACTTGTTTTGAGTATTAGAACTGTAATGTTGTAATATATTCTATAGTTGAAGAATTATTTATAATTATCTATTAAAAATAATAACATGTCTAATCCATCTAATGATAATTAATTAATTTATTTCTTCAATAACGTTTCCTACATGCTACATTTAATTTTAGGCCTAACTTCATATAAATTTCTTTATTATTAACTGCAAGATATAAACCTAAATTAATTAGCTTTGACAGATAAAATACGTAACTTACCAAGTAACTGAATATCAGAATAAATATTACAACTCCTGCTACTAATACTGAATAACTCTTCTGACACTGAAGTAACTAAATGGCACTAAACTGACTCATTTATGTTGGACTCTTGTTTCTGTGTAACTCAGGAAACTTATCTTTACTCAACTTTCTGGATCTTGATGTCATCACAGTGATGAGCTCTATCAACAGTCGTTTAAATTAAGACATCAAAAATATAGCTTACAGCAAAGTGTTTATTAAAAAATTGCTTTGAAAAAATTCTGTACTTATATAATTATGTTGCTGCCATCTAAGCACTAAATGCTCTCTAATATACTTCATTTAAGCTTTCATTTTTTTCTTTTTTTCCAGTCTTTCCTTTACAATCTGTGGTATTTTGTTTTCTCTGTGATGGGTAACTTTAACTACTTCTTTTTTGCTGCGCATCTCTTGGATGTGGCCGTGGGTTTTAAAACTCTTCGTACCATCTTACAGTCCGTAACACACAATGGAAAGCAGGTGATGTGTGATAAAAGGCATCGAAAGTGTTTATGATTTTAAAAAATATTTTATGGTATAATATTGACAATATGATAATAGATACCTGTGTACTTGAAGTTCTGTACTTTGTGTTGATGTTTTTGGTAACAAAAATGAATAGTTTTGGTTTTTAAGAATACAACCACAAACATCACTCTTTGAGACCTGGAAAAACTGTTGTTGGCCACACTTGCCTAAGTAAATGTTTCAAGAATACAGGTATTTATTTTCAATTATTGATTAGCTATAAAATGTAATACTGAAATTGTCAAAACTAAAAATGATAACTCACAATACTGGAATTTTAAAGTAAAAAAATGTTAATATATTTTGAAAGATATCAAAGTAACTAAACAAAAATAAAAGATTATAATAATCATCAAATTTCTGATATTTTTAAAGAATAAATTGGAATTATTTATAATCTAAAGGGTATCATAATTGTGAAAAATTCAATGACACTGAAAGAAATATAAAATTTAAAAGATTCTGAGCGATGATATCAAACACATTACATGTGCATCTGTCTGGCTTTATTGTATTTTACTGTTTTCTCCAGCTGGTGCTGACAGTGATGCTCCTAACAATCATTGTGTATATCTACACTGTAATAGCTTTTAACTTCTTCCGCAAGTTCTATGTTCAAGAAGAGGAAGATCAAGTCGACCAGAAGTGTCACAACATGCTCACTGTAAGTACAGGCTTTCCTCATACAATAATAAACTTTAACATGCTCACTGTAAGTACAGACTTTCCTCATACAACCACTGCTTTTAATGGTCTAAAATAATGTCACTACAACATCAGCTCAAGAAAAACAAAACAATGTGTTAAACTGTAACATACTTGGAATAAACTTTAACATGCTCACTGTAATGTGTTAAACTTTAACACTGTAACTTTACTCGAATAAACTTTAACATGCTCACTGTAAGTACAGACTTTACTCGTACAATAATAAACTTTAACATGCTCACTGTAAGTACAGACTTTACTCATACAATAATAAACTTTAACATGCTCACTGTAAGTACAGACTTTACTCATACAATAATAAACTTTAACATGCTCACTGTAAGTACAGACTTTACTCATACAATAATAAACTTTAACATGCTCACTGTAAGTACAGGCTTTCCTCATACAACCACTGCTTTTAATGGTCTAAAATGATATGTCACAACAACCAGAGCTCAACAAAAACAAAACAATGTATTAAAGTGTAACACACTTGGAATAAACTTTAGCAGTTACAAAGAACACAGTTAATAAACACATGGTCTGGCCAGGACTTGATACTAATGTTAATGAGCAATAGAGCATAGATATCAATATGAATTATTTTTTTGCAACTAAAGAAATCAGGAAAAAAAACAGGGTAAAAAAAACCTAATTAAAAAAACAATATTCCACAGTTGGCCTCTGGAATGTGTTACCTTCAGATGTTGTGGAGGCAATACATTTACTTGATTTTAAGAGAAAGATTGATAAATATATGAATGATAAGGGCTAGCTTTAAGATGTTTATTATTTTATTTTATTCATATTTTTTATATTTATTTATTTGATAGTTTTAGTTTAGTTTAGAGGAAGGGACAGCAAAGATGGAACAGTAAGTCCCTAAAAATTATGTTATGCTAAACTAATCCTTCTATACTAACAACAGTATGAAGTGACAAACAGTTAACAATTACCTAAAATAAATATGATCCCCTAGAAGGTAAGTCAGTATTTTAATGTAACTAAAACTGCATAGATAAAGTAAATGATAGAAGGAATAATAAATGAACAATAACCAAAAAAAATAGAATTCTCTATCTTACATTCATATACCTGCTGTATTTAATAAAAAATAAAGTACAGTAATGTTGGAGGTGGTTGAACTGAAAAGCAACTGACATATTTTTGGCTATTTCTATTTCAGTGTTTTGTCTTCCATTTATACAAAGGTGTTCGTGCTGGTGGCGGTATCGGTATGTATGACTTTAATCTCATCTATTGTTCGTTTATTTAAGACTTTCTAATTTTAAAAATATAAACCATTGATTGTAGAATAAAGTTTATTTTCTAGAAACAAACTAGTAATCTTATATTTTTAATGGCCTTCCCAGTGGTACAGCAGTATGTCTGCAGACTTTCAATGTTAGAAACTGGGTTTCGATACCCGTGTTTGGCAGAGCACAGATAGCCCATTGTATTACTTTATGCTTAAATTCAAATAAATCAAACAAATATACTTAAACTGATTTTCTTTAATCAAAGTATAATCTGTGCTCTTAAAATCTAAGTACATTAATATTTCTCTGTTATTAATTGCTATCCTGATGAAGTTACTGTTCAAAACTCATTATAATTCTGAACTTGCACTACTGGACTATATGAATTTGTTTTCTGTTTTTAATTATGTTAATAACAAAGAATGTTTACCGTGTGTATGATTTCTTTGGTTATTTTACTTTTTTCAACCTTGCAGGTGATGAGATTGAACCACCAGATGGTGATGACTATGAAGTCTATAGAATTGTGTTTGACATCACATTCTTCTTTTTTGTCATTGTAATCCTGTTGGCCATCATCCAAGGTAATGGTTGCTTTATTTAAATAGTGTGTTAATAAATGCACTTGGAATTTGTTACAGAATGCCAGAACTTACTCCATGAAATATTTTCTTATTATTTATCAACTACATGCAAGCTTATGTGTTTATTATCAGTTGGAAATAAGACAATGTTTCTTAAATTGTTTACATTTACTTTTTTCAAATAAAGGAACCATTCACTATTTTTCACATAATTTAATTTTTCAGTCTCTCTCTTTTACCTCAAATTTAAACCCAGCTGTGGGTTACGTTTTAATAGGAAGCATCTCTCTTCCCTGTAAAATTTAAAACCACTTGTGAGTTACACTTTAATAACAAGCATTTCTCTTAGCTCTGAAATTTATACCCAGTTGTGGGTTCCACTTTAGTAGCAAGCATCTCTCTTACCTCTAGATTGAAACCCAGTTATATGTTCCATTTTAGTAATACAGTATCAAACTTCTCAGTTTTTGCGTGTCAGTTTACATTTATTTTTTAAGTGGTATCTTTCATGTTTAAAGAATAAAACCAATTTTCCTTGTCATTCTCTTTAAAAGCTAAATCTTTATTAATCTGCAAATGTAATTTTTATACTTATATTGAGTTCTGTGACTCTGTTTTGTTCTTTAGGTTTGATTATTGATGCCTTTGGAGAGTTGAGAGACCAGCTGCAAAGTGTAGTAGATGATATGGAGGTAATATCTTTAATTCTTCCAATCACCAACAGTATGACAGTTAATGTTATTAATGGATAAATGGTTAATATTGGACTAAGCATGTTAGAAATTACCATGGAGGAAAGGTTCCATGAATCATTAAAAATAAACATTTTTTATCTTAACTCCTATTAATGTGTTTATCCCTCTATTACATAATTAAAACCGTTCTCCTAAAATACGTTCACACTTGTATCATTGAAGGACATTTGGAGAGCAACATACTTTTAATAACACATCAACAATTAAAGGTTCTTAAACAAAATTAATAAAACTGAGCTTAAGAGGTCATAATGTGCTAAACTGTCTTCTTTTGTTGATTAATGACTTTTACTTTATTTTTTTTACTTTGATAATTTCTTTCTGAGCTGTTACAAAATGATAAAGCATTCTAATTTTTCCCCATTGTGGCCAGTATTTTCTAAAGTTTATCCTCATGATGATTTATGTGAATGACAGTTTTGTTTTAGATGTTTAAACAAACAACATGTACTTTTCTTCACATCCTGAAGATTATTGATTATTAGACCATTTACTATTAGATGATTGTACGTAGTAGCAACAATGTACATATGTGTGTTTTCTAAATTAAAAATAATTTTGCTTTCAGTCCAACTGTTTCATCTGTGGCATTGGAAAGGACTATTTTGATAAAATACCACATGGTTTTGACACCCATGTCCAAAAAGAACATAATCTTGCAAATTACATGTAAGTTTTAATTTCAGGTTAATCATTTAAGTTCAATTTAAATATTAACTCATCAGGACTATGGTAATTATTTAACATTAATTTAAATATTAACTCCTCAGGACTATGGTAATTATTTAACATTAATTTAAATATTAACTCATCAGGACTATGGTAATTATTTAACATTAATTTAAATATTAACTCCTCAGGACTATGGTAATTATTTAACATTAATTTAAATATTAACTCATCAGGACTATGGTAATTATTTAACATTAATTTAAATATTAACTCGTCAGGACTATGGTAATTATTTAACATTAGAAGTACAATTCGTACCCATTGTTTTCAAACAGTAATTGTCAATAATAAAGTGCCTATCTTTATTGTAGTCACAAAATATTAACGTGGCTTTATAAGTTTAATCATTTTTGTGCACCTGTAAAGCAATTAGTCCAAAGCTAGTAATCACTAGTTGTTGATTAGTACCAAGTCTGATTTGTTTAAAGTGGAACATGGTCTTTGTAGTATTAGATGTTGCTGACTGGTTACCTTCCTTCTATCAGCAGTTCAAAATTATGGGAGACTGTACAATAACCACAAAGTATTTAACTTTACTTTTTAATCAGTATATGCAGGCTGAAAATATCCCATAAGTACCGTAACTGTAATTTAAAATTATCACATTTTCCTGAAGATTTAAGATAACTAAAAAATTTTTACTGGCATTAATTTCAGTTAACCATTAAATTGATGAGAAAATTTTGGTTTGTTTTAATAACTAAAACCCTATTAATATAGTTTAGAAAATCAAACACTGCATATCGTTTTTATGATATACCTTATTGTAATTTTCCGAAATAATAATTTATATGTAAAAATAACATCAGTGGTTTCAGAAACCTGCATCCAACCATATTTAGTAATAAATTAATAGATACTTTTATGTTAAAAATTAGAGATTTTCAAGTATTCAGTGTATATGGGAATTGAACAAAAAATGATGAAAACACCACCTTTTTATTATCTGTAAAAGGGAAAATATAGTCACATGGAAAGTTAATTATGTATTAAATTATTCTATATCATTGAACTTCTTTATATGGAAATAGAACACTGAAGTTCTAAAAATGTTAAGCTAAAAAGATCTGTCAGATTTCCAAAGAAGTATGATTGTAGGTTAAAGTCTAACTGGACTCTCAGTGACACTTAAAATAATAAATTTATACCAAGAAATGGTATAAAAAGGATCATGAACATAAATATCAAAAATAAAACTGCATAAAAAAACGTCTAAAAACAAGTTAACAGATTGTATCCATTAACACAAGCAGTCAGGTGAAAAAATTACATCATTAAACACACGAACAGTAGCCTACAACAATTAATCTCTGGCAATACAACTCAAAAGAAATCTACAAGATGGGTCACTTTGTCATTTAAAACCTTCTGGTATCACAAATAAATGTAAAACTCCAGGTAAATGGTTTCAAGAACATAGAAAATGCAGTATGTTAAATGAATCATCTTTTACAGTTTTTCCATCAAAGGCATGTTTATATATGATTGAAATCAAATGAACCTGGTAACCCTGAATGTCCTGTGTCATCAGTTAACCGTGATGGAAGTTCATTGATGACATGGGCATTTTTTTTGTTTTAATTGAATTTATGGCCTACGATCTTACTGTAATGTTAAGAACAACAATTGGTTACTTTAACGTTATTACAGCTCAAACAGAGATGGTTTCTTTTGGAAAGGCAATGAACCAACTCATACTGCTAAGGTTCTTAGTTTAGTTACCTAACCTGGCCATGTTCCCCAGACTTAAACATTATCAAACCTTTCTGATCAGTTCTTGAAACCAACTTTTAAAACAGAATTTCAACACCATTGACATTTCAACAGTTAGAAACTTTGGTCAATAAGTGATCAAAATATCATTTTCTGATACATAACACTTTGTATCATCATTTTCTGATACACAACACTTTGTATCATCATTTTCTGATACATAACACTTTGTATCATCATTTTCTGATACATAACACTTTGTATCATCAATTCCACATTGCGTTAATTCTGTATTTTCTGCTTGTGTTTGACCAATTTCATATTAAATGTAGAAACTGAAAGGTGTTTCTGTTATTCAGACCAACATCTATACGTGGTCGAGATACACAAACCTATAGATCAGGTTAGAAATGTAGCATTTGTTAGAATCTTCATTGATGTGACATTAAACCTATTTTAACAGTTCATTCTATTTATTTTTTACAGGTTTTTCTTAATGCATCTGATCAATAAACCCGATACTGAATATACAGGTCAGGTATGTAATGTTTCATTGTTTAAACTGTGACATTTTTAATAGGTTAAATACTGCAGGTCAGTGTAAGGTAGTTAAATTGTCTAAATTTAAATATGCCATTAAAAAACGATAAAAGTAGTTATTGTCATAACACCTTTATAAAGTTGACATTTCTATTAATACAACAGCAGTGAGTGAAGTAAAGTGTGTAACTTTTTTTAGTTCATTAACAAGAGTTTAACAAACAAATTGTGAAGCTGAGTGCCCATGGTTCGGAATCCCATATGAGGAATCACACTATTCACTTTGGTGATGAGAACCTTGTAAAAGTGGCAGTCACTCTTCTGTACTGAATCTGTAAAATGGCACTGAGGCAATTATATCAGTGTAAATGAAATAATTACTTTAAAACATTACAGTTGAAACTGTTACTCATTCAAATAGTTACTTACGTGTACATATTTCCATATCGGTCAGTTGAACTAATGCTTGTTTATCCTGTTATATGGTAGTAAAATTATAACATAATGACCCAGTTTAATAATGTCTAAAATTTCCTAAACTCAAATTAAGTACATAAATGTGCAACATAATCAATAATATGTACCTATTATCTTTTTTTATTTACAATGAAATTAATGAAGTGGCTAGTGTTAGATGGTATAATTACACCTTTGAATAGCCATTGTTACACTTTTTTCTGGTGGCATGTGTAGTTTATGCTGAAATTGTGAATACTCCATCATATTGATAAAAACTGTGAAAAGAAAAAATAACTGAGATACAAATAGTGAATAGAGTTCACAAGGTTGTGAAAAAAAAAGGTCTTTTATGTTGGAGTTTGTTAAGAAGCCACTTACCTAGTGGAAAACTGCACAGTTTCTAACCATTCTAAGGTCTTAAGTAACGAGTGAAATAACAACAAAGGAATTTAAGAAATTTTTGAATGAAAACTTTAAAGCAACTCAAAAAATTCAAACCTAGAAAACTGACGTTTTCTATTCTTATGCACTATATTTTGACAGTCATCACTTTCAAGTGGTACTTTCTACCTTAATAGTAGTCATTACAGGGCATAATTATATTCTGTAACAGTAGCTAAAGTCTAACTGTTCTAGATAAAAATGTGCACTGATTTGATCCATTGAATGTTGCGTGTGTTTGTAGTAAACATACTTCCAAACTTATATAATACAACTTAACATTGGAAAGTTAAATACATATTCTCTATTTACTAACTGGTACATCATCAGTAATATTGAACCCTACTGATGGTTGAATATTTTACTATATAACTATAGTGTATTGCAGTTAAATTTGATAATGACTTATGAAGTTCCAAACCAACAACCCCTTAGATTTTTCTTAGCTGTATGTGAAAAGGTGGACGTTTTATTTATAATCTACTGGTCATTACAGGAGACGTACGTTTGGGAGTTATACCAGAAAAGATGCTGGGATTTCTTCCCTGTTGGTGATTGTTTCCTCAAGCAATATGAAGATGAGTTGATGGGAGGGGCTGGTTGATCAGTTTTGTACCATCCAATACTTCTCTGTCAGTTCACTTTCATTCAGCCCTACTTATCTCAGGATCACAGTATGCTCTTCTCTTAGCTTGTAAATTAGCATAAAAATATGCTTACTGCTTGTATAAGAAACTCAAAAGTTAAAGTTCCTAACCTTAATTGAACAATTGAACCTCCCCCCCCCCTCTTCACACTTTCATCTTGTAATATTTTCTACAGCCTTCCAATATTTCTTGCTTCAAACAATTTGGATTGTGTTATCATTAAACTTGATTTATAAGTGTGTTCCAACAGAGTGAGATAAGTATTCCATGAAATTAAATGAACAAAAGTGCCAAAATCAGAGAAGATATTGTGATTGTTTTATTGATTTTTGTGTAAGTGAGTTCTGTCAATGACCTGTTTTCTTACAATCATTTAATTTTTTTTTCCTTTGGTTATGAAATATCTTGTGTATTAAGATGAGGCTTGTATTAACGACATTAAGACAGTTAAACATGTGCATATTGTAAATTCTTTATTACTTACACCAAGAAGTGACTTTTACACTATTGACTAAAAAACAAGTCAGAAAAATCTTTGCCTTAACATTATCTTATTCAGCAAGTTTCAACTGCTTCTATAGTATTTTGACACAAATAATATTGTCTGCAATGGTAGGAATGTTTCCATGCACATTTTTCTTATTCAGGTAGTGAAAAAGAAACCAAAAAAACTAGTTTGTGTTTGCTTTTACCTTTGTACACTGAAAGTGAAAATTAATAAAATAAACTTACCTTCTATTCTTGTTTCTGTATTTTTTATTGTTTTAAAATACCAGTATGACCATACAAACTTTACCCAAACTTATATATGAAACAACCCTTATGCTAATTTAAATAATTTTAAACCATCTTCTTATGGGCATCATATAATTGTTTTAAACACAAATATCCTTCAGATTATCAAAACTTCAAGTGCAACACATTGTTCTAGTAGTCCAAGACTACAAGTTTGAGTGCACCTAATAAATGTCAACATTATTATTTTAACAAAATTTTTTCATTCCTATAAATAATTCAATAGCTGATGGTTCTACCACATTTTAAATAAGGTTCCAACCTCTGGGTTAATTATTCTCATGTAAAGATATTAGTATAACCTACAAAACCCCCTATCCTACTAAAGCCACTCCACAGACTGCAAATTGTTCCATCAACAAACCCCTTCTTACCACTAGTCAAACTTCAAATAATTCTATCTGTAAAACCTCATATTGTAAAATGTCAGTGTAGGTTACAAATCATAGCATCAATGTAGACTACAAAACCACCTCCTACCACTAATCAAACTACTATACAAAGTGCAAGTTGTTCCATCTATAAGAAAAAAATCTCTACTTATTTTCTAAATATTGTAATTTCTCTTAGAAACTTTTATTAAAATGGTCTATCCAGAGGAACTTCAAACAAGTTTTTTTTTTTCCAAATTTATGATCCCATAATTCTAAGAGTTCTCTTCAGTTTCACAAGTGTTTGACCTCATGAAAGACAATGATGAATCAAAAAGTTTAAAATTCCATAAAGTACAAAGCGTATCAAATTATTTAATACATTTCACATCCTTCCTCTTCCTTGTATAAGTGCACAAGGAGTATTTTTTGAAATATTTCTATTTTTATAATTTAGATGCTGTAATACCTATACAGAATGTTTTTTGTTCGTGAGTGCTTATTAAATGTGTCGTTCTGCTTGTACTAAAGATCACTTAGACCTTCAGGTACTCATCCTTGTTTTTTTGTGTGCATAATTAATTTTCTTCAAGAGTTCACCTCTGCTATCACATTTCTTCTTTCTTCATAATTTTGGTATTAAACATTTTTCATGAAGATCACAAAAAATACAAACTATAATATATAAACTATATATAGTAACTCAAAAAGTAAACTAAATATTTATATACTTCTGAAACTCTTGACCAAATACATGGAGAAAGGTGATATGGTCATATTACCATCCAATTTGTGGAAATAAAACTTTTACTATTTCTTATGTGGGGTGAAATAATTCTGATTTCAGTATTAAAATTTATTAAATGAGGATCAATTTATTCATGGAAATTTTCTTTATGAATAAAGAAATGAATCAGTTAAGTATATTTAAGTAGTTTCAAAAGGTAAGATATAACTTGCTCTCTATTTTAAAGAAAAGAACTTTAGAAAACAAAATTATTTATTTTGGCAATGGCCTCACTTTTGTTACCAGTGAATTTCATGAGGACAAATATGTATGTATATGATAATCCTTAGGAGATTTTTAAAACATAACCAAAATTTAAAACAAAGGATGTTTAGGCTATTTTATGTCTATGATATGATTATGTAGTTTAAAAGTTATTTTTCTTCTGACTATAGATTTTTTTATCTATAATGATGAAAATCTGACAAAATATTGAAAAACCAACAAACCTAAAAAATTACATATTAATTTGTTTTGGAGCCACAAAGTTTAATGTTGTCATGAATCTACTTCCAACTATTCTATACCTAAGCCTAAATGTAACAGCAAAAACCAACTGGACCTAAAGGTAATAACTAGTTTGGTAAGAAAATGTTTGTACTTTTTGTGGGATAGAAACTAAATTTATTTTCCATGTAATATTTTCTTACAAATTTGTGTCATGTCCGTCTTTAATAAACATTTCACTGCAAACTATGGATTCTTCTGTAAAAATGAACTTCTTGCTATAAACAAATCATATAATTCTTTCTATACACTTGTCATGATCATCAAATCAATTCTAATTTCCAAACTGTCAAAATAATTAGAATAATGCACTACAAATTGTGAACACATGCAAGAAATTACATACTGCCTTTCAAGTTAAAATTCCTTTCCCAATATCATTAAAGTTTAAAAACAACTGTGATTAGTTAAGATTATAAAGAAATGTACTTGTTAATAATAATGAAAAAATAATCTACAGGCATTCTAAAAACTCTGAATAAATAATCTTGGTTGAAACTGAACCTTTCTCAAGTACATAAAGCACTAAACCTTAAAAGTGATGAGAGAGTAATTTTAGTGACATTTTACATGTAAATTGGCAAAAGTTGCATACACTCGCTGATGATTGATATTTAAAAAAAAAAGAAAAGCTACCTTAATCCTTTTTTTAAAACAATTTCTTCAGTTTTCCATATCTTTTACATGTACCCCCCCAAACAAAACAACTTCCAAACCTAATTTACCCCTATGTCCTATTGTTTCAGTATACAAAGCTTAAAACCTTGGGAAATTCCTTCCTCTAATATTCTTTGACCATATTTCTTATGCTTCTTTCTTTGTAAAAAGCTTTAAAACATTTACCAAAAAACTGAGAATTCTGCCATTTTGTTTAGCTAGTCACATCTGATACAAAAAAATCTGTCCTAGAAACAATAACTACTGATTTGGAAGGATACCAAAATAAACTTAATTCTGATTTCTATCTAAACATGAACACCATAAGAGATTTGTCATTCTAGCTAAATCTCTGCTTTAAACATGTAAATTATATCAAAGTCAAAGCTTAACTATAAGAGCTTGCAGCCCCAAGTACTTGCCAATACATTCTTTAGAAAAGCTGGAAATATTACTATCCCAAATTCACTTGACAAACGTTTTTTTTGCTTGGTGTGTAATAATGACATTGTTACTGTTTTCAGTAATTTTGACATCATTTATGACTATTTCTCTAATCTAAAACCAAACCTAAAATTACTGATGGAAAAAAAAAAAAATCATTGATGACAAATTGTTCTAAACCATGTTGAAAAGACTGGCTTCCAAACCTCTCTATTTCAAAAAAAAAAAACTTTAGTCTATGGAATTTCCTTCATGATCAATTCCCATAGTCAGGTATGTTATTAAAATACATAAAATTCAAGTTCCAATCTTAATTGTTTAAAAAAAAAATGATGACAACCTTAGGTTTCAGTTTTCTGTGTAAACCAATCTCTCTCTCTTCTTGATGTTAATCAAGTTATTGTTTCCTTTCAAATTAAGGCACAAAAATTTACAAGTTAACTTTTTGTTAGCCTCAGTTTTTATAACTCAACTGATGCCAGGTAAACCTGATGAAACATTGTAACACAATAAACAAATTACTCTGTACAACCAATAACTTTTCTAAATGTTCTACACATGTTTCTTCCCACATTATTCTTCATTTGTCAGACCTTGGCTCAAAGCTAGAAATGCAGAAAAAATAACATTTCTAAACTCACTGCCTAATGGGCTGGATGACAACAGATCCTGTGAATCACTATTTATACATGGAGTATAATACCATAATAGCTGATGTAAGTGCAGAAACTGGCAAAATGTTGAAAATTAACAGGCCTAAAAAATGTTAAGAAAAAGTTAACTGCATTTTGTTTTATACATTTCTCTTAAATTTGATCATTGCAACAACTAAGGTGGGTCTATGGTTAATGTGTTTTAAGTTTGTTTTTATTAGTTTAACACATTTCCAAGCAGAAAAAACATGTTATCAAACAAGCACTACTGAAACAAATTTTGTTTTAATTACTTAGCAAAAATAACTTCACTCCTTTTACTACTAATAAGACATTACAGCTATGCAATTAATCAATGACCCCATTAAATGATACCTACTAGTTCTAGAAACACAAAAACACTGTGTGGCCAGTGATGCCTGCCAATTCTTTACCCTTTAGTCAACAATTTAAACTGGTGGGAGTAGCAAATTATCTTAGTAACCACACCTGGGTTAGAGTTTGGTGATGATAAGAATCAAACCAGAGACCCTCGAATACCCACAGAAAGCTTATGTAGCTTTGAGCCTAATAAACAAATGTAGTAGCAATATTTTGATTTCTTAGACAGCTGAAATAATTGAAAACAGTAATAATCAGAAACCATAACCTCAATTAGTTAATAATGTTCATTATTTTTATTTTAGAAAAATTAAGTTATTAACAGTTCTATGAGAAAATATATTTTGTAATTTCCAAGGAATTCCACTGTACGAATTTGAAATGCTTCTATCAAAGACCTTGTCCTTCTACAGGACTAATTAGTTCACAGCCTAAAATCTGCAAAGAAACACAACCAAGTACAATGTAAGGTTTTAGTAGTAAAAAGTATGATAGCAAGAAGTTACAAGTCCCCAAACTTCAGTCAGATCACGAATAATAAAAAAATCAAAATAAACAAACAGCTTAACCTAGGTATCTAACACAATGTGAAGACCATTAAAACATTTTTTGTAAAAACAGTGTTATGCATGAGGAAATTTTTCCTCCTATTGTTTCAAAGTAGATTTAAGAACCATATTTACGATTACAAAACCTCACAATCCTGAAAGATGGAGAGTACCAAAAAAGAAGTAAATAAATAGAGCCTTTGAGAAAGAAAACTATTTTATATTATTATCATTATTATAAAATAATTCAAATTATGTATACAAGTCCTCCTTGTTTCTGAAATGACATGTAAAAACATGGGTTAAAAATCACGCATTTGTAACAAACCTAGTATGTAGTATTACCGATGGAACATGCGACAATAGCCTCATAGTCATTACATAAGGCTATGGTTTTTACTACATAATCAGGCCCCTTAACTAAACAGATATAATTAAATAATTATACTTCACATACAATATTGGTATATCAGAGGCATACTCACCCCCTTCAAAAATATTTAAATACAATATTTTCATTAACTATCCAAGTCCACTATTTTAAACTAAAAGCAGTGACATAAAAGAATCTGTAAATGACTAACAAGCCCTCTACTGGTTCTCTTTATTTTGGCTTCAGTTATGACAGATGCAATAGGTTTTGTGTCAGGGATGTTTAATACTGTATTATTTTAATGAAATAAAATATTAACACAATATTGAAACATTTTTTACAGTGTAGAGATTTTTAATTCACAGATTTTTTATGGTTTGTTGCACATCAGCTTTCAATAAATTTATGAACAGTCAAGTAATGTTGCCACAGCCTTTACAGGTCAAGTGTACAAATAAATTAATTCTCATTCAAGACAAGGTTCATATTTTGAATATTTATTGACAGATATTATCTAGTATATAATTACATTTCATGTGCCATTGGTTTTGGTCTAAACTAATTTTCTGTTTATATTTTGGTCAAACTTTAACAGAACATGTTTTTTTGGTAAAGCATAATGTGAGAACTTAAGTGTATAATATATCTGCCAACATATTTAAGCAACAAAGAACTACTAGTAGATATATAAAGAAAAGCCTTGACTTGAAAAAAAAAACAGTTCAAACTCGAGAAAACTGTAAATTATACACATATTAAATTAACTTCTGACAATACACATTCAGATGTTACAAAATCCACCATCTTCTCAACTAGTATACAATCACTAGAATATCAAAAAAAGCTAAGAATCCAATATTTTGATGAAATTAATTTCATTTAGAGAAAAAAATGTCAGCATGAAAATATTTTACAGCACAAACTTTCACGAAATATCTAGAAATTCTTGGTAAATCATATGACTCACACACACATACAAACATGATTCAAAGTGCACTCAACTTTGGAGTAAAACAAAATCTTGTACACATTTTGAAAATGTTACAACAATAATGACATTTAGAACACTGATGAGTATTTACTTTCCACCCTTCTTTAGTGAATCTACAATTACAGTTTCATCAGCTTCCTCAAAGTCACAGGCCTGAACGTATTTGTACGTCCCAACAAGTGCTTTCTTGAGTGCATCACAGCTACTAGAGTACAACATTTTCTGTTTGATTTTTGACGACTCTGGACACCTACATAAATTATATATTGGTGTTACATTCTTTACAATTTTGGTCAAATTTTGAATGAAAAATGCAAATTAACACAAGCACTCTTCACAATAAACACTGCAGATTTACTTTCAGAAAAACATTATTAATCTGTTGACAAAAGTATTAACACTAATTTAAGTAAAATATGTGGAAGTCAAACGTAAAGTCTGAAACCACTTATCAATTTTTTGAAATATTTCACAAGCCAGAAATATAATACAAGTCTTATGAATTAGATCTAAAGATGACAGAGTATCTATGTTTCAAATAAAATAAACCTGCCATAAACTAAAAACTTTATTCCAACTTATACTATAACCTTTTTAATGCTACTGTGTGTCACATACAAGTTTTTTTGTTTTATTTCTTTAAAGTTATGTCAACAATTTTCTTATATTAATGATCATAATTACTGTTCAGTCAAAGACAAGTATTTGTAACTTACTAGTAAGCAGATGTAGTGTTGGTAATGGGGGCTAATAGCCAGCACAGTAGCTGTAGGTATAAATACATCAGTATTTTTGTTCTAGCCTAAAAGAATCTTTAATCAACTTGTATATTATCTGGAGATAACTATTTATTTGACCAGGCTATAACAAAAATACTTTTCATCCACATTTTAATTTTTTCATGTTTGGACTACTATGCAGTTCGAAGGAGAAATTGCACCATTGAAAGGAAAAATTACATAAAGTTGTAGCCAGTTCTTCACAGATTTAAAAAAAAAAGACCTCATCATTAAGATTATTCAATTAAAAGATGTTTCACTTACTTCAACTGATAGCTCCTCGGACAAGAGTCTATAACTGTTTTGAATTTCTAGTACACCACTAATTTGTCCTTGTACTTCAATAAAAGTTTTATCAGGTTTAGCAAACCATTATTCTTAAACTCCAACTGTCTTTGTGTGATATAACTGCCTGAATCTTATTTTGTTATTTTCTCCTACTATGGCAAAATAAAACCACAATGTGTACAGGTCAACGCACCTGGTTCTTGTAAAATTAACCATGGAAACATTTAACACTATCAATAATAATGTTCATTGAAAGATAACAACAACGGTTACTATTTATGTAACAATCACACTGAAAAGATTCACCAACTTTCCAAAAGTGAGAGCTTGGAGTTTGTTTTAACTTTCTTTTCACTATCTATTATACTGAAGTTACCTTAGCTTGGTTGATTGCTTTAAGATGTAGTTTACCAAATTTTATTCTCAGATGCATCATAAAACAAATCAAGGACTAAGGCATTTTTAAAGGATATCCAGGAACTTACGATTTCAATGTTGGAGTTTCTTAACCTTTAAGATTTTCTTTGATTGCAAACCACATATACAGAATCTTCATAAAACATGCACTACACTAACACACTTTGCATATTTTATAAGTGTATACAAAATAACAGAAAATTTATCTCCAGAATGCAATTTTATTAGCTCAATATTTTATTACTACAGCTGTATCAGAGGCAATCAATCTCCCAGCAGGTTAATCTAAATCTATAGCTCTTGATAAGGCTGTAATAACGAAATATTGAGATAAAAGTTACATTTTGGAGATACAGATTGTTATTTACTTTATGTTTATAAAAATGTCATAAAAACTTCATGTTGCATTAAACAAAGTCAAGAATAATAATTTACATGTTTAATTTATATCTTTCTACTAAGCAAGAAAGTATGACTGGTAGATTACTTTTACTAGTATCTAATTTATGGGCATTTTATTCTTAAACTTCTTCCAAATTATTTTATGAACAAAAATAATCTGAATTAACTGTTGATAAGTCTGTAAATGTATAGATATGGCTTGCTTCAAGTCCCCTACATAGGTACTTTAGTTACTAATGAAGTACAAGTTTGGTGAATACAAATAAATGCATCTTACAATGAAAGATTGTTAATTATTTTACTGAAATAGTTTTGGCAAATACATTGTCATTTAGGTCTAAAACTTAAATTTTCTAAATTGAATGAAAATTATATATTCATGGAAAAGCTGAGTTATAAAGGTTTTATTACTATTAACTGTGTTTAAAATCAAAATAAGGGAGAAAAGTTAACCAGTTAACAGTTGATTAATGCCAACTCATCTCACAATCACTGGTAATACCAGTGAAGAATTTCACACAACATTTGTAATCAACCATTTCAAATTAGTTCCCATTCTGATCTAATATGCTTAATCTTACATCCACAAGTCAAACTAATAAGACTTGTGCTAAAGTTAACATTGCTTTCAGTACATTGGACTTGCCTAGTTTCTCCACACACACTTTGAAAATACTTAAAATTTATGTTATAACTACTACTCAGTGTACAAGCAGGAATCAAATCCTTTTAATACAAGACTTATGCAACACTATGGAGTCAAATAGACTCCTATACGTTAAGAACATTAATCTGTGCAATGAATGAAGTTCATACTGTTTCTTGTTACTAGTTACAAGAGCCATCTATATAAACACTGATAATATTCATCATCATACACTGACCACAGAACCACTTGACTTTATTTGTACTGTCCTTGTTTGTTTCATTATGTTTTCAATATTATAATAAATTCACTACGCTGCAGTTAACAGACAACTTTCAGCTATCGCTTGTTAAACACCAGGCTTGCTTAGGATAATGAACTGTGGCTTGACAACTATGGGAGGGTTTCTAAAATACATCTGATAAAATTTAATCTTCTCTAGTTCAAAGTTAGGCTTTAAAGAATTAAATGTAGTTTTTGCAGTTTGGAAACTACAGTTATCTAAACTTGAACTCACAGTACGAGTTAAAAACATTTCTATACAAAATACAAGTTTTCAGCACAAAAAATATCTAACAAAAGATAGTGATACCTGACACAAAATCATACACCTTTCCCTAAAAACATGCATTAAGTTTGGGAAATAAACTGGTCACAAATTGATTTAAAGTGGCCCCTGATCTTGCAATTCCCTTAAAGATAGTTTTTTTTCTACTATAAGACAACATGAGACTGAAGGAGGTACAAGTGTGTCAGAACTAGTATTTTTGATACCAAACTTCTGACAGTTTGTTCCATTTACTGTGACTTTTTCACTAATTTCTCACAGTGAGAATTTCTTTTATTATGTTTATTGAAATGTATTATTTCTTTAGATAGGTAGAAAAATAAGCTCGAATTATTAATATGAGATAACCTTTTTCTTAACAGAAACTACTACTGGTAAAAAGAGAGGTGGATTATTTATGCAAATTAAAACTACTTAAGTTAAAGAGTTCAATAAACAATTATTTACACACACACACACAGGCTGAAGCTTTAAATCAATCTTATAAGAGGATATCACAACATACAAACTGTTCACTTTGTTAAATAGACTCTCTTTATGGTTTCCATCATTACTGTAACACTTATTCATAAACTCGCATCTTCTCACAGTTTCTTTAAAAGTTCATACCTACAACTTCAGTTCACAGTGGCAAATACAAAAACACACATGCAGATATAAAAGTGGTAAACTTGTAAAATAACTTAAATATTTCTCTGGGTGTTTTTGAAAGTTTCACATTTTAACAGAATTATCAAAGCACATCATGTCTCCATGTACAGCTGTACTAATTACAATCAATGTACATCAGAAATAAGGAGATTCTATTTCTTGAAGGCATCAGTTTATTAATCTTTTTATTTCATTATGATCAATGCATTAACATGAATGTTCTGAAATGTAAGCTTTGTATCAGGAATCAAAATTACAAAAAAACAGGGGAAGTGTTAATTTGAAAAATGTTCACAGTAGCAGTCTGTTAGATATTTCATAAGTGTGGTACAAAGTTGAAACTGAAAATAAAACTGCTTCACTAGCAACTGCTGAAAACAAGATTAACACAAGCAATAATGATGAAACATAAGTATATCTAGTTTTATTAATGTTGTGATGTAGTGAAATGTTTCTCTGTATGAGTCGTACTGTTTCAACACCTTACGTTACAAAGCTCAAATTGTTAGATGGGTTGGCCAATGTGACCTACCATATGTAAAAATGTCAGATTACACAAAAACATTACTGCTGATCCAATTTCAGTTAATGTGTGTACTGAAAACAGTAATATCCTGTTAAATGAGAGTAGTTTACTGTGATGTATACACTGGTGGAAGTTAGGTATTTTATCAAAATGTGAAAGTACTGACTGATAGAATAGATGATCCAAGTTAGTTCAAACGTTTCAAGCTATTATCAGTCTGGTATTAAAAAAATTTTGATTTTTGATCTATTTGTGGAAATTGAAGGTTGCAAGTCATGTGTGACATTCAGAACTACAAGGTTAATACAGCAGTGTCATGTATACATAAAGCCACTATTTTAAGGCTTGTTTGACTAGTACATTCTGATACTTTCATACTTTTGACAGCTCATACAAACAGAATTTAGAATTCACATTTTAATTATTTTGTAAAAGCAAAAAACAAAAATATTTGGTCTAATAGCTTTTAATCAACTAACCTTCTGTTATGTTCTAGTCATTTATAATTTAACCTATAAAGTTCTGACTTCACACAAACTGTTAACTGGTGGTCCAACTCAGTATTACTGATACTTTCCAATGTACTGAGTACATCCTATTATAAAACCAATAAACTTAACAGTTTATTTATACTAAACTTTGAACACTAAAGAAAAATTACACAAATACTAGGTTAGTTAAACAAGTTGGAATGAAATGTAATATACTGAAACTAAACCAATGTTTATTTATACTAAATTTCAGGCCAGTTCTCACATTTTCTCTATTCTACTGGTTGACACAAATCACTTTATAACATACTTCTGGCTTGTTTAGCTTCATACATGTAGCTATATATGGTTACAACAAAAAAAGGCAAACATACAGACAATGATAATGCACTGATAATCAAACATCAAACTACTGTCGTAACTTGCAATAGTCAAACCTGGTATCAGTATACAATAGTGACTAGTGTACTATCAGGATTAAAAACTTAAGTTTTCAAAATGACTTCTCTAGACAGGAGATAATAAAAGTTTTTATTTATGAAAAAACCCAATAAATAGATATTTTAAATTAAAAAGAAACTTTGATGGAGATGTCTTAAGTATCAAAGTTACGGAAAAAAAATACTAAATTAACAATTCTCTCTCTTCATTATAAAAACTTAGAACAGGTGATTATACACATGCTAGACTGTATAAAATACTATTAACTCTATTCAACTTTTACCACAATAATTATATCCAAGTTCCCTCTATAAATTTGGGCTACATTTACATTGTGCTATATATAGATCACATCCACTTTTTTTTTAAAAAAGAATAAGTATCATATCAGAGGAACAAAAAATGTTATGAAGAACTCGTAATTCTATGTTACGCAAATGTTTTCTATATAGCTTCTGGAAGTGCATGACAAAAAACTCACCACGTCATTAACACTAATCTGTCTACTGTCATTGGAGGCTTGTCTTCATTTCCTCCAACATCAACAGAAACAGGGAAATCAAAGAGACAGTATCGACACTCTGACTTGTAATTCTGAAGTGTTAAGAGAAAGTCTTTATAAGTTGCTTCTCTTTCCCCTCTTACTTCCACTTCAATAGTTTTCTCTTCTTTGATGTAGTATATGATGTATCTGTATTTCTTATCCTTCTTTACTTCATCATACACATTCTTAGAATCTGTTGAAACCACAACACCAGAAGCCTAGGAAACATATTTATGATAAATAATTATGGCATCATTCTGTCTTTCCAGTTCTACATACAACATATTACACCTTCAAACACCTGCTATTACATGTCAGAAAGACAGATGATGAAAAGCAGAAAGTTTCCATTAAAAAAACTGCAATTTTGAACTACATTTTCTGCAATACATTACCAGCATAATGTGACACTATTTTTCACAAGTTGCCACCCAAAATAAATTTATAATTAACAAACCAATAACCTAGATTGGAAACTTGTAATTAAATATGGCTGCTAACAGAAGAAAAAGTTTCAAATTGTTAGTGCAGGCCTCCATTATGGATTAAAGGAGGCACAGTCGTGAATCTCGGACTCGTAACAGTCATAGAATAACAATGAAGCAAAGATAGAATGAAACGGTTTATACAATGTCTGTAGATGAGAAGCAAGACATCAGTTTAGTTAAGGTTTGTTTGTAGAACATACAAAACCATAGATTAGTCCTTTTTGCCCATCCCTAATAACTTACTGGGCTCCCAACCTAAACATATATACTGTACCCACTGTTGAAAAGTCTTAGCTGATATTACATAATAACTCCTGCACTACCAAACTTTATCAAGATACCATGGTCCAGAACGTTTTCATGGCCACACCATATTTTCATATTACAGTTACTAAAACCAGTGACAACATACAAAAAAGCTCTAGTACTTCATGTCAAGTGGTATGCCAAAACAAAAGTTGTCAGACAGTTATGACACCTAAAATGTTGTGGAGAATTAAGGAAAAACTGTACATTTAACAAACACAACATCAGCTGATGATGTCTTTACTGACGAAACCATGGCCATTAATAAATGATGTATTTATAAAACATAGCTGTCTGTTCTTTAATTATGGAGTTTCACCAAGTATTGACAATTAAATGGTTTAAAGAATCAATTATATAAAAGAAGTTTTACCCTTTCTGTGAATAACTAAATTATTTATTGATTCAAATACCTCACCTTACTTGAGATGTTACTAACTTAGTGGATTGTTGTAAAGAGTGGACTTAAAAGCCAAACATCTGATATACCTCCACAAAATAAGTATTCATTTTAAGGTAAATTACTTCTTGAATAGCTTAGCATGTTTTACAGCTTTTGTGACATCATGCAGTAATAAATGTTGCATTAATTAAGTGGGATTTCTTTAAATGTAAAACTAATTAGAGGCATAATTGGCAATTGAGGAAAGTTCACAAATAACATTGAACTGCTCTAAACTTCCAACCATGATGAAGATCTTGCTGCACTGACTGGTTTATTGGTTTAGTTAAATATTTAGTAAATGATCTTTAATTGTATGGATTATAATTTAGACTGCATGTATAACCCATGTTACAGATGAAAACCTACTCAAATTATGCAACTTAAAAGATTTCACCACAGTGATGAATAAAACACTAAAGTTATCACATCTGTTATTAAAAGCAGAACTAATATATTTTTTGTAATTCTCTCTCAACACAAATCACTATTTATACCCAATTCAGAATACTATCTTATCATACAGAATTTAGGGGAAGGATACTGTGATGGCTCCTAGAATTTAAGGGTTACTTCATTGGGACTGGTTAAGATTTCAACATTTCTTTTAAGAAATGAAAGGTAACAAGTAACCTTGCTAAGATTTAGCATTTGAAAGGGAGTTTGGTAAGTATTACTCATTCCTTTATGCTGTGTTCCAAAGGCAAACTTATAATCTGGAAAAGACAATATATGCAATAGTTCCAAACAGGTTTTGTTGTTGTTAATCTGGTGACTTGCTTATGGAATAAGTTTCCACCACTTCCTGTTAAGACACAGCATTTTTACAATTTGAGGAAAGTTCTCCATATATAACATTTCTGCTGAGCTATCCATTTAGAATTTACCATAAAATATATGAACTCTCACAAAAATAGACAGGATTACAAAGTGACAGAATTACAACATAAAAAATGAGCTTACTGGTCCAGGCATTACTGTTTCTTTCACTCAGCTGGAAAGTGGAATATCTAATACAAATTTCTAATGCAGGCCAAGGCTTCAACTACAAGCTTTCAATATCTACAGCTTTACACTGTAATCAAATCTTTGAAACGTGTTGCAGCAAAAAAAATATCTGAATCCATTATCACGGACAATTTCAAGCAGAATTGTAAAAATACATGGTCTGTAAATATAACTAGTTGAGGAGAAACCTACGATGTTTCCTTATCCAAAAGTTGCACAAGATACTGTTGGAACATACAACTACACAGTGTACTCACTAGTTTTAGTTTGATAATCTTAGTTCACTACTTACACATGCAGAATCACCATATAACAAACAACTTTCACAAGTTTTAAGTTTACACAATTCTCTAATAATCACACCTTATGCAAAGGATTCCTCTAATTGAAACTGTTCAAAATGAGTCACAAGATAAGCAACAATATTTGATGAGCAAGTCACAAAGCCTGAACAAAAATTTAAATACACAAACTTAAACAAAGCCCTCCACACTGAGTAAGTCATATTAACTCAGTTCACAAAAATAGAACAACGTCAATCTAAAACATTTCCTACCTAGGATACAACAACAACACAAAAAACAAACCAAACAACCAATGGCATGTCTAGAAGTACTCTGGTTGGTACAGCAGCTAATTTTAGATTTAACCCGTGGATGTGTTAACTACATAAAGGCTAAGGCTATACGGTTAGAACTGTACTTTTACGTTTTAGTCTTTTCAGTAGGTTCAGTCCAAGAACAGCCTCAGGTACACACAATAATAGCATTACTATTAGGACGCAACTTTAATAGCAACAAAACTCCAGCCCTCTTAAGACTAACCCTAGTTTAACTTTCGACTTTACTTACGCTTTAAGAAGCTACTCAATTTTACTTTTGTTCAGAAGCCTAAACCATGTTTTTAATGTTACGAGTTACATAATAGAGCTGCTCTAATTTTAATTTAAGCCTATTGTTAATTTTAACAAGTCGGTACCGGAAGGCAATTGTAGTATTGTCTTTTCCACTCTTATCTTATTCTTAGCGGCACTGACAGTATTTCGTGTTTAACTTGTAAAGTCTAAAATTTTCTAAAAAACAAAATTATTGTAGTTGTAAAACAAATAATTGATTACTAATTTAAAAACCTGCCATTTCAACGCACAATCACTTTATGATTCGTTTGAATTTCACAAAACGGTGCTTACCATTTTTAATACCTCACACTTCCTAAATAACTACGTGATATCAGAAACAATGATTTTCTACCTCGCGTTCAAAGGAAGGGTGGCACTCAACCAAAGTACTCTCGAAAAGTATATTAATACGCATTGAATTTTCGGTAATTAATCATGCAAAAATATTTAAATATTTTGTATAAATTTAAGCAATTTTTACTATCACAATATTTATTATTTAATTTTAGATTATTCTAAAAATATAAATAGTAACTTTGAATTTTTTTAATAGTGGATTATATTATTAAGCGAATAAATATCTGCAAATGAAGAAATGAGTCAGCGCACTATATGTACAGTAGTAAAAGCAGAAATTGACGATGAATTTTAGCCTGTTAGGTAAGAGAACGTAGAAGCTAAACCAATCGCTTTTACGCGCATTGCTTATTTCCCATTTAGGAAGAATTCTGTAAGAGCGAAGACAGGATGATTATTGTACGTATAAATAATTTAGTACTAGAAAATGTTTAACCTCTAAATATCATGACAGCAAATTTAATACAACAATAGTTATCATTGCATACATAATACATTTTAAAATAAGATCCAACAGCATAAATTGCAATAAAAATAAGAAAGTATGACTAATAATGGTACTAAACATTTAACGGAAAACATTTGACAAAACAAAAAATAGAAATCAATAAATA
This sequence comes from Tachypleus tridentatus, assembly GCF_004210375.1. Classification (NCBI taxonomy): domain Eukaryota; kingdom Metazoa; phylum Arthropoda; class Merostomata; order Xiphosura; family Limulidae; genus Tachypleus; species Tachypleus tridentatus. The sequence continues at coordinate 143,717,510 of NC_134833.1, forward strand.
TATATGTTGTTGTAGCTTCATTCTTTTAAGTTAAATCGTGAAGATAATTCAACGTCTGGATCGTAACTAAAATAAATTACTTTATTTCCTCCTTCAGTGTTTCTACAAACTTGTACAGTGCCGTAACCACTGTGGACAATATCTTAATGTAAATCAAATCAGCTTGCCTGTACGAAGTAACTGCGATAGCTAACATGTTTTGAATGAAGCACAAAACTACACAATGGGCTATCTGTGCTCTGCCCACCACGGATATCGAAAGCCGGTTTTTAGCGTTGTAAGTCCGCAGACATACCGCTGAGCCACTGGGGGGCTAACATATCGAGCGGTTCAACTTTATATTTTGAAAATAGCAAGTATTACATGTATACTTCACAAATATCTCATATTTATAACCTAGCTTTGAATATACTATAACAAATTTAGCTTCACATCCTTAAAGCTTTCTAGGCATTCTAAGCCCTTTAACTAATAAATTACAAAATTAAAATATAGTTTGCGACGTTGCACTTTTGTTGGATTGAGATGTCCTTTGACCGATTTTAATACAAAAATCAGGATAAATATACCATATGAAATTGTGTGTTAACTAAGTCTATTTTTGAAGATTTTCTTTTCTGATACCTATGGTAAACAAATGGAATGGGTCTAGCATGGCCAGTTCACATGCTCGCCCTATCAGCCGTGGGAGTGTTATAATTCTACGGTCAATCCCGTTATTCGTTGGTAAAAGAGTAGCTCAAGAATTGGTGGTGGGTGGTGATGACTAGCTGCCTTCCCTCTTGTCTTACACTGCAAAATTAGGGACGGCTAGTGCAGATAGCCCTCGTGTATCTTAGGGCGAAATTCAAGAAGAAATAAATGGGATGACAGCGTGTCCCTTGTAGTCACTGGCTGTTCTAATGCTGGGCGAAACTTGGTGTTTGACAAAACAAGAAATATAAATTAATAAATATATGTGTTGTTATAGCTTCGTTCTTTTAAGATATATCGTGAAGATAATCCATTTGCAGCTCCAACTTTGAAATTCTTCTGCAAGTAATATCAACAGGAATTCTCGGCTCTTCAACATGTGAATTGTTCCTTCACATTTCATGTTCAATGAAATTACCCAATAATTTGTTCTTTCACTAATGTACTTCTAAACATGATCATAATGGATTTATTACGTTTGACTTGAATTCCTTATCTTTCTGGATTCAGAAAATTATATCATTAATTGTTTTCAATATGTTATTATATAACATATAATAATCCCAGCACACAAAAACTTGGATAAACATTCTTATTGTAATTTCACAGTTCTTCTCAAACACCACACAGAGCCCAGTGTATTAATCTTTCTTCACAGGTAGAACAGGTGATGTTCAAGGAATAGGGCTCATTCTGTTATGGTTTTCAGTTCTTTGGAAATTGTAGTTTATTTTATAAATAGCAGTCATATGGCCGAATTATGTATTCGGGGTCTATCTCCAGTGTCAATTTTGTGAGATATTTGTTAAATTTAACTCATAAAGTCGACGGGGAAGATGCATCGGTATTTTAGAGTACTGTTTTTGAATTTCGCACAAAGCTACTCGAGGGCTATCTGTGCTAGCCGTCCCTAATTTACCAGTGTAAGGCAAGAGGGAAGGCAGCTAATCATCACCACCCACCGCCAACTCTTGGGCTACTCTTTTACCAACGAATAGTGGGATTGACCGTCACATTATAACGCCCCCACGACTGAAAGGGCGAGCATGTTTGATGCGACGGGGATGCGAACCCGCGACCCTCAGATTACGAGTCGCACGCCTTAACACTCTTGGCCAAGCCGGGCCGTATTCTAGAGTAAGTAATATAATGTGTCATTGATCAGTTGTAAGGCTTTCACAACTCCACTCGTAATAGTAATTAAAGCATTTTATTCGTTTAACCACAATTTCCACTGATAGACTTAACTCAGGTTTAATTATAAGCCTAAAATCACAGTAGATACTAAAATTTCATTTTTACTTACTAATGCTTCATATCAATGCTGTTGGTGTAAGTAATATTTTTAATGTTATAATGTGTTAGCTAGAGTATATAGAGCACCTAGAAAGATCTAGGGATGTAACATCACTGTTTTCTAGTATATTCAGTGCTATAGTATAAATGCGAGATAGTCGTGAAGTGTGTAAGATTGTCATTATAGAGAATGAAACATTCACAGTGTTAGCTATATCAGCTATTTATCACAAATACGTTGATTCTTTTTATGTTAGTATAATAAATTGTAACATATGCTTGCAGCAAGTAACGGCAGTATTCGAGGTTGTTGAAACGTAAAAGATAAAAATAAAATTATTTATTATCGTTATGTAGAGTGAATGTTGAATTATTTTAATCAGATAATTGAAAAGAACCGTAAACGAAAGAGAAATAACACAACAATATTTTCTTGTATCTTTATTTCTTCTTTGAAGCACAAACTCAATACTCACAAACCTAAGGCCCGGCATGGCCAGTGAGTTAAGGCGTTCGAGTCGTAATCTTAGGATCGAGGGTTCGAATCCCCATTGCACCAAACATTCTCGCCTTTCAATCCCACAATTCGATGGTAGAAGAGTAGCCCAAGAGTCGGCGGTGGGTGGTGATGACTATCTGCCTTCCCTCTAGTCTTACACTGCTAAAATAAGAACGGCTAGCGCAGATAGCCCTCGAGTAGCTTTGTGCGAAATTCCAAAACAAACAAACAAAATATTTTTCTTTCAATTTTGACATGAAAGCTATTATTTTGATACTACGAATCATGAACTACAGCTGGAAAGATGGATAGCTTCAAATATTATTTTGCAATGAATGAATAAAAAGGTTTATGTGGACAAAATAGAAATTAAATCTTAATATAATGCATAGACAAAAAATTATGTACAATTGCTCCCCCGTCAGTAGCACAGCGTCAAGTCTGCGGACTTACAACGCTAGAAGCTGGGTTTCAATATCCGTGGGGGATAGAGCACAGATAGTCCATTGTGTATCTTTATGCTTAATTCAAAGAAATAAACAAACAATATGTAGAATTACCCTCACTGACATAACAAAAAAATGTCCTCTTTACTTTCCAAGTCCATCAACTGAGCAAGGATGACTTATAATCGTTTGTTCTAGCAACCCAGAGGCACAGAAATCCTCGGAAGATGCACGCAAATGATATAGTCTAAATTTATATCTTTCGAAATAACTGGCATGTTGAATTGAAAGAATGCTTTGTCTTAATGCCATCTTTATCAATCAATCCATGCAGGTTATTTTTTTCCGTATAACAGCGTCATCACGTTCACCTGATAGTTCATAAATACCATGTTGGAGTTTTTGATTATGTACTAAACTTAACACGCCCGGCGTGTTAAGGAGTGAGACTCGTAATCTGAGGGTCTCGGGTTCGCATCCTGTCGCGCCAAACATGCTCGCCCTTTCAGCCGTGGGGACGTTATAATATTACGGTCAATCCCACTATTCGTTGGTAGAAGAGTTGCCCGAGAGTTGGTGGTGGGTGGTGATGACTAGCTGCCTTCCCTCTAGTCTTACACTGCTAAATTAGGGACGGCTAGCACAGATAGCCCTCGAGTAGCTTTGTGCGAAATTCCAAAACAAACAAACAAACAAAATTTGTAAATAAGAGCGGTAAACAACTTTTCAGAACCCAGTATGGCCAGGTGGTTAAGGCGTTCGACTCGTAATCTGAGGATCGCGGGTTCGAATCCCGGTCGCACCAAACATGCTCACCCTTTAAGCCGTGGGGGCGTTATTATGTGATGGTCAATCCCACTATTCGTTGGTAAAAGAGTAGCCCAAGAGTTGGCGGTGGGTGGTGATGACTAGCTCCCTCTAGTCTTACGCTGCTAAATTAGGGACGGCTAGCACAGATAGCCCTCGAGTAACTTTAGCCCACTTAGCCATGCCGGGCCTCAAGAGTGTATTGTCGAGGCATTTCTAAAACTACCAAAATAAAAAAAAACAATATAATATTTGTATTAAAACTATAAAAAAACACTCTAGGAGCAGTTTTTATGCATATCGGCTTTATATAACAATCTTTTGTTTAGAAGATAGAAAATTGTTATTCATTTTTTAATATTATAATGAAAATAATGTAAAAAAATGTTTCTTGAATACAGCTTTTACAAACAGGTCTTATGATACAATGTATTTTTTATTTGGCGTCATAACTGTTTTCTTATTTTTACGACTTCTGGTTTCAAGGCGCTTAAATGGATAATTTATAACACTAACATTAATGACTCTAGCTCATGATAAAGTTTTGCGCTATGTTATTTATATATGTGTGCATTTTATTCTAATTTTTGTGTGTAAATAGAATGTAAATATATTTCAAATTGCTATTTTTTATTCTCTGGAGGATTAACAGAGTAAATTAAGCCTATTATAATTTTTTTTCTTTGTACCTGTGGCTTATGTGTGTGAGATTTACTACACTTGTTCACGGGTTATTATTTGAAGGTTGATATATACTCGTCTGAATACTTTACACACTCGCTATATTTGTGGAAGAACACCATTTTTTACAATTATTCATGCGTGAACACAAGAGAGAATACACAAAAATTTTCCATTCGATAAAAACTTGAACAGATCCAGTCATATCACACGCAGATGGTGAGTTCTGTCGAGTGGAAAGAAGTAGACATCACATTCGCTTACAGCTACAACGTCTACTACAACTACACGGTAATTTATATAATAAATGAAGCAGTCAGTATCGCAAAAGCATCACACACACTCTGAAAGAGTGTGTTGATTAATAAATAAGTTTTCTAGTTTTATTTAATTATTTACTTCCTCGAATTACCACAATTATTTCCAAATGTTTCACATCCCAAGTTTTTTCATGTCTGTTTCAGTACGTTATAAGACAAAACGCTACTTATTTTTATGTTATTTATTATTAACCATAAAGCTACATAAAGGGCTATCTTTGCTCTGCCCACTACAGGTGTAGAAATCCGGTTTCTAGTAGTATAAGCCCGCAGATATACCGCTGTACCACTGGAGGGCGTTAAATATTATTGGCCTTTTCTGTTTGTTTGGGCCCGTAGTCTGAGGGTCGCAGGTTCGAATCCCCGTCGCACCAAACATGCTCGCCCTTTCAACCGTGGGGGCATTATAATGTAACGATCAATCCTACTATTCGTTTGTAAAAGAGTAGCCAAAGAGTTGGCAGTGGGTAATGATAACTAGCTGCCTTCCCTCTTGTCTTACACTGCTAAATTAGGGACGACTAGCGCAGATAGTCCTTGAGTAGCTTTGCGCAAAATTCAAAAGCAAATTGTTTGTTTATTTTTCATCTTCATTATTTTCTATCAATTTTGTGACGTACATTTAGAGTAAAACTGTGATAAAAACGTTCAAAAAGCACTTTTCAACTAAATGTAAATAACCTGAATAAATACATTGAAATATACAAAAAAAAAATATATATATATATAACTTAAGCTTATAAGGTACGCTTATTTTCTTTATGATGTTTACTTTTAAAAATTATGTTATTTACACTTTCGCCTGTTTAAATCTTTCTCGGGTGAAGTCTTGCATGTCAGTGATGGTATTTCTTGATCTTTCTACATATCCTATATAAGATGCTTCTCCAGACGAGGACACAGAATGTCCAACGGTACTTTCAGTTCTCCCCAAACATCGGTGATGATAATTTGATTCCAGGATCCTTATGATAACTCATCAGTAACGGTATAAAATCATGATTCTACGTTTACTGATGTTAATCCACACACACACGTACTCGTTTATTTCATTTAACGGTGTACAGTTGTATATCTTTATCATGCTGTCAAAAATATGAATAACCAGTTCTTTTTTGCCTATTTTTTTAATCCCATAAATTCAATAAATTTCTACAAACAAGTCTGATTCAAAGTTCTGTATTTTATTGTGAATGAAGTTATATGTACATAACAATTATTGAAATGAATTTGTTGACGAGATTCTCAATGTATCTCAAGACGGCTGGTATGGGTATTAAAACTTTTATTAAACAAGAGAACAACGTTTCGATCTTTTTAGGTCATCTTCTTTGTTAACCTAAAGATGATCTAAGAAGGTCGAAACGTTGTTCTCTTGTTTATTTTAATAAAAGTTTTAATATCCACACCAGCCGTCTTGAGATACATTTTTCCTTCAAATGGGCTTCTCGTCATCACGAATTCTTTGCAACAGGTTTTGCTTCGTGGTTACGAAAAGCACATGCCCCTGGTCATTTGATAAGATAGTCCATCACAATCATCGTGTGTCTGTTCTTACTGTTACTATGTAGAAGATCCTGGAGAATTGTAACAAGGCTGGGTTAAATATTTTATTGGCTTTTCAACTTTTAGAGCAGTGGTTCTTAACCCTGAGACTCTCCAGGGTATTACCGTGATCCCTATAATAATTTTTGTAATGGTGAACTTTGCGTAAAGGTAGAATAAAACAAAACTATATAAAGATCCTAATTTATTGAAAATGTTACAAATAAATGACCTTGAGAAATGCTACAAGTGCTAAATAAATGTAAAATCCATGGAATTACTGAACGTCATACAAAACCTACATATTCACTCAGTGTGAGGGTTGATATAATATAATATATAATGAGAAAATATACTAAATACGATGGAATCTTTGATATTCAAATTTTAAGTTCGATGTATTAATATTATATAGTTAAAAATTTAGGCAACTCAAAACGTTGTAATATATGAAAATGTCTACTCAAAATTAGACAGGTGGTTGCGCAACAAGCATCTCGACGCGGTTCAACTGCCGCACTTCAGCGTGTTTCTCATTGGTAGACAGTGACATGCACTTGCCACAAAAACTTCAAACTGCTCCGTGATTTCCCCAATAATTCCCAAACCTTCCGCGACCCCCCGAGAAACTTCAAACGACCACGACCCCAGGTTAAGAACCATTGTTTTATCGAGACAAAACCTCTATAGTCATAACTTGAAGCCTCTTAATTAGTGTGAGGGACTGGGCTTCAGTCCGGTAAGCCCATGCCTTAATCCGGTACTGAGTACAGTAGCTCTTTCTAGTGGTGTTTCAACACAATATCCATGCTGTTTCTTTTATGAGCCTTTCTACTAATATTTATTTTCAAATAAAGAAATTAAATAATGTATAATTGTGATGGATTTACTATTATATGTTTATTTTAATATCGACTTTTGTGTAAGTTAAATTTGTATTTAGAAATGCATGTAACTTATACTATTAATGCGTATTGCGAAATTTCTGCCTATTTCCCAAAATTGCAGAAGATTCTCGAACTTAAGAATCGACAGTATGCATGTGTACGAAAGCACTAGTGTATTATCACTGTCGTTGTGCAAGCTAAAATTTACAGGAACAAATCACGCTTATAAAACGCAACTAACACAACACGCCAAGAGACAGTTTATATATTTGTTTTGCTGGAGTTGGTACATTATACACTTCAGAAGCTATAATTGTGATTAACACTTATTAATCGGGAACTTAAGATTTTTACCAATAACATTTATAGATTTCGAACATTACAAACCTTCTATCTTCAGCGAATTAACATCAGACGTAAGTATTTTTACGAAGACAGTATATGACATCAGGAGCAAAAAACGCTCATATGAACAGCGAAGAACTAGCTAGCTTCTAGTTTAGTGAATATCGACTCAAAATTAATTTGCTGGTCGTGAACCTTCGATAAAATATCAAGGAAGTTATGGATCGGATAGAAGACATACACTTATTGTAAATAAGTTTGTAAAACCAGTGTATGTAAATAATTATTTGTAATAACTGTTATTAAAGATAGTATCATTTAATGTGTATTGATATTTAATTAACTTCTAAATATAAATTATCATTTAATTCAATTTCAGGATATTTCAAATTGTAATTAGTTAGTTATCACCATTAGATTCCATTTAGGAACATAGGGCCGCAATCGCTTGCGGATTCTTCAACAAGTATTTAAGTGAGTAGGTTGTTAGCCCACTGCACCGAGCCGTCCCTAATTTAGCAGTGTAAGACTAGAGGGAAGGCAGCTAGTCATCACCACCCACCGCCAACTCTTGAGCTACTCTTTTACCAACGAATAGTGGGATTGACCGTCACATTATAACGACCCCATGGCTGGGAGGGCGAGCACGTTTGGCGCGACGCGGGCGCGAACCCCCGACCCTCAGATTACGATTCGCACGCCTTACGCGCTTGGCCATGCCAGGCCACAAAAGAGAAGGGATACTTTGGTTCGTGTAAATGTGTTTTTCGTATAGCAAAGCCACAAAGGACTAACTGCTCAGCCCACCAAGGGGAATCGAACCCCTGATTTTAGCGTTGTAAATCCGGAGACATACCGCTATACTCGCGAGGGACTCAAATTGTAATACGTAACAATAATATAAAAACTTGAATTATCGCATACAGTTTGATACCAACAATAATGACATAAACTCATTAAATACTAGTTCGATAAAATTTTAAATGCGAGTTAACAAACGCGATGACATAGTCTTCGACCCGTGACCCGTCTGGAAAGGTTTAAACCAAACACGACTGATCTTGAACTAAGTCTGTACTCGACGATTTCCCAGTCGAAACGAACTAAGAAAAAAATCCTAGATTCAAGATGTAAGCTCAGCTTATTTGTCCAGTCGATAGTGTCACCTTGCGGCCTTTGTTCTCTTACAAAACTGGTCATTTGTTACACTTAGACAACATCACCTCAACCAGTAAAAATATAATACAATCCTAATCCTTTCTATCATAATGCTACACATTACTGCAATATCCTTTTTGGCAGAATAGACATTATTTACCGTAGAAAACAAATAAACTATTAAATGGCAGTTCAAACGATTTTCTGGACCACGTGCTCATGCCTGCATATCACATAGTCTCAAGTTATCAGGGCTCCAAGTTTCGAATGAAATGATTTAATTTAAAAAATTGTATTTAAATTTAAGGAGTCGTTCAAAATGATAACTTAAATAAGATTTTGGAAACTTTAAAACTGAGAGTCTATAAGAATGTTAAAGTGGCTCAGACGTTTTTCAAAACTGGCTAAGTCTTTTATTTTATTACATTTCACAGAAGTGAAATAAACTCTCTCGACATAGCACACTACAGGAAGTCGAAACCACAGAAGTGAAGTAAACTCACTCGACATAGCACACTCCAGGAAGTCGAGACCACAGAAATGAAGTAAACTCACTCCATATAGCACACTCCAAGAAGTCAAGCCCACAGAAGTGAAGTAATCTCACTCGACATAGCACACTCCAGGAAGTCGAGACCACAGAAATGAAGTAAACTTACTCGATATAGCACACTCCAAGAAGTCGAAACCACAGAAGTGAAGTAATCTCACTCGACATAGCACACTCCAGGAAGTCGAGACCACAGAAATGAAGTAAACTCACTCGATATAGCACACTCCAGGAAGTCGAAACCACAGAAGTGAAGTAAACTAACGCGATATAGCACACTCCAGGAAGTCGAGACCACAGAAGTGAAGTAAACTCACTCGATATAGCACACTCCAAAAATCGTGACCACAGAAGTCAAGTAAACTTACTCCATATGGCACACTCCAAAAAGTTGAGACCACAGAAGTGAAATAAACTCTCTCGATATAGCACACTCCAGGAAGTCGAGAAAGTTACCAAAGACATTCCCTCCCCGAGATCACTGTGATGAAGTTGAACATACCTTTTAATATTGTCAATAAGATAATACACCCTATAAATCACATGGTCACAAATCTCCAGCCACACTTCGAAACCAACAGCTGGTTCGACGAGAATGATGACCTGATAACGTGTAACCAAAGTAATCACATATGAACACGTACCTTTCAAGCTAAAAAACATTGGTTGATGTATTGTTAAGAAACAAAGAAAGCAAGCGTAACACCATCAGCGAGAAAAGTAAAGTCTTCCGTTTTAGTTCATAGAACAAAACAATCGTTCTCAAAAACTGTAAAACACCTTTCGTATTACACTTATTGTTTCGTATTGTATATTGATATACGTATACATTTTAAAAACGTTTTGACGTTTTTCCCTTGGTGGGCTATTTCAAGTTATGTTGTGAAAATGATTTAACGTCCAGTTCAGGTAACAATAACAGATTACGTTTATTTATGCTGTAACATTTCTTTATAATATTGTAAACATTGTTACTCGTTGTAGGCTTTAGTTTAAAGAAACGGTACGGTGACGTAAAAATCAGCTTGCTTGTGCAAAGTATTATGTTTTCAAAAAATCATGGAGGATTTTAAAATTAAATTTAATAAGAAATCAAAAATAAATAAAAGCAACTTTATTAATCAAAATAGGAAGCTAGTGAATCTACACACTTTTGCCAACGAGAAACAAAATTAATTATACCATGATGATAAACCTCTGAAGTCCTAGAACTAAATAATTCTTAAAAGGCATTGTCTGTTGTTGAATATTTTGTTCAGTAAAAAGCTATCCAAATGCTTATAAAAAGTAGTATTCAATGGTCAACAGGTCCGGGGAGTAAGGAGGATGATGAGGCAATGTTTTGTAATCCAATTTGTTGAGCTACTGCAGCGTCATTTGAGCAACTCGTGACCAAACTTTGTCATGAAGCAAGATTGGTCCTCTTTGATTGACAAATGCTAACATTTATATTCATGCAACTTTCTATGGATTTCTTCTTATTCTTGACAATAAACCTCAACAGTTATATTCTGGCCCTGGTCGAGCAAGCTGTAATGGATAATACTGGCTACAGACCATCATACAGTGGTGCAACTTTGGTTTTTAGAAGTGTTTTGGAGCTTCGTTATAGTTGAGACAATGCGCAGATCACTTTCTGCTGTCGTAAAGTATCCACTTTTCGTCAAAGGTGACAATTCGATCAAGAAATGGACCATTTCTGTTGCGCAAAATCAGCATAGAGCACAGTTCACAAAGGTGATTTTCACTAACGGCTAGTGCAGATAGCCCTCGAGTAGCTTTGCGCAAAATTTAAAAAAATCGCCGTTTTTTCCATTTATTTTGTTTTTGTACCCTCTGCAAAAAATAAAAACATTGGCACAGTTTGAAATTGTTTTATTTTCTTACATTAAAAATCCTCAAGTGGGGCATGCCATTTTGGACAGTCATTCATGGTCGAAGCAATTTAGACTAAATAAAAGTATGTAATAATAATGATAATAGTATTGGTATTATTTTATAAACGTTCTTTAGATAATTTTCTTCTCCTTAATGAAAAAACGAAAAAGTCACGTAGGTGACGTAAATGAGCCCATAATATTTAATATTAAAGTAAGGAGGAGTAATCTGATAATCGTAATATGTAAATCATTTTATTTCGGACAAAGTTTTAAAAGCAGTGTTGCAAATGCTATACGCTGTGCTATAAGTTAGTTACAAGTGGGCTTTTATCTACTATATAAAGACGAAAATCCATTCGTTTGTCACACTGATATCTCGTCTGTTGTGGCACTTATCGACACGCAACTTGCTTGAAACGACTGCGTTTTCCCGCGACAAATAAACTTGTATTTTAAAATTTCTTCCAGCGGTAAATTTGTATAAAACAGACGATGCGCTACTTTGGACACACAATTAAATTTGAGGGTAGTTTGATAAAGCTCGTGATGAGTAATAAAATCAAATGTGATATACACGCGCCCTACGATTCATGTTGCTGCCGCGTAAAAGTCACAATCGTTGGCTGAAATTTCCAATTACGTTTGCTTGGTTGACAAGTGACGCGTTAACGAATCACGAACAAGTTTTGTACAATCAGTACCAACGACTACAACTCTATGTTAATCTACATGTTCTCTGTTTAGGAGATATCAATTTTGAAAATGCCCAAATAAATTAAAGCGCGTTTCGTAAGCTCAGCAGACGAATAAAACCAAAATCAGAAGACGGTCCAAAAAGGAGATTTTGAAATTTATAATAAAATTCACTGCCTTAGCCATCACAGTTAATAATTTGCACAACCATTTGTTGACCAAGTTGTAATACGTTCTTGAGAATCAGTTTTCCCCATTTTTCAATCTAAAAGGATTTATCAAAAAGAACATTTTAAATTAACTTTAAAGTATACGAAAGTCAAACTTATAATCAAGCAATAAAGGAGATGACCAAATTTACATTAAAAGTGTTGCTTTTGTGAAATAGTAAAAACGGGATAGTTACTCTCCATACGTATATCGTTACTACAGTGTGTTCGGAAAGTCACTGTGCACTTATATATACTCTTCAAAAAAAGAAACGCAAAAGGCAAAATTTGAGACAAATTGTTAACAAGTTTATTCCGGGTAGTTCTGTATGACATGTGTGAAACTTTGCACATTCACTGCTGAACATCCAAAGTCTGCAAAGGCAAAGTCCACGCTCACTAGTTGAAGTTTAACGTCACTCAACGTCAATAACGAGTATGCCCCCCGTGAGCATCAATAACTGCTTGGCATCTCCTGCCCATGGAAGCGATGAGATGACGAATCACATCCTGTGGAATGGCTGTCCACTCAGCCTGCAAAGCTGCTGCAAGCTGAGGTAGAGTCTGCGGTTGAGGTTGTCGCTGTCGCAGACGTTGGTCCAACTCGTCCCAAAGATGTTCGACGGGGTTTAAAACTGGTGATCTGGAGGGCCAGGGAAAAACGTTGATGTTGTGGTGTCTCAAGAAGACAGTGGTGAGTCGGGATGTGTGAGGACGGGCGTTGTCATGTTGAAAAACGTCATTGACGTTCACCATGATGGGTTGCACATGGGGCCTAAGAATCTCGTCGACGGTTGTGTACGGACTGATCGAAAATCCTACGCAGCCCTGGTATGGTTGAGGCAGTAGACGTCGCGGTGGTGGTCCTATCCCGAAGGTGACGTAACCGGATGTAGCGATCTTGCGCGGGTGTGGTCATACGAGGTCTGCCAGATCGTAGACGGTCACGAGTTGATACATGTTGTTGGTGACGATTCCATAGCCTTGTGATGGTGCTTGGGTGGACATTTACAGCTCTGGCAACATCTGACCGAGATTCGCCTGCTTCCAAGCGACCAATGGCGTTGTTGCGTTATGCTTCAGTCAGTCTTGGCGTAACTGTATTGCGTGTCGGTGGCTTAACACTGAGCTATGGAAACCGAGAACCCGTCACTTTTATAGGGATTTTGCACATGTTGCACTTGCAGAACATGCAGATCTCTCAAACAAATTTATTGGACACGAATGCGTTTTGGCAAAAAATCCGTTGTTTTCCTCCGTTTTCAAAGTACACAACTTTTATTGTCCTTTTGGTCTGACAATCAGTGCCTTAACACGTGTAACATCACATACTCTGAGCGTGTAACGTTATTACATATATTTCTTTTTAAAATAAAAAAAAAACATCCCTTTTGCGTTTAGGCCTGGCATGGCCGAGTGCGTAAGGCGTGCGACTCGTAATCCGAGGGTCGCGGGTTCGCGCCCGCGTCGCGCTAAACATGCTCGCCCTCCCAGCCGTGGGGGTATATAATGTGACGGTCAATCCCACTATTCGTTGGTAAAAGAGTAGCCCAAGAGTTGGCGGTGGGTGGTGATGACTAGCTGCCTTCCCTCTAGTCTTACACTGCTAAATTAGGGACGGCTAGCACAGATAGCCCTCGAGTAGCTTTGTGCGAAATTCCAAAACAAACAAACAAAACCTTTTGCGTTTCTTTTTTTGAAGAGTATATTTATTAACAGACATGTTTCAATATAGAATACAGGAGGTAAATATGAATGACAATTATAAACAATGTTGAAAGTGACCCACGTTGGCATCAATACAGGCTTGGATCCTTCTTATTTTGTTTCTAAACACCCTATCATTTGCTGGCTTGTAATAGACTGAATGAATGCTGTTATCGCTGCTTTCAAGTCATCCAGCGTGCGCGGACGATCTCGATACACTGCAGATCTTGCTGCTCCCCATAGATAAAAGTCTGGTGGATTAAGATCTGGTGATTATGGGGGCCACACATCTTTGGAAATAATGCAGTCTCCAAAACATTCCTTTAATAACCGCATAGATCTATGAGATGTGTGGATAGTAGCACCATCCTGTTGAAACCATGAGTAATTGATTTCATCACTTGTCATCTGACCGATGAAGGTGTGAATAATCTCCAAACAATAGCGCTCGCTGTTTATTGTGTTCATAAAGAAAATAGGGCCAACAATTCGACATCTGGAAATCGCAACCCACACACCAACCTTGAAATCATGTAGGGGTGTTTCGTGCAAACTGTGAGGATTATCGGATGACCACAATCTTGAATTTTGTGAATTAACGTAACCCGAGAGATGGAACCATGCTTCGTCGGTGAAAAAGGTCACATCCAACACATTAGCTGTATTCTCTTCGATAAATCGGTTAAACCATCTGCAATAACGTATTCGTTTTTCATTATCAGCTGCTTCCAGTTCTTGTACCGCCATTATTTTCTATGGGAAGAGCTTTAATTTCTTTCTGACAGCCTTATGACCAGTTCCAAGACCAATATCATGCTACTGAGCTAACTTCTGCAATGATTTTGATGGACTCTGCATCACACTGTCAGAAATATCCAACAGTTTCTCCTCCGATAGCTTTGCTGACCTTCCACAGCGTTTGGCATCATCCACTTATCCTGTTTCCCGAAACTTATCAACAAGGTTACGAACTGCATTGCGATGTGGAACAGGTGTATCTAGGAATTTTTCAGCAACTCGCTGTCGCACCACATCTGTGTATCTACCACCTCTCGGAATACGTGTTCGACGAGCCATACACGTTCTTCAGTTGTTAAAACCATAGTGGGATCAATATCTGAAATATAATAACATATGATTACAAAACTGAACAGTGAACACCCTGTGTGTTAAATTCAGGTTTAGAAAACTTATTCATAAAATGTTTATTTAGATATAATTTTTACTGGTTATTCAGAGTGTTTATTATTACAGGCTATCTATTTCTAATCTTTTCTTCCAAAGGTTTGTTAAACAAAGTGTGTGATGCCTGTTGCAAGTTTGTAAGACATAATTTTGTTTGGTTTATTTTAAAATTCGCGCAAAGCTACACGAGGGCTATCTGCGCTAGCCGCCCCCAATTTAGCAGTGTAAGACTAGTGGGAAGGCAGTTAGTCATCACCACCCACTCTTGTGTGACTCTTTAGTAGTACGAATAGTAGGATTGACCATCACCTTATAACGTCCCCATGGCTCAAAGGGCGACCATGTTTAGTGTGAGAGGGATTCGAACCCGCGACCCTCGGAGGACGAGTCGAGTGCCTTAACCACCTGACCAAGCCGGGCCACCTAATTTTGTAAACAACATTTTTAACATAAACTCCAGAATTAAATGTAGGCCTGACTTCAGATACAATATTTGAATATTATATCATTGACATAATTAGTTTTGATAAGTAAACACGTGACTCGTAAAGTAACTTGAAATGAGACGCGATAAATATCAAGACTATACTGAATTACTTTTTTTTATAACTGTACAGGTTTTATATGTACTCCACAAAACTTCTTGATTATTACATCATTATGATTAACAGCTTCCTCTAGAAAATAACCAAATTATAACATTGAAAAGGTAGCTTATAACTCCATGTACACGCTTTTTATTTACTCCCAAAATTGATAACGTGATTTAAAAAGAAAGGTCAAGGTGATTGATAAAATACGTCAGAAGCACGTGAAAAGTACTTGACAAAATTCTTCCAAAAAATAATTGGTTTATTGGCAAAGTATTTGTCTGCTGTCATTTGCACCTACGACACTGTTTGCCTTTATTTGGTTTC